>NC_135714.1:85326747-85634474 GCF_964656455.1 Halichoerus grypus
TATTCCAAAAAGCAAGATTGCTTTAATATTCTAAAATTAAAATAATTCACCATGTTAACAGAATAAAGAAGAAATATCATATGATGAACTCAATAGATTCAAAACAAACCACAAACATTTAGGGTTAGCACCACGATTAAAATATCACAGCAAACTATAATTAGAAGAAAATTTATTTATATGATACAGGGTATTTATAAAATAATACCTACAGCAAGCCTCATACTAATGCTATCATGTTTAAAGCTATCCCCTTAAGACTGGGAATAAGATAAGGTGTATTCTTTAACATCTTATATCCATCATCATATTGAAGGTCCCTACTAGTACAGGAAAGGTAAAAACAAAAGGAAAAAGGAAGGGAGGGAGGGAGGAGGGAAAGAAAGAAAATGTTTAAGAGTAGGAAATGAAGAAATAAAACTAATTCAGTTTATATAATAATATATAAAAATTCAAAAGTATATACAGCTTAATCATTAAAATCAATAAGAGACTTTAGGAATGTCTTTGCACAGAAGGGCAATTTAAAGAAAATTAAAGGCATTTATATGTACCACCAATTAGAAGATAAAACTAATAACACTTAGAATAACATCAAAAAATCAAATACCTAGGAAATATAACAAAATATACATGTGTATAACAAAATATACATTATGTATAACAAAATATACATAAATATGTGACATTATCAACACAAAACCCAATAAAATATTGTGAGAAATACTAAAACAACTTAAAATAATCAGAAGTTATACCATATTTTTGGATTGCAAGATTCAGTATTTAAAGATTTCAATTTTCTGCAAATTGATTTATCTGTTTAATGAACTCCTGTACAAATTCCAGCAGGTACTTTGTTTTTATAAAGTGGACAATCAAGATTTAACATTAATGGGAATGTAAATAGCCAAAACAATTTTGAAGAAGAATAAAGTTTGAAGACTCCATTGCTACATTAATATAAGGTACATGGTATTGGCACTTGGATAGACAAACCAAGAGAGCAAAATAGAAAGTCCAGAAATAGATTCTTCTTTATACCAACACTTGACTTAGGACAAATATGACTCCGTGCTGTAAAGAAAAGATGAGCTTTTCAATAAATAATTCTGGGTTAGCTGTATATTTAGAAGAAAAAAAAATGATTCTTAACACATAATTCACACTACCACACAAAAATCACTTCCTGGTGGATTGTAGATATAAATTCATATGAGGGAAAATATAGCTTCTGGAAGATAACATGAGAGAATACCTTCATAACCTACTAGCAGCAACAGATTTCTTCAGCAGAACACAAATATACTAACCATTAGGAAAATTATTGACAAATTATATTACATTAAAATTTTATGGGTTACATAAAGTCTTTTTTTTTAAATTACACACAAATAAAACATTAAAATTAAAAAAAAATCCAGTTCATCAAAGACAGTATTTATTCAAAGGCAACCCAAGGAGAAAAAATTTGCCATACATATAACTGATAAAAGATTGTATTCAGAATATTTAGAACACTTTACAAATTAATAAGAAAAAACAACACAAAAAATAAGCAAGCCTTTAAGAGTCATCTCATTAAATAAGATATCGAAATGACTACTGAACACATGAGAAGGTATTTTTCCTCATTAGTCACCAGAAAAATGCAAGTTAAAACCACGACTATTATTGATAATGTTCTGTTTGTGGTTGTGGGTAGTTATTACAAATGTGTGTTCACTTTTGTGAAAATCCATCAAAGTGTACATTTGTGATTTGTGTATTTTTGTAAGTATCTATTTCAGTAGAAATGTTTATTTATATAAGGGATAAATGAGTGTGGTAGTTAGGAGAATTTGGCTGCTAGAGGTGGAAGAAAAAGCCGATTGGTACTTAACCTCATATTTTCCACATTAGTTCCTTTTCTCATTCTTTCTCCTTTCTTTTCTCTTTAACACATAATTTATAGTGGAAGTGTTTCAGTAGAAGTGTAGGTGATGGCATGAGGATCGGGTAGGACTGGGGACAGAAACAGCAGAATGGAGTTTCCTTCCCCTCTAAACCCATTGCTTCTCATTTTAATTTTATGTTCCCTTTTACATAATACCAGAGCAGAAGGAGCTGGAGCATTGCAAATAGGAACTTAAAGTGGGAAGACCAAATTTTCCTTTGATTCTACCCAAACTTGACCAATTATTCTTGCTGCTTGATGAGCACTGGAAAAGGAAAGAAGCAGGATTTTGGTTTGGGAAAGCACAATCAGTTATAGGATCCACTGCTGTAAAGGGGAAGAGTTAGAAAATACCTGGCAGAGGCAATGAGTGAAAAAACGAAACACCTATGAACATATCTGGGCTGTCTATGATGGAAGCAGATAGTCCAACATGAAGATCACCGACTTTGGAGATAGACTACTGTTTGAATTCGATCTCATCCATTTACCACATGACTTTGTGCAAGTTATTTATTCTCCCCTAAGCCTCATTTTCTCATCTGTAGTATGTATAAAATATCTATGCCTATTTCATAAGATTATTGTGATGATTAAATAAGCTTGTATATTCACTAGGTTCATAAAATATGACCTGTTCCAGGTAATAAGTAATAAGACATTTTCACTAATGGTAACTAACATTTCATCCCTTAACATATCAGAGTCTCTTTGAAAATCCTGATCCCTGGAATTTTGACATTGTTGCATATGCTGTAGGATTTCTTCTACCAACTTAAAGTTTTTTGGCAACTGTAAATTATAATGAGCACTTATTATATGCCAGGTACCACCTTAAGCTCCAATAATTCAGAGTTAAAAGATAAATCTGGTCTTCTCCGGTAAGACATAAACTAAGTAAGACATAAGACATTGTCTGGTGTTCTCTGGTAGGAGATGAATGCAATGTTGAATGATAATGTCTTATAACAGACAAAAGCCAAGGAAATTGGGGAAGCATACAGGAAGACTATCCAAACCAAACTAGCTGACTTGGGCAGAAGCATGACAAAGAAGGATGCCTGGAGAATGTGATGGCCAGGCCAAGTTTTAACAGATGAGCAGGAATTAGCCAAGTTAGAAGAGGTGAGGTCATTTTAAGGAGCTTATGTGGAGGCACAGTGGTAGGAGAGAATGTGTTACATTTAGGGAAATGCAAGTGTTTCTACAAGGCCACCTACTTGCATTTTGAATGATTGCTGCTTAGATTTTTTTTTAATTTAATATTTTACATACAAATTATTATGTGTCCATTTGTAGAGTTAAAACTGCATATGCTCTTATTGACCCATTATCAATAAAAAAAAGAGAATTGATAGTACATGCATGTTTTCTAAGATCTACTAAATTCCACTGTGAACAGGAAGTGGAATGTTTTTAAGCCTTAGTTTTGCATTTTGCCTAGTAACCATGATCCTAAACAGCTGAGATATCCTAGGAGGCCAGGAAGGAATATTTATATTGCACTTCAGGAAATGCAGCAATTAGCTCTTAGTCCCAGTTTGCCAGAGTGGGATCATATAAAACTTTTAATTCTGTCTTTCAGAAAAAATGATAAGGTTGGAAGAGAGGGTCAAGGACCAGATGTAGGGACAAGTTATTTCTGTAATTATCTTGTTCTGTGACTCTGTATTTGATGCACTTTCATTAAGAAAGTAAAAGCAATTTAACTCTGGTAAAGTTTGAATGATGTTAGGTACAAAAACTACAGACTAAAGCCTATTTTATCCTATGCATTCAAGGATTATGTGAAATCCACCCAGAAAATTATAAATTTTATTCTATTTAAACACCATTCAGCTGGAGTAATATTTACCTGTTTCTCATATCTGAGCATCTGAATCCTAACTATAATTTTTAATGTGAGTCCACCTGATTTAAAGAAGTCTTTAAAAATACCTACTTTTCAGACCCCTTTTTCAGGATTTATAAAAAAAATAATCCCCGAATTATACAAGAATGAATAATTTCACACGAAATACATACTATAAAAACTATGTACAATTTATTAAGAGTAGTATATTTTCACAAAGTATTTGGTTAGATTTTCAAAAACAACAAACAGTATACAAAGTGATTCTAGTGTTAACCTGCCACTCACATTAGGGAACTGGAATCTCAAAACTAGTCTTGTCTGAATGTTTTGAGTCTATATGTGTGTGCCATGCCATATTGAATGGTGCTGAATTTCAGTCTCTGGCAGAAAGTACTCAAACTCCAGATTTCACCAAGAGTATTTCTACAGTTCTTGCCTGGTCCACATAATGCTGAAATTTAAGGTGTACCTTATTTCAATATGCTCTGTAAAGTACCAACTATAGCTGCTTATTTCCTGGGGAAGACATCTCCTGTGCATTTTCTAATCTGTGCCATTGTGTTGTGTATGTGTTCACGTAAGCACCTGAATTTTTGGCGGAGAGGTTTCAGATTGGCAATATAGCACCTGAAAATAGCTTCTTGCTGTGATAATTTTGGATTCTATCAAAGATACTCTTTCACTACCATCTCCTCATTCCAAACCCCACCATTGTACTAGTTCAATGTTTTAACATTTAAATTTTGTGCCCACTATAAGCAGAACTCACTACACCCATATGAACTCTATATTTACTAATTGAAGACAAAGCAGTTAATACCACATCTCACAAAAAATTATATAAGTCAATAATTTGTAATTTACAAAGTTACTCAAATTAGAATAAAATAGGTAAATTGTAAATCAAAATATGTCATTTTGTATAGTTTACTTTAGCAACTTTGAGATAAATGTGCCTGAAATGTGTTTTAAGGATTTTGATTTTTTTAAAATTTCATTAGCAAAATTTGTGACCCATATTATTCTTGCCCCCACCTCCTTTTGGACTATCAAAATACCTTTCCTACCTGATCACACAATCTACTGAGGTCATATAGAGACAATGGCATTTGTGTGAACTGACAGAGAAAGGAAGATGCTTGCTTGCTTTATTTTGTTTTAATATGAAAAGGGAGACTTTTAACACAAGTCCCTCCAAGCTAGTAAAAATAATTTACATTATTTACTTTTATTGCCCTTATCAATAGATCCAATTGTATTTCTGTTTAGCTCTTTATTTTCCTTATTCACTTTCACCTACCTGATCCTGCTTTTACTTATTTCATTAAGCTTTTAAAAATTACCTTATTTCTCTATGCTTACAAGACTTCTAAGGACATCTAACTGACAACTATATAGTGTCAAATCCAATTGTTCCTAGGAAATACAATGAACACGTCTGTCTCTATTCAAACAATTTAAAATTATGTACAATGACGGCTCTTATCTATAGAAATCATGGAATTCATCAATTGAAGGCGCTCTGAAAAATGCAAATGTGTTCATAGTTTACCTCTATTTTTCTATAAATTTTGTTCTGGGGGGACATATTTCATACTGCTTAAATCCCATACACTTGGACATAAACCAGAATAAAATGAAAGGGTAGATATGAATCTAGATAGCTGCTCTTTTAGTCCAGAGTGAAAGGCTACTTTCATGTCTCTTCAGGCAGGAAGCAAGACCTATTCCATGAAAATTGATCCATAGTCACCCTCCCACCCTGAACATGAAATACTAAGGTGGGTTCTAAATGATCAGAACAAGTCTATACTTTGCTTTAAAATCACAAACTTTGCCATTTTATAGATACAGTGGTCATCAGTACAAGTGAGCAGAATTTTGGGAAGAATGGCATAAAGCATTTTAAAAATCACTTTCTCGTCTATATTAAATTCTATAAGAATGCTTATGAATAAACAAGAAGTAACTTTTCCTTCATTTCTCAAGAACTGGCTCATGAGGAAAGGTAAAATACAGGATGTGGAGTATTCTAAAAACTAATCCTAAAAACTCATCTAAAAATGAGGATCCTCTGGCCAAAAAACAATGAATAAATCACCTTCCTGGTAATGTAATTTTCACTTTAGGGAATCTTTAACTCTTGAGAGCTTTTTAACAGCACACTTCATTCATTTTTCTTTTATCTTAGTTTTCTATGACTAATCTTCTTTCTTATTCCAGCTCCAACAAGTTTATAGAACAAATACTAAAAGTCTTAGAGTAAATGTTTGAAACAAGGATCACCTTACTCTAGGGGCCAAGTCTGTCTCACCAATTCTGGAATTACTGAAGGCCAGATCTGCTCTTTTTCCCAATTCCAGCACTTTGTCTTTCTGACCCTGCACAAAGGCATGTGGACACCCTAGCCTGCTTTGTTCAAGCTTTGTCCACACCTGTGCTAATGGCCACTCCTCAGGCCAAGGGGTATGGTGCATGCCGGATCAGGTTTTGAAGAAGGAGGTCTTATGGGAACAGGAGGTTGGCCCAAGCAAGTCAAGCATGGAATTCCAAGGGCCTGTGTAGTAAAATGTTTTCAAGAAAGCAGTGCTCTGGCTCTGGGTGAGTGCATCCCATTGGCCTTGTGGACTTCGAACTCCACATAAGGTCAGCATACAGCCAGGGTGACAGCCTCTGAGTGCAGGACTCAGAGCTGGGCCCCAGTTTTCCAGGTCAAAAGGTATTATTGTGGAGAAGCCTACTGGATACCTGTGAGAGAATAATTGATATTATAAAAAGAATTGTTCCCAGCTATGAAGAGGGCAACACCAGGCCCTTATTTAATTATAAATGTGGAGTTGGAAAGGCAAATATGTGTTTCATAAGCAATTACAAAGAAAAAAATTAATAAGGGAGTCAAAGAAGGAAGTGGTTCTTTCACATCCATGAAAATGCTTTGAGAATTCTAAGCTAGTATACACTCAATCTATAAATATTTTTACAGAATCCCCTATTATGCACCAAATATGGTACTAGGTGTTAGGAATCAATGAATGGATAGGACAAGGTTTCTGACCTCATTCAGTTTATGTTCTAGTGGGAAGGACGAACACTGAAAACGTATTTAAAAAATAATCATGTGTATAATCAAAGTAATTAGAAATGCTGCTAAGTTTGATAAATAAAATAATCAGTGGAAGGTAATTATTCCAGGCAGGGACAAGTAGGAACAAAGACTCTGTGGTGGGAAATGGCTTCTTGGGTTAACATTAAGAGATGAGGCTGGAGGCAAAGTATTCAACACCTTGTAGGCCATGGTAAGGATTTGGATTTTGTTCTGGGAGAAATAAGAATTCGTTAAAGCATTTTTGGTAGAAGATTTCCAAGATGTGATTTAAATTTTTGAAAGACCACTTTGGCTGCTATGTGGAGAGAGGCAAGGGGGCAGCAGGGAGACTGGAGGCTATAATAGGATCCATGAGAAATAAGAGTTAAGAATGTCATCACAGAGACTAGAACACAACAATATATTCAAAATAGCATGGTTTTGTATGTTACCATTTGAATACCAGATTCAAAAATCCCTATGAACATGTGGAATTATGTTTCTGCACTGTTTGTGCAGGTAAAAGATAGATGTGGGAGGAAAGTCCAAGAACAAGTCAGCCTTCTTTTTAAATCTTGGCAGTTTGGCTTGTCAGCTGGAGAAGTAACAGTATGAAATCAGTAGGAGTGAGTTTAGTGGATTTAAATCAAGTCTCCATGTAAAGAGTTCTTAGAATTGCATTTTTAATTCCACCTAAAATGGCTACTTTGGGATACAGATTTCAGCCAAATAAACAGATAAGGCTAGGATGAAAAGAAGAACAGGACATGAAGTCAAATGTGCAAGTTATTTCAGGTCTAGCTGATCCTGATGATAACGCTTACTTTTTTACTGTCCATACCCTCCTCTTCCCACCCCATCTTTTTACCCAACTTCCTGCCATTGACTCTGAATATGTCCTGCTGCTTGGTCTAGCCTGGTCTAGCCTGGTCTAGTCTGGCTCACTCTTCAACCTCACTGGACTCCAGGTATTCGAAAAGCACTATTGTTCTTCCATGAAGTCCCCACCTGGGCATTGTCTTTTACCTTTGATTTAAATGCAGATACTTCCATTAAATTGGGTGCTAATTCAACTAGACTTTGTGAATGAAGCATGGGTAACAGACCACAAGCAGCATCATTTTAGCAAAGCCTCCTAATAGCTTTCACAGCCCTAGAAAGTTGTCAGCTTCGACCAAGTGTGCTACTACATGTACAAAAAGGTAATGCTACACTGCTATTTGAGAGTGTGACAATGAAATATATACTAGTTCCAGTCACTGAGAAAAATAATTATTAAAGTGTACACCATAGCGACCGTAGACAGTATTATGTACTCTGGGGGATTCAACAGTAAATGATTTGGTGTCTGCTCTCATCCCATATGCCCTGAGAACATGGCCTCATTAATTCCAGAAGGCCCCAATAAAAAGGTGGCTGTGCTCTGCAACCTTGTTTTCTCACCCATTAACAACAGCTCCCTGACCACAAGATGGCCTTTTTCATATAGGATTACATGACACCACTCTGACTTTCCTAAACATAGCTCACATAGTATAATAAGAAACAACTGGCTTTGGCCAAAAGAAACTCAGCTGCCACCAGCCTAAGTGATACTCTTTCTTGTCACTAGGGAGTTACTATCCAGTTGGGGAATAAAAAATGTGCTTACATGAAATAATCACTGAATAATTCTAGGCAACATAAAAGTAAAATCTCTTTGTCCATTGATTGAGGAAAGGACATCTCAAGTGAACTCTTATTTTTGCTAGCCTTATCATACGCTGCTAGTGAAGCTTAAATATTTCAAAAACTGTTTCATTCTTTAGGTCAAGTCTCTTGTTTTTCTCCTGAGGAAAGTCTAGAAAGATGTTTCTAGTAAAGCTCTCAGGACAGCTGTAGACAGGAACTCCATTACTCACTATGCTGCTCTTCCAAAAACAACCCCGTCTTACCGTAGATAAGTGGACATGGGCAGCTGGCCTCAGTACTAAAACTTTGAAATTAGATATGATCATTGCCAATAAATCTATTTTGGCAAATGAACTTCTAACATGATCCCCTCACAAAGAGAAATGATATACACGTAAACAGAGGTACATATAGAAACACTGCCTACTACATGTAAAGCTCCAACGCTCCATCAGTGAATAGAAGAGGCATACTTCCTGCCCGTTCCATGAGGAGTAATGGTCATTAAATAAACACACAATTAATTATATAAGACTATCATGATACATGCTTGAAGAAGACATATAAGTGCTTTGAAAACGTATAACAATGTTTTGATCTAGTCTTGGGGACCTGAATTAGCTGTCAGGATTCCTTTTTAGCCCTAATCCATTAACTTCTCATCACTTCCTTGAAAGTGCTCTGGACTTCCTGCTGGCCAACGGCTCCTGCAGCTGCCGCACTGGCAACAGAAAAGTTCTGCTAGTTTTCTGTAGGACTTTCACACTCTAACTTCTGGAAAACTCTGTGAGACCAGTCCCTGGAGGGAATATAATTAGGACCATAGTCCCCATACTCCATGTTATTAGTTTACCTGGTTCAGCGGAACCAGCCACACCTCCCAAGTTATCCATCACGATGAGGACACTCGTCTCTGCATGGCTCTGTACATGCCCTGCTGTCCTCCATCACTCTAAATCCTCGCCTTTGCCGTCTGGGACTCATCCTCTGTTATCATCTAATCCCTGTATCTTCAGCCTCTGCTCAGCATCCTTGATACCTTTGTCCTCACTGAAGCTTGATCCTCCCCAGGGTTACAACTTTCCCTGAAGCCTTCTCAAGTGATGGCTTTTTTCTCTCTGACATCTTATGTCTTGCTGGGTTTTGCTCTTCATTGCTGACTCATGTATGGCCTCTGATAAAAGCATGCTTACACGCACACGCACACACACACACACACACACACACACACTGAAAACTACTCCTATCAGTTTCTACTACAAGCTAATAGCATTTATATAATGATTACATGGATGTGATATAACCTTCACAATAACATATATCCCTAACCCTATTTTACAGATCCATTTGGAGACATTGGGATGTTAATTGTCCAGTCAGCTAGAAAATATTAGAGCCAGGTTTGAACCCTGACAGTCCAGCTCTTAGAGTCCATCCTCTTAATTATGTCATACTGCCTCCCACCATTTGGTGCCATTGTCCTGTCTTCCCAGCCACTGCCTCTTCTTCAGGGAACATTTTAGCCCTAAAATCACTGTCATCAATCTTAGTGACTTCAATAGACACGGGGAAGGTCCTTTCAACACAAAGGCCTCACAGTTCCTTGATGTCATCCCCTCCACCAGCGACCCTTTTGAGTGCCCACTAGGTCTCGTCATTACCAATAATGACTCCTTCTAAATCTCCCCCGGTGTGGTCACCACCTCTCAGATTTCCACTTCAAACCTCCAGGACCTCTACTCCCACAAGTTTTCTGCTTTATTTTCTCCTTGCCACTTGGATTCCATGCATTATTCTTACAATCAATCCCTTGAATGAACCTTCTATTTCTTTTCCCCTTTATGCCTCAGGCTTTCTTGCCTGATACAGCTCTAATCCACACTGAATCCAGTTCACCCACTCTCACCTGCTTGTGCAGCTGAACTTGAAGAAAAATGCAGTCAGATTTTACTTTAAATTTGCAAAGGCAAACCTCAGCACCTCCTAGAAATTCTGTTTTACTAATTAGTTCTCTTTCCCAGTTCAGGGTAACAATTTTACCCACTGTCCTTCCTCCACAAACCTGAAGTATCACCTATTTAACCCTGCATAGGTAATAATCTTGCCTCTTGTTTCCTGGACAATAAGAATCCATAAAAAGAGATCATCCTTATCCTCCCACCTGCAAACCTCCAGCTACCTGCATCCATGCTCATATACTCTGCCTCCCATCCTTTCTAAAGGGATGGCAGTCTAAGGCCACTTTCAACCATTTTTTTTTCTATTTATAATATAATTCTTAGTACCATTTATAAACCAACTATATATACTGAAAATTTAAACAAAATAAAACCAAGTGAACCTGTATCCAACGTTTTGTTTATTTGTTTGTTTGTTTAATTTTCAGCTTATCTATTGTTTCCTCTTGGGAACTATCCCAGTAGTTTTATTCTTCCCAAAGTAATTGTGTAATTGTGTACATATCAACACGATTGATTGCAGAAATAAGTAATAGATGTAGTATCTTCACTTTCTTATTGGATTCCTATAATGAATTCTGCATTTCTCAGCATATTGAGGTTTTAAATTATTAATCATGTACATAGTCCAAAACCACATCCATAACATACAACATGTAATATAGAGAGAACAAAGTATACCCTGGTTTCCAAAGTGTCTGGTGACAATATAAACCAGAAGAGGAAACTTGAGCTGTTTGTACATGTCACCCAAGACGAAAAGATGAAAACAACATTTAAAAAGTAAAGGGAGCCTAAGCAAACTTTTATGCATATACCTTCAGCGTAGTTTGGTATGATCAATCACACATATATTTTCTTAATTTCCCATCCCATTCCTACAAAAGGAGTTGTCAGCTGAGTTGTCTAGAACGATAGTTCATGACTGTTTAGGTTAATATTAACATCAGTTTTATAGTTTAGTATTGAAATATAACACTTGCTTCAAAAATTTAATTATTCCATCCTTGTGAAAGTATGAGAGAGGTAGATCAGACCCCTTGGTTACTTAGGTTATAAACCTTGGTATTAATGTTTATTATTTTCCCTTTCTACCTCTCATCTCTTCAATAGACTGGAGGGCATGCTGTCCTTAGAAAGCTTACAAGAAGCTTATAATCTACTTGGGGATAAAGGACACATACATAAAAGCTCAGATGGTGGCCTGAATATATAATTTAGTATATATTTATACTAAGTGGGAAAGGAATGTATTCCAAACTGAGAGATCTGGCATGAATTACCTGTATGCAATCAGTTATCAAACTTCTTTTCTTTCATTCTTCAAAAAACCTTCTACACAAGTCTTAATCTTGTTTTTAATTGTTTAACTACCCATGTCTTGATGTCATCACTCACACAGGGATTACTACAACAGCTTCCTAGCAAGGCTCTTTATCCTCCAATTCATGCTATCGTTCACTGCCAATACACACCTCCCTAAGCATTGCTTTTGCTACTCCCTGCTTGAAAACATTTTAGCTCTCCCTACATCAAAACTTGTGTAGTCTTAACTACTTTGCTCAACTTTTAAGACATGTCAGAATCTGTTCACATCCTTATTTCCTGGGAGGCCCCCACTCCTCAGTCCAATCAGGTCAGTATCCTCACAATGAAACTATGGAAACCCATTGTATCTGAGCCCTCACAACTCTTCCCCCACTGAGGCAGCTTTCCTCACCTCTTCTGCCTCTGAAATTTTAGCCTCTCCTTCAAGGCCCAGCTAAGACCCATTATCTCCATGTTACCTTCTCACACTGTATCTCTTTGTCCCCTCTCTTCTATGCTTCTGGGATACCCATGGTATGTACCACATAGAATAGCACCTGCCTGCTGAATTTAGGCAAAAGTTGATTCTTTCTCAATAGTAACTCCTAGAAGTCAGCAACAGCATTTTGTACAAATTCTACAGCACCTGCACAGTCATGAATACATAGTTGGAATTTATTAGATAGATACCTCGTGTGTTTATGACCCCTCTTTGCTGGTTCATATTTTCTAAAAAGAAATATATACCTAAATAAGTTAGTAAAAAAATTATATGTGTGGGTATATAGTATAGATTTATAGCTTTTATTTAAAGGATATTTCTGGAACTTTAAAAAGAATCTAATAAGCACTTAAAATGATACTTCTCTTTTTCTTTCCAAATTGTGAATCTGAGCAATATCCTGGGTCAGTACCAAGAGTAAAAGCTAAGGAAGGTATTATTTGGCCTCTGGATAATGGAGAACGTACTGCCCTGAAAACTTATGATTTACTTTGCATCTTAGACAAAGCTAGCCAGGTAAGGTTTCCTCTATCATAGTGCCTAGCACAAGCCTGGGGATATAAGTGCTCAATAATTTCTTGTTCATTGATTGAATTTTTGATAATTAGCTGAAGGGAAGATTCCATGTCTGAAATATGCTCATGATATCTTCAGGATTTAGATCTAGGTGGTATTTCCTAGGGCAATCCCTCATTCTAACTTCAAGAAGTGATGTAATTAATGGGAAGCTAATATTCTAATTACCCATTTTTAGATTTTACTACTCTCTTGAGAGGTAGCAGGCCAAGGTCCTTGCTGCTGTGCTTCTAGTAATTTTTTTGGATGACAAAAATTTTTAGAAGTAGTAACAGTTTTAGAAACCATTTATCCTAACCCATTTACTCTTTAGAGTGAGGATACAGACCCAGAGTAAACATAGATCAGGTCATTGAGGGAAGTCAAGGCAAGAATCAAGCTCTCTTAATCCAGTAACTACAGTATCTCCATTTAAATAATAAAGGATGGCAAAATACCATCAAATCCTGGGGCTGAAGAGAACTTACAGATGGTTCATTATTCTTTGCTTTAACACTTCCAGTAATTGGCAAACAGCTCTTCCTACAATGGAAGGCCTCTAAAAATTAGAAATGTTCTTTGAAAGAGTAATTCTCAGTCTTATATTGAGTCAAAATCTGCCTTCGCACAACTCTGGATTCTAGCCTAGTCTTGGTTTCTTTCTTTTTATTTTTTTTTTATTACTAGCCTAGCCTTGGTTTCTTAAAGAATAACAGCCATTCACTGTCTCTTCCATGGGGCAGATATTTCCAAACAAGACATGTGACTAGAAAGTTTCCCTTTCCCTGAGTTCTTCCAAACTTCCTTCTTATGGTATCACCTCCCTCTCTTTTGATAATAATCTTAGAATTTTGCCTTGGATGTGTTAGAATGCTTTCAGTTAAAGGTGATTAAAAAAAAAAACAAAAAAAACCCCTCAATTTGGCTTAAAGAATAACTAAAGCCTCCAGCCTCAGGGCAATTTAGGCATAGTTTGGTCAGAGCTCTGAGTCTATTTTCCTTCGTTTGCTGTTCTCTGCCTTTACCTCCCGTGTTAACTTTCTCCCCAAACTGACTTCCGTCATAGTTGTTGGATGCCTGCCAGCAACAATTAGTGCTGCATGATGCCTCATTCAGCAGGAGAGGCAAGTTGCTTCCCATTAACTGCTGGGAAAAAGAAAACACTGAGATTTACAACAATTGGCCACCCCTGAACCAATCCCTAAATGCCACACACTGATAAGCTTAGGCCTAGATTAATTAAACCAATTATAGTGAAAAGAAAGATGGAATTTTCCTGGGCAGCCTTAGCTAGGCATAGCCTACCCTTGAAGCTGAGATAAAGTCAAGTCCAGTCAAACCTTATTGCTAGTATCAACAGGGCAGGTGGAATAGACACTGAAATAACCATATCTTCTGTCTACTATGCCCATAAGTGTATGTGATACTCAGGATGGGTCTGACTAAACTCTGAGTTTAGTGAAATATTAGGAATCAGTCTTATTGCCACTTCTCTCATTTTGGAAAATATTCCTCTATTAATGCAATCTTAGCTTGAATTCACTTTTTTATTTTTTAAAGCCAGTGTAACTTTTGGAGTTTGTGGTTAACAAATATTTTAATTTTAATTTTTTTTATTTTTAAAAATATTGTATTTATTTATTTGTTTATTTATTTGTTTATTTATTTAAGAGCAAGAGAGCACAAGCAGGGGAAGGAGAAGGAGAAGCAGACTCTCCACTGAACAGGGAGCCCTGACAGGCTTGTTGCAGAGATCCCAGGACCCTGAGATTATGACCTGAGCTGAAGGCAGACTCTTAACCAACTGAGCCACCCAGGTCTCCAATTCTTAATTTTTTTAAAAATTTTGCTTTGTATTGCTTTGAAATGAACTTTTATAAACTCTAATATAACTGATTTTTTTAAAAGATTTTATTTATTTATTTTACAGAGAGAGACACAGCGAGAGAGGGAACACAAGCAGGGGGAGTGGCAGAGGGAGAAGCAGGCTTCCCGCAGAGCAGGGAGCCCAATGTGGGGCTCAATCCCAGGACCCTGGGATCATGACCTGAGCCAAAGGCAGATGCTTAACGACTGAGCCACCCAGGTGCCCCTCTAATATAACTGATTTTAAAAGCCAAAAGTTTACATGCATTTCTATTGCTAAATCTCAAAGTCCTGATATTTATGCCTTGTTCTATTTTCTAAAACATTTTAAATTTTGTTTCTATCAGTCAGTATATTAGCTTATTTCTTCAAGACAGATGTTTCTTCAACCAGATTAGATTTTAAAATGTGACCAAGACAAGGCCAAGGACAAAGCCATGAGGTACACACCATGAGAAACCCCCTGCAAGCTAACACCAGATTATTAATTACATGCAGTTTTTCAACCAACTACACATCCATCTACCCTTACTATCATCCAGGCGTATTTCTATACTACTTCACAAAGACATCCTGAATGACCTCATCAGATCCTCACCTAGATACAAATACTGCCACCTCCCAACCTCCTGAAATCTCCCAGGCTACACAATCTATAGGAAACAAAATTAGGTTAATTTGGCAGGAATGTTTTTGTTGCTTTCAGACTGGATCCTACAAATAGTCTCATTATTTTCTAAATACTCTCAATTCCTTGTTAGAGTAATCCATTCTAGAATGCTATTAATGAACAACATTGCTGATTTAATAGTTGCTAGAATCTACCTTTTCATCCTATTGAGGTGATATTTGCTCAGATCACATCTCTTGGCACCACTTCCTTTCCTTATGATTTCTGTAGATTACTGCCAATCATTCTGTGATTGCATCTTTAAGTGCTTCAACACCCTGGAATGTAATTTGTCTATGGCTGCAAACTAGAATTCATTTAAATGTCTGGGTGGCTTTTTATAATCTCTTCTTTTTATTTTTTCTGGGACTTCAGTTCACTCTCAACTGTGTTTTTCTATCTGTTCTATTTTGATAATAACTTTTGCATAGTGGCAAAGACAGATAAAATAGGAGTGAAATGATTCTGTCTCCTGTCTGTATTTGCTAGCATCTCACCATCTTTTCTAAGCAGTAGGGAGATCTATTCTACATTCATAATTATGATTCCTAGCCTTTATATAAGTCTTCTCCATTGGGAACATTCCTCTTGTTCTCAACCTCTTTCTTACCTAACTTTTATTCGTTTATCAGATCTTAGAGATAATCTCCCTGAGAAGCCTTCATTGATCCTCCACACCTAAACTAGGCACCTTTCCTATGTCCCATGACACCTCATGACAGTCTTCCATGGAATGTAGCACATTATATTGTAATTGCCTGTTATCATGTCTGCATTTCCCATTTAACTATAAGCTAGAAGGCAAGGACCTAATATTTTTGGCAGAGATTTTCAGAGTGCTTGGTACTGAAGGGGTGCTTAGTCATTCTTATTAACTATTAAATGAATTAAAAGGTATTTTTGTTAGTTTTAGCATTTTTCCAGTTCTTATATTTTTTTCCAAAATTTCTTTTACTGTCACATCACTGAACAAGTTTCCTTGGTGGTCAAAACTAAATCAAAAGTAACCATTTCTTCCAAACTTTTCCCAATAAAAAGGATGGACCTTAGACTTCCAACAAGTTTAATGAACTTAAAATGTTTCTTAAGAAGAAAGGAAAAAAATCTAGTATCCATGCATACTCAATCAGAAAACCATGGCTCATTATAAATTTCTTTTTGAGTCCTATGGAGCACATTCCTACAAATGGGAACTTGTGAAAATCAAAGTGAGATGACCACCTTTTGCAAAGGTAAACTGAAATAAATTTCCTGGTTTAAGATTTCTTTAAACACATTTCAATCATTAAGACAACTTAAACATTTTGAAAGCTTGGAAAATACATTTTTTATCAAATGTGCTTAGTGAATTTTACATACTCTTTAGTTTTTCTGTTTTACCAAGGGTATTTCCTACTGATATGCTTTTCTTACAATAAACCTCTTTAACTTATCCAATTTGTCACGTGTCCAGTAGTTTATAAAATTTTAAAGCTAATGGTATAAAAACTCAAATAATGATATTTCATATTTATAAGAGCATCCTGGAATGAATAAATAATGAAGACACAGTCAGCTTCTATTAAAAGTATAGGGTTGAATGTTTAAGAAGTTACCTACCTATAGGAAGGTGGGATCATTCTGATTTTATCTGATTTTAAAATTTAAGTAGATGTGATGCAGGTTGGTTCTTGAACAGGTGACAAAAATACCATGTTTTGTCACTTTTTTTTTTTTCTCTTCAGCCCTGGATATGTAGCTATTGTCTTGATCTGCTGCCACAGATTGGCTGCTCCAGCATTTTTTCAAACTCTCTCAGGCTATGCCTACATGCTTGATGACAAACTTACCTGACCATAGTTTTAAATTGTACTAATCAGTCAAAGGCCGTTTATAAGTAACTACAATTGATTGAGACCCAGAAGTATGTTTCTCTGATTAGGAGTCAGAGAGAAAAATTGTTACTGATTGGTACAATTGAAAGTTATGGTACAAATTATTCTGCAGCAATTCTTTAGCTAAGTGTAATGATGAATCCTAAGAGAGAAGACTTAAAAATAAGTCATTTTTAATTTTTTAAAGTATTATTAATATATTTAGAATTCATTTTGTACCTGGTGCTAATATAGCCATGAATTATCTGTACTATCTGGGGTAAATCACCTAACCTCTTGAGGTCTCAATTTTCTGTATAAATAAATTAGGCTCTCTAAAAATTGCAATCTACAGAGTATATAGTAGGGAGTTTTTAAGTTATTTCAATGTCAGAAAGCTCTTAGGAACTTTGTACTAAACCACAATAAAGATTCACAAGCTCACTGTAGTTTCTGATACATGAAAACCACTCAATAATTAATGAATTGGGGAATGAATAGGAGAATGAATGAAAAAAGTAAATTAATTAATAAAAAAATAGATTAGCTTCTGTCTAAATTTACATCAACCCTGTGGTCTAGCAATTACTTTTTGTTGCTCTGAAGTCCTATCATATAGGCCTTTGACTATGGAAAAGTGAATCAAGTTACTTCTTAAATACAGTTTGAGGACTAAAATGTTTTTAATATTCAAAGTCATAGGTATTAATAATAAAAATGATCCTTGGTAGCAATAATATTAGAAACCACTAAAAAAAGGGAGAAAATACTTCCACCTACACAACTACTGTTAAGCCTTTTCATTGTCTTTGTGACATTGATGAGGAGTTCTTGAACTTGTCCACAGGGCTCATTGTCTATTACTTTCATCACCTTATGGGGCTTTGATCCTATCTGTGACTCAGCCTAAAATCTCAACTAAACCTTGAAGTAAATCAATAAAAATATTCTTGTTTATATACTGGTTACAACTAATATCTCATATAACCTCAATTTGATTTCATTTGAAGCAATGTTTTCCTCAACAATTCATTCATTCAAAATTGTAGAATCCAAGAGTGAAGCATACTTCTTCCCTCCAGGACAAGAGGACCTCATCAAATGAGAAAAGATAGTAAGGTCATATTATTAGTCCTTCTCTTTATGAAAAGAAAAAAAAATAAAAGTTTTTTTCCTACTTTTTTGAAGTTTTGTATGAAAAATTAGTGCAACTTCTTCTGACTTACCCCTGAATATATTCCTGAATTCATAAAAACTTGGCTCAGTCTTTATTTTCACTACAGCTGAGTAGTCAATAGGCTCTAATGTTGTTGTAATTCACTGGCATTCTCTGTTATAATGCCTTTATTGATCTGTTTCTGGGGATTTTTGCTTTTATTCATAGAAACACTTTCCTTGTATGTCTGGACATTTTTTACTATGTGCTAGAAATTGTATTTGAAAAATTATTTGCCAAATACTTTGGGGACTACAATAATGGTACCTTCCTCCAAGTGTTATGCTTGTGTTTGCTTGGGGTACTGCCAATTCAAGACCAGAGATTACACAAAAAACTCATGACCTAGACTGTTATTCCAATGAATCTCACTCTAAGGCGTGGCACTTTGAAATTTCAGCTCATTGTGGAGATAATCTCCTGTTTGAATCTTATAAGAGCTCTAAGCTTTGCTTCTGAGTGCTTAATTTCCTGAACATCTCATAACAAAAGTCTTTTTTTGTTTTGTTTTGTTTTTTATCCCCTGGGATAATCAAATGCAGTTGGGGCAAAATAAGCTTCTTTTAACATTCTTCTGCACTAAATGCACAAATAGTAGAATTCTTATTCAGAAACAAAGCCTTTTTTTTTTTTTTTTGACCTTTAGTTGATGCCTTTTGGTGTGTATACTCACAAACTGATTTTTTTTTTTTTCCTCTCTCTACAAGAGAATTGACATGAATCCTGGTTAGTTCAGGCTGCTATAATCAACTGTCTATGTACTATAGACCAAGTAGCTTATAAATGAAATTTATTTCTCACAGTTCTGGAGACTAGAGGTCTGAGATCAGGGCGTCAGTATGGTCAGGTTCTGGTGAGAACCCTCTTTTGGGTTGCATACAATGGTAGATAATATGGAGCTTTCATCCTGAAAACCTTCCACTGCCTTTGTTTCACTCTTCTGAGAACAGAAACAGAATTATAGAACAGTTCAGCAACAACCTAGGTCCACAGTTTAGTCAATTTTCCCTAAACAATAGTATTAAAGTCCCTCACTATATGGCTCAACCGAGAGCAGCCTTTGGAAAAAATTTCAGAATAACAAAAGCCTTTCTAATTAAACCTAAGCAGCACTTTTTTTTTTTAAGCACATTTTCAGTAATAAGCAGTAAGAAGGTACATTCCTTTTAAACAGATTAATGAGATATAATTTACATGCCATAATATTCACTCATTTAAACTTCGATGATTTTTAGTATATTTATTGAGTTGTACACTATAATTACTATAATCTAATTTTAGGACATTTCATTACCTCAAAAAGAAATCTGTACCCATTAGCATTCACTTCCAATTTGCCCTCACCCAACCTTCCCCACCCCTAGCCTTAGGCAACCATTAATCTATTTTCTGTCTTCATAAAATTGCCTAGTCTAGACATTTCAAATAAATGGGATCATATGCTACGTGGTCTTCTGTGACTGGCTTCCTTTACTTAGCATACTGTTTTTGAGGCCCATTGATGTTGTAGCATATATCAGTACTTCATTCCTTCCTATTGCACCATAATATTCCATTGTATACATACACCACATTTAGTTTATTCATTCAGTTGTGGGAAATTTGTATTGTTTCAACTTTTTGGCTATTATAAATAATGCTTCTATAAATATCTGTGTACATGTTTTGATATTGATATGTTTTTGTTTCTTTTGAGTAAATACTTAAGAATGGAATTTGTAGGTCATATAGTAACTCTATATTTAACATTTTCAGGAACTGCCAAACTGTTTTCCAATGTAGCTGCAACAATGAATGTCCCCACCAGCAAAGTATGAGAGTTTCAATATCTTTGCATCCTCACCAACATTTATCAGTCTTTTTTTAATTGAAGTATAATTGGCATACAATATTAGAATCTAGAACCCTCAGTTTGTTTCTCAGAATCCATAGTCTCTCATGGTTCATCTCCCCCTCAAATTCCCCCCTTCATTTTTCCCTTCCTGCTATCTTCTTCTTTTTTTTTTTTTAACATATAATGTATTGTTTGTATAAGTTATTTTGTTAGTCTTTTAAAATTATAGTTATCAAGTGAGTTTTAAAGAGGTGTCTCATTGTGGTTTTGATTTGCATTTCTGTGAAGATTAATAATGTTGAGCATCTTAATTTATTAGTTTATTGGATGTTCCTATATCTTCTTGAAGAAATATCCAAATCCCTTTCCCATTTTTAATTAGGCTATTTGCCTTTTTTTATTGAGCTTTAAAGGTTCTTCACATATTGTGGATACAATTCTCTTATCAGAAATAGGATTTGCAAATATTTTCTCTTTTTAATTTTTTGATGTCATTGAAGCATAGAAGTTTGAAATTTAGATTGATGCAGTCCAATTTATCACTTTTCTCTTTTTGCTTGTGCTTTTGATGTCATGGTTAAAGAAATCATTTTATAATCCAAAGTCACAGAGATTTGCTCATATGTTTTTCTCTAAGAATTTTATAGTTTTAACACTTACATTCAGGTATTTGACCCATTTTGAGTTAATCTTTGTGTATCATATTAGGTAGGGGTACAGACTCATTCCTGTGCATGTTGGTATCCAGTTATCACACCACTACCTGTTTAAAAGGCTACTGTTTTCCCCATTGAATTGCTTTGGCATCTTTGTCAGAATTGATCACAAATAATGCAATATATGTTAAGAAAGAAAAAAGAAGAAGAAGAATGTAGCAGGAGGGGAAGAATGAAGGGGGGGAATCGGAGGGGGAGAAGAACCATGAGAGACGATGGACTCTGAAAAACAAACTGAGGGTTCTAGAGGGGAGGGGGTGGGGGGATGGGTTAGCCTGGTGATGGGTATTGAGGAGGGCACATTCTGCATGGAGCACTGGGTGTTATGCACGAACAATGAATCATGGAACACTATATCTAAAACTAATGATGTAATGTATGGGGATTAACATAACAATAAAAAATTAAAAAAAAAAGATAACAGAAAAATCTAAGACCCATAAACCAAACAACACACTTCTCAATAATCCATGGGTTAAAGAGGAAATCTCAAGGGAAATTTAAAAAAAGAAAAAAAAAAAAAAAGAATTGATCACAAGTGTAAGGGTTAATTTGTAGACCCACAAATCTACTTCATTCATCCATATGTCTATTTTTATGTCAGTACCACACTTCTTAATTGCAGTAGCTTTGTAATAAGTTTTGGAATTTAGAAATGTGAGCTCTACAACTTTTTTCTTCCGTGTCAAGGTTATTTTGGCTATTCTTGGTCTCTTGCATTTACATAGGAATTTTAGAATCAGTTAGTTGGTGTACTCCTTTCAGATGAACATATATATGTTAGCTCAGATAAATTCAATTTTAATGTCATGCCTTTTCCAAAATATTTGTAATCAAATGTTTCATTTATTTCAATCTCCACCTTTCCATTGTCCTCTTCTTATTTTCCTTACATATTTAATTCTGCTTGGATATCTCCGTTCTTAAAAAATCATTTCTTGACATTGCCTCATTCTTCACAGTCCAAATTCGTGAAAAAATAGTCTCTATTTTTTTTAAAGATTTTATTTATTTATTTGACAGAGAGAGAGAGAGAGAGAGCGAGAGAGGAAACACAAGCAGGAGGAGTGGGAGAGGGAGAAGCAGGCTTCCCAGGACCCCAGGATCATGACCTGAGCTGAAGGCAGATGCTTAACGACTGAGCCACCCAGGCGCCCCAAGTAGTCTCTATTTTTACTTTTATCTCTCTCTTAAAGCTATACAGAAAACAAGTTACGAATGACATTCTAATTGCCAAACAGAACAGTACAGTCCTTACTCTAAAATGTGTCTCCCATTCATCCTCTTCTCCATTTTCTGGCTCAATTAATTCAATTCCTCATTATTTTTTCTTTGGATTCCAGTAGGAACTCCCTCTATTTTCCTTAATTCCAAATATTTGTGTAAAATGTAGAATTTATCACATCACTCCTATCCTTAAAAATCTTTCAGTGACTTCCCATTCATTACCTGTAGAGTAATTCAGTCTACTTAGTTTGGTATTGATGGTGCTGTGAAAATCAGTCCAAGCTTATTTTTTCAATAATAAGTCCAATGATACAATTGCTCCTTCAACAATCTTTATAATCTCTCTGTTGCCTTGCTTCTCAGATATGCCACCAAATACACACCCTGCTGATTTAGCCATAAAGGACTTACTTATTGTAAACCTCACATTGCTTATGCATATGTATTTTCAGGAAAAACTTCCATTCTCTCATCTCCCCACAACTCAGTCTCATAAAATTGGGAAACTCTTACTTATCCTTTTAGGTCAGGCCAAATGTAATATCCTCACTGTAAGTCTCTTTAATCAAGTTTGCTCTTCTCAAAGCAGATTTTATCACTACATTTGTCACCATATATTGTTTATTTTACTGTTTTCTCTGCTAAAGTTTTCACTCTCTGAAGGTGAACACTAAATCTCATTCATCAGCATCTTCAGAAGTTTAACACAGACACTGCTAAATTGTTGATGATTAATGCATTCTTTAATATAAATTTTATAAAATGTAAGTGGACTGACTGAACTATACTGCTTCCTGACTAATAGAAGTATTAGTCAGCAGTGTGTTTGAATTACATGGACCAACCCCCTAAACTTGCCAATAAGTAAGTAAGTAAGGCATGTCAACATGAAATTTGGAGAAACACATATGTGGTGGTCATTGTAACAACAACAAAAACAAAATAGAGAAACTGACTTATGTTTCTGAGAAAAGTAGTAGCTCAGATACGCTAGAAATAAAAACAACTGAAATGTTAAAATATATATTTAAAATTATAACTATATATCCTTGTTCTTTCAAGACAGAAAAAAACTTTTCAAAATCAAAAACTAAATTAAAATTGTTATCTAGATAGTTTAAAAAAGCACTGAAACCATTTTTACCTTGGGGTAGATATTTACTCTTATTGAATCTTAGTTTCCATTTCTTTTCCTGCTTCACAGGACAGAAGGCACATAAAATAAAACCTAGGACTTACCAAAGGCAAGAAATCTAATAGGACACCTCTACCATACCTTAAGTGTGGACTGTACCAGAAAAAAAAAAAAAAAATCCCACACTATAGAATGAGACAGCAAAAATTCTCTGCCATAACTTTGTTGCTAGGTTCAGAAAAAAAATCTCCCTTGAGTATTCACAGATAAACTCCTCATGCTGATTTGTAGCTGAATCCACTTGGTGACTCAACAAATTATATCTAATAATCTATTTAAAGTACTTCCACATTAGTAGTGCTTCTAGGCACTAGAGATGAGCCTGGGAAAGTTCTGTTTGAGTGAATACACCTCCCATCCAGACTTCAAAGGATTCCTACAGATAAACTTCCAAAATGAATTTGGATTCACAGTAAAAACTTTATGAAACAATACCCACAAATAATCACTAGTCTAATAAAAACAACAGATGATGGAGTGATTTTGTACCCAGATACAAAATCATTAGTTTAACATGTTTGAATAAATAAAATAGTAAAACTACAAAAATGCAAAGCAGATTGCAAAACAGCCAAATAAAACTTCTGGAAATAAGAAATGTGAAACAAAAAATTTCAATGGATAGGCTAAATAGTAAATTTAGTAAATAATAAATCTCATGGGAATTCAATGGGAAATGTAGTAATTGGAAGTTAATGGGAAATGTAATAATTGGAAGACAGAGCTGAAGAAATAATCTGTAACACAACATAGAAACACAGGGTTGGAAAATATGAGAGAAAGATACAGAGAATAACATGAATTTTTAGTAGACATTTAATTAGAGTACCACCACTTTTTTTAATTAGAAAGAATGAGGAAGGGATATTATTAATGAGATGGTATCTTAGGTCAGTTTTCCCAGAAGCAGCCCCTAAAGTAAGGATTTATGAACAAGCAACTTAATAAGGCAATATTCTCTTGAGAGACCAGCAAGAGAATGGGGAGAGCAGGAGGGGAAAGGCAAGAAAGCCAAGCAAAAGTGTAATCTCAGGCAAAGACCTGCAGAATATAATAGATTCAGCCTGATCCTGCAAGGGAACTCTGGGGTAAAGTTATATTTCACTGTTGTCCAAAGGCAAGAAAGCTAAGCTGTCATACTCAGGCATCTGTCAGCCCTTGGTCAAGAGCTACACAAAGAGAAACTAAATTCCCAGAGACTTCTAGAATCCTGCATATGTGAAAAAGGACCTCAATAGACAAAAGTACAGTTCCCAAAGTATAGGCAAATTTCAAATTTGCCTAGTCAAAATAGGTTTTGTACATGTTAAGCTCTCTTGGCTCTCATTTTTCCTTCAATTTTGGCTTGGTCTTATCAACTCTTCCATGAATATAAAAATGTTTTTAATATTTTGTAATTTAGCTATCTACAATTAGAGGCTTGGTTCTAATAACCTAATCCAACATTATTTCTAATTGTAAGCCTCATCTTTATTCTCAACTTTCACTATTTTTTCAAGTGTTTTTTTTTTATATTTTATATATTGTTGGATGATGTTTTTCTAATCCATTATAAAGGTCTCTCTGTTTTGATAGTGAGTTTGACACATTTGTATTTATTTTAATTGTTGCTAGCACTCTTTAATATCTTCATATTTGATTTTTTTCTATTACATATGTTCTATACATTATTTTAATTCTCCTCTCATACCTTCCATTAAACATACTAGGTCTCTTCTTTTTTTTTTTTTTAAAGATTTTTTTTTAATTTATTTATTTGACAGAGAGAGATACAGCAAGAGAGGGAACACAAGCAGGGGGAGAGGGAGAGGGAGAAGCAGGCCTCCCACTGAGCAGGGAGCCCGACGCGGGGCTCCATCCCAGGACCCCGGGATCATGACCTGAGCCGAAGGAAGACGCTTACGACTAAGCCACCCAGACGCCCCTTTTCTTTTTTCTTTTTTTTTTTAAAGATTTATTTATTTGAGAGAGAGAGTGAGAAAGAGAGAGCACGAGTGGGGTGAGGGACAAAGGAAGAAGCAGACTCCTGCTGAGCGGGGAGCCTGACATGGGGCCCCATCCGAGGACCGTGAGATCATGACCTGAGCCAAAGTCGGATGGTTGACCAACTGAGCCACCCAGGCGCCTCAAGATTTTTAACTTTAAACTCTGGGCTGAACTACTCTCTGTGTACGCCTTCTCACAGGAAGCAACTTTACCTTTGGGGACACTCCTTTCCTCTTCTCTAGTCCTGGCAGGGATGGTGGGCAGGAGAAAATTCTCAGGAGCCAGCTACAGTGTCAGATTCTGTGATCCACCCTCCACCCCTGTTCAGCAAGAGTGCCATTCTGCTATTTTCCCACCAGCTAGTGCTGGGCTGGTGCTACTGTTTTTGTGTGTGTGTGTGTGTTTGTGTGTGTTTGTGTGTGTGTGTGTGTGTGTGTGTGTGTGTGTGTTTCTTCCTTACTATAAGCAATAATCCATGCAGGGCAATGCAAGGAAAAGCAGGAATTATATCTGAAAAGTTCCTCCCCTAATTTCTGTTGCCCTGCACACAGCTCTTTTCATACCTAGGCTGTTCTTTCTCTTCATGCATGAAAACCAATCGCCTTATGTCTTCCTAAGAATTCTGTCTTTTCATTTTCGTTTCTCAGAATCAACCATACCATCACCTCTGTCACATCCACCGAATTATATCCAGAGGAAGAAGCCAGCAATGCCTATTAATTTGTCAAAAGCTGGGAGGGGGTCCAATTATTTTATTTTACCCTATAACAAAGACCAATTTTACTGCTGCACCTCCCTCTTCAACAACTATGTTTTTGCCTATCTGTTACAAACTAATTCAGTTCCACAGGATTCTATGTACCTAGCACAATGTATTGGGTAAAAAAGTGTATGTCATGATCCCAAATTTCTAAGAGAACTTCCTATTTTGCTGGGGAAGTCAATTTCCTTACATAAACGTCTGAGGTGTAACAAAGTTGTCAAACTTGTAAATTGAAAATTCCTGAATTTAATATGATAAAACCTCTCAATATTATACATTTGGGGTAATAAGTACATAAGTAATAAGGGTTCAGTCAATGCCTCCTGTGAATAAATTGGAGCAGATAAGTAATAAAGATAGAGCATCATGAGTTTTCTTGCTTTTTGACACAAGTGCTGTTAAGTAGTCCACAGTATTTTCTTTGAGAGTGGAGGACACACCTAACAGTGACCTTGAACTGTTTTCTAGCTCTCCAGAATACATTATAAAATAATGTATAAAAATATATAATAATGCTTCTCTCTGGCAGATTTTTAATTACAGATAAAGTATTCCTATATAAAGAAAACTCTTGTACCAGATTTATTTTCATATGTTTACAAATACTCATTTTAAAATCAACTCTGAAACTGTTACCTTGATATTTCCAATGTCATGGCAGAGTTGTCTGCCGACACTGACTATTAACTTGAATTGTTGTAAATTACCTCTCCCATTCAGAAGTGACAGGTCTAAAATCAGACTTTTTTCCCCCTCTTACATGCAATATTATTATTTTATTTTTAGCCCTTCAATATTTGAAGCCATCTATTTGGCCATGGAAGAAGAAATTCTTCAAGGATTAATTGAATAAACAATTTGGTGAAAACTTCTGGGAAAGTGCACGAAAGACAAATCATAATAGGTGGTTGCAACAAGCAGAAAAGCTCTTTAAGAAAAGGCTTTAATGAGGGCACGTACTGCATGGAGCACTGGGTGATATATGAAAACAATGAATCGTGGATCACTACATCAAAAACTAATGATGTATTGTGTGGTAACTAACAAAACATAATAAAATAAAATAAAATTTAAAAAAGAAAAAAATAGACATTGGGGAGGGTATGTGCTATGGTGAGCATTGTGAATTGCGTAAGACTGTTGAATCGCAGACCTGTACCTCTGAAACAAATAATACATTATATGTTTAAAAAAAAATAAAAGAAGATAGTAGGAAGGGAAAAATAAAGCTGGGCAAATCAGAGGGGGAGACAAATCATAAGAGACTATGGACTCTGAGAAACAGACCGAGGATTCTGGAGGGGAGGGGTGTGGGGGGATGGGTTAGCCTGGTGATGGGTATTAAAGAGGGCACGTACTGCATGGAGCACTGGGTGTTATACACAAACAATGAATCATGGAACACTACATCAAAAACTAATGATGTAATGTATGGTGATTAACATAACATAATAAAATAAAATTGAAAAAAAAAAAGAAAAAGCTTTCAGTAGACTCTAAGAGTTAGAGTCTCCTATAGGTTTTGCAAATAACAATAATGGTTGCAAATCAAGGGCCTGACTTTAGGTACAGAAAGCTTAGTCCAGGTGGTAACTGCACAAAGGGTCCACCCTAAATGAAATTGCAAAGTAAGTGAAATTCATCTCAGTGCACACACAGTATCTTTCTCTTTCACCTCTTCCTCTGAATGCTCCCACAGGCTTGAAGCTTTCCTCTTCACTGAAAACTCACATTCATTTAATCATGTATTCTTTCAATGAACAATTCGTAAGACTCAAGTGCCAGATGCTAGAATTATTAAGACACACAAGGCATAAAGTATACAATTAATAACTCATAGTTTAATGGGGAGGAAGATGCAAAATGAATGCAATCTAATGTGATGAATACAATAATTAGAATTAGATACTATGTATAAACTTGACTTACAGAAGAAAGTTGTCAACTTCACTTATAAAGTTCAGGGAAGGTTTTGAATTAAAAGACACTTGAACTGGGTCTTAAACCATTAGGTGTGAGGGATAAGATTAGAGTTAAGTGTTCCGTAAGAATTAACTATGTGCAAAAGAAGAAAAAGTGATAGCAGATTTCTTCACATTGAGACGAAATTGCTAGGATAAAAGACAAAATTTTAGGTCTGAGGAATAAATCCCTAAAATGTGAATTTTCAGAACTTGAGAAATTAGGAATATTATTTGACTTTGCAGAGAAACTTTCCTAGAAACCCAGACAAATGATAGTTATTCTGCTTACTCCTAAATTTTTATTAGTCTTGGGGCACCTGGGTGGCTCAGTTGGTTAAGCAGCTGCCTTTGGCTCAGGTCATGATCCCAGGGTCCTGGGATTGAGCCCCGCATCAGGCTACCTGCTCAGTGGGGAGCCTGCTTCTCCCTCTCCCACTCCCTCTGCCTGATGCTCCCCCTGCTTGTGTTCCCTCTCTCTCTGTCTCTGTCAAATAAATAAATAAAATCTTTAAAAAAATTTTTTATTAGTCTTACTCCATATCAGGCTTTACAGTTTGACTTCCTCCTTCCCTCTTGATCTATTTTTTTGTTTCCCAGCATATTACATACACACACACACACACACACACACACTCATTCTCTCATTCTCTCATTCACTCATTCTCACACATACATTCACACATGCATAGTAAGCATCACCTAAAAGAGACGATGGTACTATAGAATGTATCATTCTTTCAAGCTGAAAAGAGTGTTTGGTCAAAATAATTGCTTGCCATCATGCTAATAGCAAAATGTCTAATCAGATTGTTTTTCTACTTTGATTCATGGCCAGACTCAGATAAAGGCCAGAAGGAGTTAAAGTAGAAATGTTTTGAACAGCCTGAAAATAACAGGCCTGACTGAACACTGTAGGTAAACCCCAAAGATGTTGAGAATCTGTGGCTCCTCTCCTTTGTGGCTCTGTGATGTTACCATGCCCCCTCACATCCAGTTATCCACAAACATTTCCTCACACCCAGTCCATGCTACTTTGCAGATTTTTGCCAAGTAACGTCAGATGTGCCAGTTTATTCTTTGTTACAATTCGCCCTGTTTTGTTGTTGGAGACACCTAGATTTTCTTTCTATCTACAGCCATATTTTACCATCTCCTCTGGAGACTGTATCCTTTATGAAGTTCTTGTTAATGCACCCATATTGGCTGGTTCATTGTAGACCTTAAAAAAATAGAGAAATAGTGCAGTTGCAGAGTGTTTAGTATAAAATTAAGTGAATCTCTCCCTTATTCACATTGGCACCCTCAGCAGTCTGTATCGAGCTGCCTGGGCTTTGACAGAAAATTTGTTGACCTGTATGTTACACAGATGGGCTAAAAGACAATCCATTCGCACCGGGAAACTAAATTGATTATACATCTGAATCAAAAGAGTAAATTCTGAACATATCACTGTGCAAGACAACAAGATATGAATAAGCCTACCCAGATCAATTAAAAACAATTTTAAAAATCAAATAAAATTTATTTTGGTAAATTACTGAACCCCAAAATCATCTAAGCCATGGCCCTAACTTTGGGTAACCAGCATCCCAGGTAGATAAGCTAATAATCTTTTCAAGTTAGGTCATTTCACAATTTTGAATCATTTCATTTGATGTCTTAATGGCATTGTTTAAAAGCCTTCATCATAGCAGACATATAGAAATCTATTTTGAGGCAGTACATGGAGAAGTTTCTAGGGCTGCAAGAAACATTTAAAATTATGGATTAATTTTAAACAAATAAACTCCCACCCACTGGATAATGAGCTAGATATGGATAATAGAAGATGAGTTGATAGTATACAAAATACTATCTCTTATTCTTCTGTGAAGATCAATTTTGTTTTTAAAGCTTAGAAATTATAAATTAGTATTCTAAAATTGCACCAAGGGAATACAGCAGACAATCCTTCTTTTACATTCCTAGCCTACCAGTGGCCACTGAAAAGGAAATATTCTTATGGTCTACACCACCTCAAAGAGGGGACAATGACAGCTAACTAACACTGATACAGCCTCCACTGTCTTCTCGATCTGGGAGAGTGTGTGGAGCATAGGAAGTCCTCTTAGCATCTACTGAAATTGGAAACATGGGGCATACCGTATAATAGTCTATATCTAAGAGGCTAGAGCATATTCAAGTGTAGGAGAAATTCAGTATTTACAAACTATAACTTTCCACTATTAAAAACAAATGTTTGAGATAGTAACACTTCCAAGCCTCTTTCCCCTCGTCAAGTGTTGTATTTATGACATAGAAAGGTGAGTTTTCTTTTAGTCTAATCATCACTTAAAAAATTCCCAAATTGGGCATCTGGGTGGCTCAGTCGTTAAGCGTCTGCCTTCAGCTCAGGTCATGATCCCAGGGTCCTGGGATCGAGTCCCACATCGGGCTCCCTGCTCAGCAGGGGGCCTGCTCCTCCCTCTCCCACTCCCCCTGCTTGTGTTCCTGCTCTCGCTGTCTCTCTCTCCGTCAAATAAATAAAATCTTTAAAAAAAAAAAAAAATTCCCAAATTGGTAGCGCCTGGGTGGCTCAGTCGGTTGTGTCTACCTTTGGCTCAGGTGATGATCCCAGGGTCCTGGGATCGAGCCCTGGGTCAGGCTCCCTGTTAAGTGGGGAGTCTGCTTCTCCCTCTGCTTTTGCTCCTCCCCTCCACCTGTGCTGTGTCTCTGGCGCTCTCTTTCTCTTAAAAAAAAAAAATTCCCAAACTGGAAGGGGGCGGGTCCAAGATGGCAACATAGGAAGACTCTGAACTCACCTCCTCCACAGAACATACCAAAGTATAATTATTCATAGGGCAATTCTTCTTGAAGAAGAACTGAGGGCTAACTGAACAGCTTCTGTACAACAAAAGATAGAACGCAAAAGAGAACAGCAAGAGAGACAGAGACACAGCAACAAAGGAAACCCCACCCCTGATGCTGCAAACTGCAGTGGAGAGGGATAGTACTCAGGGACCGGGAGCAGATTTGTCTGTCCTTGGGCACAGAAAAAAAACCCATGGTTTAAAAAAACAGCTAACATATAAAAAAGCCAGGCATAGAACTCTATCAAATGGCAGAATAGCTGCTAGAATTCTCTCTGGTTGGGAGGAGCAGATGGACATGGTCTATGCTCCCCTTCCACCTTGAAAACACAGACCAGTGCAAAATCCAGGTGCCCTAAGTGGCCTGCTGCCTCAGTGCCCCGGGCCCCTAGCCCACACCAGGCCCAGCCATACCACCTAGGTGGCCACCAGGTGGTACACTCTGGGACGTCCCCGGTTAGTGCTCACTACAGCTCCAGCCATTGCACCACAGTGATAGACACAAAGCACCCCAGAACAATTCAGGCCCAGATCACTTTGGCCTCAGATGGCTTTGCTAGGGCACCCCTAGCAAAGAGCACTTTGGAACCTCCCAGCTGATGTCTACTTCAGATTGAGCCACCCTGCCGGGGTGCCCTTTACACAGAGCACTCCAGTACATCTCCACCGGCACTAGTCTTAGCTCTGGTCACCCAGCCAGGGTACCCCCATGCTGAGTAGCCCAGAATACCTTGGCAGCACTCATTTCAGCTTCAGATATCCTGTCTAGTCACTCTCAGTGTGAAGAGCCCCAGGACACCCAGGCTTGCAAGCACTTAGGCTTTAGCTGTCCTGCACAGAGAGCCCAGGGACCACAGCAGCTCATGACCACTTTAGATTTAGCCATCCTGCCAAGGTGTCCCCCTGTGCAAAGCACCCCAGGACTCCCCAGCCTCTACTCCACCTCAGTTCCAGCTGCCTCTCCAGAGCACCCTTTGTGCATAGAGCCCTGGGATCCCCCAGCTTGCACCTACTTCAGCGTTAGCTATCCCGCCAGAGCACCCTCTGCACAGAGAGCCCAGGACCCTCTTGGCTCACATACCACCTCAACTCCAACTGCCCTACCAGGGCACTCCCTGCACAGAGTGCCCCAGGATACCCCAGCTTACACCCACTTCAGCTTCTGCTGTCTTGCCAGGGTGCCTTCAAGCACACAGAACCCTGGGACATAGTGGCTTGCACCCACTTCGATTTTAGCTCTCCTGCCAGGGTACGTACTGCACAGACAGCCTGGGGATCCCCTGGCTTGCACCCACTTTAGCTCCAGTTGTCTCTGTGCAGAGAGCCCTGGATACCCCAGATAGCACCCACTTCGGCTTCAGCTATCCTGCCAAGATGCCTCGGCATGTAGAGCCTTGGCACACCCCAGCTTGCAGCCACTTAAACTTCAGCTGTCTTGCCAGGGCACCTGCTGCACAGAGAGCCCCAGGAAACCCTGGCCCACACCAGCCACAGGTCCAGCCAGGCAGCAAAAGTCACCAAACATATACAGTCTACATAGGGGATGACCATACACAAGACCATTCCTTCAAGTTTATGAAAAGTAGCTCTTTTGCTTAATCCATAGAAACAAACACAGAAAGTCAAGTAAAATGAGGAAACAGGAATATGCTTTAAAAGAACAAGACAAAACCTTCAGAAAAACAAATAAATGAAACAGAGATAAGCAATATGCCTGATAAATAATTTAAAGTAATGATTATAAAGGTGCTCCTCAGGCTGGGGGCACCTGGGTGGCTCAGTCGGTTAAGTGTCTGACTCTTGATTTCAGATCAGGTCATGATGTCAGGGTCATGAGGCTGAGCCTCACATCAGGGTCTGCACTCAGCAGTCTGCTTGAGATTCTCTCACTCGTTCCCCCACCCTCCTCTCTCTCTCTCTCTCTCTCTAAGATAAATGAATAAATCCTTTAAAAAAAAAAAAAGGTGATTATCAGGCTGGAAAGAAGATTGGAAGAACTCAGTGAGACCTTCAGTAAAGAGATATAAAATATAAAAAAAAAATCAATGCTGAAGAATACAATAACTGAAATTTAAAAATACATGAGAGGGATTCAAAAGTAGATTAGCAGATACAGAAGAATGTATAGTGATCTGGAAGATAGGGTAATGAAAAGCACCCAAGCTGAACAGCAAAAAGAGAGAAGGACTTAAAAAAATGAGGACAGGTTAAGGTATCTGTTGGACAAAAGTAAACAAACATTTATATTATAGGGTCTTGCAAGAAGAGAGATTTGAAAAGGGCAGAAAACTTATTTGAAGAAATAGAGACGAAAATGTCCTTAACCTAGGGAAATAGACATCCAGATCCATAAAGCACAGAGAGTTCCAAACAATATGAACCCAAGAAGGTCCACACCACAAAACATAATAATTAAAATATCAAAGTTTAAGGATAAAGAGAGAATTTTATTTTAGTTTTTTAATATTGATTTATTTGAGAGAGAGAGAGAGAGAGCAAGCAAGCATGAGTGGGGGAAGGGGCAGAGGAAAGGACTCTTCAAGCAGACTCTCCACTGAGCACAGAGCCTGAGGTGGGGCTCAACGGAAAGAAACATGAGATGATGACCTGAGCTGAAACCAAGAGTTGGATGCTTAATGAACGGAGCCATCCAGCTGCCCCAATAAAGAGAGAATTTTAAAAGTAACAAGAGAGAAGCAAAAAGTTACACACAAGAGAAACTCTATAAAACTATCAGCTGATTTTTCAGTAAAAACTTCACAGGCAAAAGCAAATGACGTGATATATTCAAAATGCCAAAAGAAAAACACCTACAACCAAGAAGACTCATATATACAATGGGATATTACTCAGCAATCAAAAAGAATCAAAACTTGCCATTTGCAATGACATGGATGGAGCTAGAGAGTATTATGCTAAGGAAATAAATCAGTCAGAGAAAGACACATACCATATGATTTCATTCATATGTGGAATTTAAGTAACAAAACAGAGAAACAAAGGGAAAAAAAGAGAGAGAGAGGCAAACCAAGAAACAGACTCTTAACTATAGAGAACAAATTGATGGTTATCAGAGGGAATGGGGTTAGGGGGATGGTTTAAATATGTGATGGGGATTAAGGAAGACACTTGTGATGAGCACCAGGTGTTGTATGGAAGTGTTGCATTAGTATATTGTACACTTGAAACTAAATTACACTGAATGTTAACTAACTGGAATTTAAATAAAATCTACAATAATAGTAGGAGAATTTAATACCCCATATATGTCAATGCATCATCCAGGCAGAAAATCACTAAAGAAATAATATCTTTGAATGATACATTAGACCATATAGACATAACAGATATATATGGAACATTCCACCCCCAAACAACATAATACACATTTTTTTTTCCAGGTGCACATGAGACATTCTCCAGAATAGGTCACTTGTTAGACCACAAAGTGAGTCTCAATAAATTTAAAAAGGTTGAAATCATTCCATGAATCTTTTCTGACTACAATGGTATAAAACTAGAAATCAATCATAAGGAAAAAAAAACAGAAAAAATACAACTGGAGGCTAAACAATATGATACTAAACTACCAATGGGTCAACAAAAAAAAATCAAAGAAGAAGTTTAAAAAAATACATGGAGACAAATGAAAATACAACAGTCCTAAATCTTTGGAATGCAGTGAAAGCAGTTCTGAGAGAGAAGACATACAGAGATACAGGCACACCTCAAGAAATAAGAAAAAGCTTAAATAAACAATCCAACCTTTCAACTAAAGGAACTAGAAAAAGAACAAAGTAAGTAGAAGGAAGGAAATAACAAATTCAGAGCAGAAATAAATTATATAGAGACTAAAAATAATAATAATAATAAAAATAATAATAATAATAATAGAAAATATCAATGAAACCAAGAGCTGGTTTGTTGAAAAGATTGGTTAATCAAAATTGATTAACCCTTAGTCAGATTTATCAAGAAAAAAAGAGAAAGGACCCAAGTAAATAAAATTAGAAATGAAAGAGAAGTACTAACTGACACCATAGAAATACAAAGGATTATAAGAGAATACTATGAAAAATTATATGCCAACAAATTGGGCAACCTAGAAGAGATAGAAAATTCCTAGAAATATACAGTCTTCCCAAACTGAATCAGGGAGAAATAGAAAATCTGAATAGACAAATTCTACTAATGAAATTGAATTGTAAATCAAAAAACTACCAAACAAAAGTGCAGGACCAGATGGACTCACAGGTAAATTCTACCAAACATTTAAGGAAAAGTTAATGTGTATTCTCCTCAAACTATTCCAAAAAAATAAAAGAGAAAGAAAAGTTTCCAAATATATTCAATGAGGGAAGCATTAGCCTGATACCAAAACCAGACAAAGATACCACAGAACAAGAAAACTACAGCCTAATCAACAAAGAGGCAAAAATTCTCAACAAAATATTGGCAAACCAAATCCAACAATACATTAAAAGGATCATTCTCCATGATCAAGTGAGACTTATTCTGGGGATGCATGAATGGTTCAATATTTGCAAATCAATCAGTGTAACACACCACAACAAAATGAAAGATAAAATTCATATGATCATCTCAGTAGATACTAAAAGAGCATTTGGCAAAATTCAACATCCACTCATGATAAAAACTCTCAATGAAGTGGGTACAGAGAGAATATACCTCAATATAACAAAGGCCATATATGACAAACCCACATCTAACATCACACTGAATGGTGAAAAACTAAGAACTTTTCCTTTAAGATCAGGAATAAGACAAAGATATCCACTCTTACTACTTTTATTCAACCTAGTATTGGAAGTCCTAGTTACAGCAATCAGACAAGAAAAAGAAATAAGAGGCATATTAGTAAGAAAGAAATTAAACTGTCACTATTTGTGGATGACATACTATACATAGAAAACCCTAAAGATGTCATCAAAAGCTATTAGAAGTAATAAATAAATTCAGTAAAGTTGCAGGATACAAATTTATACCCAGAAATCGGTAGTGTTTCCATACACTAATAACAAAGTAGTAGAAAGAGAAATTAAGAAAATAATTCTATTTACAATTGCACTAAAGCGAATGAAATACCTAGTAATAAATATAACCAAGGAGGTTAAAGACTTGTACTCCAAGAACTATAAACATTGACAAAAGAAACTGAAGATGACACAAGTAGAAAGATATTCCATGTTCATGGATTGGAAGAATTAATATTATAATGTCCATACTACCTAAAGCAATCTACAGACTCAATGCAATCTCTATCAAAATACCAACAGCATTTTTCACAGGACTAGTACAAATAATCTGAAATTTGTATGGAACTACAAAAGAACTTGAACAGCCAATGCAATCTTGAGAAAGAGCAAAGCTGGAGATAACACAATTCCAGATTTCAAGATATACTACAAAGCTGTAGTAATCCAAACAGTATAGTACTGCACAAAAATAGACACATATCAATAGAACAGAATAGACAGCACAAAAATAAACACATGCTTATATAGTCAACTAATCTATAACAAAGGGGCAAGAATATACAATGGGGAAAGGACAGTTTCTTCAATAAATGGTGCTGGGAAAACTGAGCAACTACATGCAAAAGAATGAAACTGGACCACTTTCTCACATCATATAAAAAAATAAACTTATAACACATTAAAAACCTAAATGTGAAACCTGAAATCATAAAAATCCTAGAAAAGAGCACAGACAGAAATGTCTCTGACATCAGCCATAGCAACATTTTTCTAGATATATCTCCTAAGGCAAAGGAAACAGAAGCAGAAATGAACTATAGAGACTATATCAAAATAAGAATCATTTGCATAACAAAGAAAACCATCAACAAAACTAAAAGGCAACCTAATGAATGGAAGAAGATATTTGCAAATGATATATCTGATAAGGGGTTAATAGCCAAAGTACATAAAGAACTTATACAACTCAACACACACACACACACACACACACACACAAATTCAATTAAAAAATGGGCAGAGGACCTGAATAGACATTTTTCCAAAGAAGATGTACAGATGGCCAACAGACATATGAAAAGATGTTCATCACTAATCATCAAGGAAATGCAAATCAAAACCACAATGAGGTATTACCTTATACCTATCATAATGGTGAAAATAAAAAAGACAAGAAAAGGCTGGGTGGAGCAAGATGGCAGAGGAGTAGGAGACCTGGATTTCGTCTGATCCCAGGACTTCAGCTGGATGGGGATCAAACCATTCTGAACACCTACGAACTCAACAGAAGATCGAAGAAAAGAACAGCAGCAACTCTCTGAACAGAAAAGCGACCACTTTCTGGAAGGTAGGACGTGCAGAGAAGTGAATCCGAGGCGATATTCAGAAGATAGACGGAGGGGGAGGGGGTCTCCATCAGCCGCTTCTGGCAAGTGATAAAGCCGGGGAGAACAAAATTGGAACTTTTAGAAGTCTGCTCCGCTGAGGGACATCGCTCCAGTGGCTAAGCGGGGGGTGGAACCCTCACAGGACAGTGCGGTCTCAGGACCCTCGGGGTCACAGAAAGACTGGGGGTGCCTGAGTGCAGGAGAGCTCCCAGGTATCAGAGCGGGGAAGCCGGCTGCAGAGACGGAGCCGAGGCACGGGCTCTCAGCTCAGGGTTGCCATAAACCGTGATCCGAGGCACAGTTGGGCCACTGCTCCTCCAGCAGGGACCCAATGACCAGCGGATGCGGGGAGACTCACCTTCCTTCCCCGGGAGGAGTGGCAGGGGAGCACACTGCAGGGATCTGCTGGGTTTGGAGACTCCACACGGAGTTGGGTGCCAGAGATAGAAACGCTCGGTCACAGGCCGGGTGAGCACGGAGTGCGGCCAGAGACCGAGGAGACAGGAGTGACTGACTGCTTTTCTCTGGGGGCTCACTGGGGAGCGGGCCCTGAGTTCTCGGCTCCTCTGGGGCGGAGATTGGGAGGCCGTCATTTCACTCTCCACCTCCAAAGCTGTATGGAAAGCTTGCAGGGAACAAAAGCTCCAGAGAGCAAACCTGGGCAGATTATTTAGCCCGGTCGGGGTAAGGGCGGGGCAATTCCGCCTCGAGCAAAGACATTTGGGAACCACGGCAACGGGCCCCTCCCCCAGAAGATCAGTGAGAACAGCCAGCCAAGACCAAGTTTACCGATCAATGAGAACGGCAGAACGCCAGTGCTAGGGGAATACTGCACATAGAGTCCATGGCTTTTTTACCATGATTCTTTAGTCTTTCAAAGTTAATTTTTTTTAACTGTCTTTTTTTTTTTTAATTTTTCTTTTTCCGTTTTTCAACCAACATCTTATCAATCCCTTTTTTAAAAACATTTTTATTTTTCATTTTCAGAGTCATATTCTATACCTTCATAGTAGTTACCCTTATTTTTGGCATATATATATAAGTTGTTCTCTCTTTAAAATTTTGAGATACAGTTTCTTCTAACAGATCAAAATATACCCTAAATCTCTAGTGTATGGCTTTGTTCTAGTCTCCTGCCTGATCACATTCTCTCCCTTTTTTTCTTCTTTTTTTTAAAATCCTCTTCTTTCTTTTTTCAAACAACTTATCTTATCAATTCCTTTTATAAAATTTTTTATAATTTTCATCTTTACAGTCATATTCCATCCCTTCATCGTATCAACCCTTATTTTTGTACATATGTAAGTTTTTCTTTCTTTAAAATTTTGGGAGGCACTTTCTTCTAACAGACCAAAATACACCCTAAATCTAGTGTGTGGCACTGATCTATGCACCAGCCTCACCATATTTGATCATATTCTGTTTTTTTGTTTTGTTTTGTTCTGTTTTTGTTTGTTTTTATCTTTTTCTTTCTTTTTTCTTTTTCTTTTTTCTTTCTTTCCCTTTTCCCCTGGCTTCAGGTCTTTTCTGATTTGTTTAGTGTATATTTTCTGGGGACGTTGTTACCCTGTTAGCATTTTGTTCTCTCATTCATCTATTCTCCTCTGGACAAAATGACAAGATGGAAAAAATCACCTCAACAAAAAGAACAAGAGGTAGTACCGACTGCCAGGGACCTACTCAATACGGACATTAGTACAATGTCTGACCTAGAGTTCATAATCATGATTTTAAAGATACTAGCTGGGCTTAAAAAAAACATGGAAGTTATTAGAGAAACCCTTTCTGGAGAAATAAAAGAACTAAAATCTAACCAAGTCGAAATCAAAAAGGCTATTAATGAAGTGCAGTCAGAAATGGGGGCACTAACTGCTAGGATAAATGAGGCAGAAGAGAGAATCAGTGATATAGAAGACCAAATGATGGAAAATAAAGAAGCTGAGAAAAAGAGAGATAAACTAATGGATCACGAGGGCAGAATTCGAGAGATTAGCGATACCATAAGACGAAACAACATTAGAATAATTGGGATCCCAGAAGAAGAAGAAAGAGAGAGAGGGGCAGAAGGTATATTGGAGCAAATTATAGCAGAGAACTTCCCTAATTTGGGGAAGGAAACAGGCATCAAAATCCAGGAGGCACAGAGAACCCCTCTCAAAATCAATAAAAATAGGTCAACAGCCCGACATCTAATAGTAAAACTTACGAGTCTCAGAAACAAAGAGAAAATCCTGAAAGCAGCTCAGGAGAAGAGATATGTAACCTACAATGGTAGAAATATTAGACTGGCAACAGACCTATCCACAGAGACCTGGCAGGCCAGAAAGGACTGGCATGATATATTCAGAGCACTGAACAAGAAAAATATGCAGCCAAGAATACTATATCCAGCTAGGCTGTCATTGAAAATAGAAGGAGAGATAAAAAGCTTCCAGGACAAACAAAAACCAAAGGAATTTGCAAACATGAACCAGCCCTACAAGAAATATCGAAAGGGGTCCTCTAAGCAAAGAGAGAGCCTAAAAGCAACATAGACCAGAAAGGAACACAGACAATATACAGTAACAGTCACCTTAGAGGCAATACAATGGCACTAAATTCATATCTTTCAATAGTTACGCTGAATGTAAATGGGCTAAATGCCCCAATCAAAAGACACAGGCTATCAGATTCGATTAAAAAACAAGACCCATTGATATGCTGTCCGCAAGAGACTCATTTTAGAGCCAAAGACACCTCCAGATTGAAAGTGAGGGGGTGGAAAACCATTTACCATGCTAATGGACACCAAAGAAAGCTGGGGTGGCAATCCTTATATCAGACAAATTAGATTTTAAACCAAAGACTGTAATAAGAGATGAGGAAGGACACTATATCCTACTTAAAGGGTCTGTCCAACAAGAAGACCTAACAATTGTAAATATCTATGCCCCTAACATGGGAGCAGCCAATTATATAAGGCAATTAATAACAAAAGCAAAGAAACACATTGACAACAATACAATAATAGTGGGGGACTTTAACACCCCCCTCACTGAAACGGACAGATCATCTAAGCAAAAGATTAACAAGGAAATAAAGACTTTAAATGACACACTGGACCAAATGGACTTCACAGATATATTCAGAACATTCCATCCCAAAGCAACGGAATACACATTCTTCTCTAGTGCCCATGGAACATTCTCCAGAATAGATCACATCCTAGATCACAAATCAGGTCTCAACCAGTACCAAAAGATTGGGAGTGGGATTTATCCCTGGGTTGCAAGGTTGGTTCAACATCCACAAATCAATCAACGTGATACAATACATTAACAAAAGAAAGAACAAGAATCATATGATCCTCTCAATAGATGCAGAAAACGCATTTGACAAAGTACAGCATCCTTTCTTGATCAAAACTCTTCAGAGTATAGGGATAGAGGGTATATACCTCATATAAAAGCCACCTATGAAAAACCTACAGCAAATATCATTCTCAATGGGGAAAAACTGAGAGCTTTCCCCCTAAGGTCAGGAACGTGGCAGGGATGTCCACTATCACCACTGCTATTCAATATAGTATTAGAAGTCCTAGCCACAGCAATCAGACAACAAAAAGAAATAAAAGGCATCCAAATCGGCAAAGAAGAAGTCAAAATCTCACTCTTTGCAGATGATATGATACTTTATGTGGAAAACCCAAAAGACTCCACCCCAAAACTGCTAGAACTCATACAGGAATTCAGTCAAGTGGCAGGATATAAAATCAATGCACAGAAATCAGTGGCATTCCTATACACCAACAACAAGACAGAAGAAAGAGAAATTAAGGCGTCGATCCCATTTACAATTGCACCCAAAACCATAAGATACCTAGGAATAAATCTAATCAAAGAGGCAAAGGATCTGTACTCAGAAAACTATAAAATACTCATGAAAGAAATTGAGGAAGACACAAAGAAATGGAAAAACGTTCCATGCTCATGGATTGGAAGAACAAATATTGTGAAGATGTCAATGCTACCTAGAACAATCTACACATTCAATGCAATCCCCATCAAAATACCATCCACTTTTTTCAAAGAAATGGAATAAATAATCCTAAAATTTGTATGGAACCAGAAAAGACCCCGAATAGCCAGAGGAATGTTGAAAAAGAAAAGCAAAGCTGGCGGCATCATAATTCCGGACTTCCAGCTCTATTACAAAGCTGTCATCATCAAGACAGTCTGGTACTGGCACAAAAACAGACACATAGATCAATGGAACAGAACAGAGAGCCCAGAAATGGACCTTCAACTCTATGGTCAACTAATCTTTGACAAAGCAGGAAAGAATGTCCAATGGAAAAAAGACAGTCTCTTCAACAAATGGTGTTGGGAAAATTGGACAGCCACATGCAGAAGAATGAAACTGGACCATTTCCTTACACCACACACAAAAATAGACTCCAAATGGTTGAAAGACCTCAATGTGAGACAGGAGTCCATCAAAATCCTAAAGGTGAACACAGGCAGCAACCTCTTCGACCTCAGCCGCAGCAAATTCTTCCTAGAAACATTGCCAAAGGCAAGAGAGATGCAAGGGCAAAAATGAACTATTGGGACTTCATCAAGATAAAAAGCTTTTGCACAGCAAAAGAAACAGTCAACAAAACCAAAAGACAACCGACAGAGTGGGAGAAGATATTTGCAAATGACATATCAGATAAAGGGCTAGTATCCAAAATCTATAAAGAACTTAACAAACTCAACACCCAAAGAACAAATGATCCAATCAAGAAATGGGCAGAAAACACGAACAGACGTTTTTCCAAAGAAGACATCCAAATGGCCAACAGACACATGAAAAAGTGCTCAACATCGCTCGGCATCAGGGAAATCCCAATCAAAACCTCAGTGAGATACCACCTCACACCAGTCAGAATGGCTAAAATTAACAAGTCAGGAAACAACAGATGTTGGTGGGGATGTGGAGAAAGGGGAACCCTCCTACATTGTTGGTGGGAATGTAAGCTGGTGCAACCACTCTGGAAAACAGTATGGAGGTTCCTCAAAAGGTTGAAAATAGAGCTACCATATGATCCAGCAATTGCACTACTGGGTATTTACCCCAAAGATACAAATGTAGAGATCCGAAGGGGTATGTGCACCCTGATGTTTATAGCAGCAATGTCCACTATAGCCAAACTATGGAGGGAGCCAACATGTCCATTGACAGATGAATGGATAAAGAAGAGGTGGTATATATATACAATGGAATATTATGCAGCCATCAAAAGGAATGAGATCTTGCCATTTGCAACAACGTGGATGGAACTGGAGGGTGTTATGCTGAGCGAAATAAGTCAATCAGAGAAAGACATGTATCATATGACCTCACTGATATGAGGAATTCTTAATCTCAGGAAACAAACTGAGGGTTGCTGGAGTGGGGGTGGGTGGGAGGGTTGGGGTGGCTGGATGATAGACATTGGGGAGGGTATGTGCTATGGTGAGCACTGTGAATTGTGCAAGACAGTTGAATCACAGACCTGTACCTCTGAAACAAATAATGCAATATGTGTTAAGAAAAAAAAAAGAAGAAGAAGAAGAAGATAACAGGAGGGGAAGAATGAAGGGGGGAAATCGGAGGGGGAGACGAACCACGAGAGATGGTGGACTCTGAAAAACAAACTGAAGGTTCTGGGGGGGGGGTGGGAGGATGGGTTAGCCTGGTGATGGGTATTAAAGAGGGCACGTTCTGCATGGAGCACTGGGTGTTATGCACAAACAATGAATCATGGAACACTACATCAAAAACTAATGATGTAATGTATGGTGATTAACATAAGAATAAAAATTTAAAAACAAACAAAAACAACAACAACAACAAAAAGACAAGAAAATGACAAGTGTTGGCAAGGATGTGGGGGGAAATGAGCTCTCATGCACTATTGGTGATAATGTAAACTGGTACGGCCACTGCTATAAACAGTGTGGAGGTCCCTCAAAAAATTAAAAATAGAAATACTACTGGTCAAATAATTCTACGACTGGGTATTTACTCAAAGAAAACAAAAACACGAATTCAAAAAGATATATGCACCTCATGTTTTGTTCAACATTACTTATTATAGTCAAGATTTGGAAGCAACTCAAATGTCCATCAATAGAGAAATGGATAAAGATGTGGCACGCACACACACACACACACACACACACAGTAGAATATTATGCAACCATAAACAAGAATGAGATTTTTTTGCCATTTGCAACAACTGGGATGGACCTAGAACATATTATACTAAGTCACACTGAGAGATACAAATACCATGTGATTTTACTCATATGTGGAATCTAATAAACAAATGAATAATAAAACAAAAAGCAGAATCATATCCATAAATACAGAGAACAAACTGATGGTTGCCAGAAGGAAGGACGGTGGGCACATTGGCAAAATAGATGAAGGGAGTGGAATACGGCCTTCCAGTATGGAATGAATAATTCACGAGAATAAAAGTCACAGCATAGAAAATATAGTCAATGATATTGTAACAGCAATGTATGGTGGTGGATGGTAGCTACCCTTGGGGTGATTATAACATAACATATAGAGAAGCTGAATCACTGTTGTACACCTGAAAATAATGTACCATTGTGTGTCAACTACACTCAAAAAAAAATTCTCAATTTGGGTCTTTTTCTGCAGCTCTGATGGTTTTCAGGATGCTTCTTTGATATCATTTATAAGAAGATGAGGTTTTTTTACGTGAATAATGACCCTCAAGGTTCTCTGGTATCAAAAGAACCTGGTGCCTCGGATATCACCCCAATCTGTGATTTCTCTTGAATTGCCCTACCACTTTGCTACAAGGCATCTTGAGTGTAAAGACTGCATCCTCAGTACTTAGCCCTGACTCTGACAGAGTAAATATTAAATGAAATTGCTGAATAAACAAATGAATAGATCTGCAGCTCTTTAAAGTATTATACTTATTTATATTCATGCCATTTCTGAGACTAGATTATGTTTTCTAATTACATTTATCATTTCCTCTTGTTACAGATATGTGACATGCTTAAAACAGAAGTCATGAAAAGACAGAAAACCACAAAGAAATAATTGCCTATAATACCATCACCCAGAGATAATTATTATAAACATTTGATATATATACTTCCAGAATATCTTTAAATCATATATATATTTTTTTTTTTAAAGATTTTATTTATTTATTTGAGAGAGAGAGAATGAGAGAGAGCACATGAGAGGGGGGAGGGTCAGAGGGAGAAGCAGACTCCCTGCCGAGCAGGGAGCCCGATGCGGGACTTGATCCAGGGACTCCAGGATCATGACCTGAGCTGAAGGCAGTCGCTTAATCAACTGAGCCACCCAGGCGCCCTAAATCATATATTTTTTAAAAAATTATGTTTTGCCTATTAATTTCAGCTTGCTTGTTTTTCACTTAAAAACATATGGTGTATATTTCCCACACTAGCAAATATCAATCTGTAAAATCATTTAATGGTTAATTAGCATTCCATCATATGGCTGTCCATACTTCTTTATACACATTATATAAATAAATATAGTGGGCTTGAGTGTTTTATTGCCTATTATCTTCTTACAGGCAAAATAAACAATGCCTTGTATTTTGGTAGGTATTCAGTTAGTGCAGATCAATTGTAAAAATGGTTACGTTAATTATTTTCAACATAAGAGTGGATAAGCCAGTAAACTTATTTATTCTTATCACAAAACTTTGTAAATTGTATACTGATAAGCTCTTTTACTAAAAATTCAATTCAAAATGACTCCATTAGAACTTTATCTGATGATATTATTCAGAATTGTGGAACTCAGATTGAAATGCAAATTTCATAATATTTTCCCTCATAGGGTCTTAATAGGGTTAAGGGTTGAGAATTTTAGATCTTAGAATAATGCACTGTTCCACATTGTAGAGTACGTAGCAGTATCCATAACAACCACGACTCTTTAAAGATATTTTAATTGCAGCATTCTTTGGAATTGTTGATGGTTTATTATGACAAAATGAAGACAACTTAAGGAATGCTATTTATTGATAAATGGGTTTCTAAACAACATGATGCAGAATCAACTTTATATTCTGCTTTTCTGACAAGGGAATGGTTATATCTGAAAGAAAAGAGATGCAAGATACTCTTTCTATGCTATCCATTTGAAGAAAAGGATTATGTTAAGCATATGAAAAAAAAAAAAAAAAGGTCATCTTCAGGCCCCAAACAATTGAATCTAGGAAACTCAAGGAATTTGAATATTGGTCAGTTAGCCAGAAAACAAAACATTATAAAAAAATCAAAATCATTTCAAGTTAGCAAAATTTTAGTTTGCTTACTTTGTTAACTTGGCATAGCATGACACAACTGAATGTGGTCAAAATTACTTCTGTATTCAAAACAAGATTATAACTTTTCTCTGTTTGAGAGAATATGTGTAGGTCATCTAGTTAACACTAATTAACTTAATTTATTTATTTATATAATTTAATATATTCTGAATTATTGAGTAAGTATAACTAATAGTCAAGTCACAGCGGTACCGGAGCAGATATACAGCTTAAGGAAAAGCTACTAAGGAGTCTATTAGAAACCTTAAGAGGGGCACCTGGGTTGGTTAAGCATCTGCCTTCAGCTCAGGTCATGATCCCAGGGTCCTGGGATCAAGCCCCACATCAGGATCCCTGCTCAGTGGGGGAATCTTCTTCTCCCTCTCCCTCTGCCCCTCCACCTGCTTGTGCTCTCTCTCTCTCTCAAATAAATAAATAAAATACTTTTTTTTTTTTTTAAAGATTTTATTTATTTATTTGACAGAGAGAGAGACAGCGAGAGAGGGAACACAAGCAGGGGGAGTGGGAGAGGGAGAAGCAGGCTTCCCGCAGAGCAGGGAGCCTGATGCGGGGCTCGATCCCAGGACTCTGGGATCATGACCTGAGCCGAAGGCAGACGCTTAACGACTGAGCCACCCAGGCGCCCCAATAAATAAAATATTTTTAAAAAAAAAAAACCTTAAGAAAAAAATTCATAAAGGCAGAATAGAAAGTAGAAACAAGAAAAAACTTTACTCTGTCTAGGAGTGTGAACGAAAGATAAGTAGAAAGGAGAAGGGGGGAAAATATACCTTGAGGAATAAACCATCAATGAAGCTGGGAGCTTAAAGAAATATTGTTCATTGTTAGTTTTCTTATGTAAAATTAACAAATCTATAAAAAGGTGACTGACATCTGAGTACAAAATAATACAGTGTAAAAATCTGACTGTCCTACTGAGTCCCTCTCACTCTTTGCTTGTTGACAGCTAAAAGCAAAGAAACCTATGGGTAGATTTTAAGAAGGCCTAGCAAACAGCAGTGTCACAGATAGAAAGAGCCAGGATCCTTTAATAATCGTGCAAAAGGCCACACATCAAATATCCAAACTGTGATATGATCTATAAATGAAGAATTTTGCTACGTTACTGAGAGTTGGAGGTTGTTTTTAACTTAGCTAGCATTAATCACCCCCAAATATCTACCAAACTTGCTCTTCAAGGTTTTTCTGTTGACATTACTTATTGCATATTTAAGTGTTATGTTTGGTAGTTTGAGGAGCATTTTGTGCTAATTGTTACCTTCTGGAGTTTACCAGGTTTTATTAACTCAAGAACAGCCAGTCCATATACAGACCAATAATCTATGTTGAGATCTGGTATATAAAGATGAACTGGGTCATGCCCTTTGGAATCTGAAGAGGGAAACACAGAGAGCCTCACCCAGTTAATAAGAGGATTGGATATTTAAAATATGTATATAGAGAGATAAAGTCAGTCAGGGCCATGCACAATCATGACAAGGCCAAGTTATAAGGGGGAATGTATACAGAGATGATAGAGATTCTACCAGAGGGAGATGCTAGAACCAGCGGCTGGCCAGAGCTCCCTGATCTTCTCTACCTTGATCCATTCCATACCAGCCAATAATCCCTCTGTAGCTCACAGTGACCTAGATGAGAAACTGTTTCTACAAATGAAAAAGTAAATTGTGTATGAATGAGAAACACTTAAATACATCCTTCAACTTTATGTTTGTGAAAAAATATATAATTCTATGTGGAAATAAATCACAAAATATCAACATAAGCATTTAATATTTTATACTTAATGTATATCAAAAATATAAGCAAAATTGAAGGGAATACAAATTGAGACTAAATATTTAATAAAATTACATCACAAAAAAGGTAAATAACTTTACTGTATAAAAAGAACATACAAATTGATAAGAAAGGCACTAATGCTCCAATGGGATAATATGGAAAGATAATGGACTAACAGTTCATAAGAGAAGATGTAGAAAAAGCTGACTAGCATATGAAAATATGTTTAACTTCACTAATAAGGAAATAAGATATAAGTCAATAATGAAACATTTTCACTTATCAAATATTTATCAAATGTTAATAATATGCTTATAGTGGTTGAGTGAGTAATGTAATATAACACACTACCAATGTATTTGTAAATTGATAGAATCATTCTGGAAAGCAGTTAGGCCCTACATATCTAGAGCCTTCAGAATGTTTATTCACACTGACACAATAATCCTTTCTCTATAATATATGTCAAAAATGGTCAGAAATATAAGCATAGATTTATGTTAAAATTATATTAGCATTTCTCTTTCATATACAATTTACTTTTTCAGTTGTTTTTATAAACTATCTTCTTCATTTACTCACTTTGGTACCTCCAAAGCCCAGCCCAGTGCCTGGCATAGGGAGGATGACACAAAAAAGGCATTTGATAAAAATATGTTGAATAAACAAATTAATAAAGGAAGAAAGATATTCACTACAGTATTATTTGAAGCAATAAAGTATTAGAAAAAAGTACTCAATGAAAAGTTAAATAAATTATAGTACATAAAAATAATTGGATTTAACATAGAAACATTAAAATTGTGATGTTCTTAATGACATAAGAAATGGTTTGAAACTGAAGGTAGTAGTGTCGTGCCTGGGTGGCTCAGTCTGTTAAGCATTGCACTCTTGATTTCGGCTCAGGTCATGATCTCAGGGGGTGGGATCTCATGAGATTGAGCCCCTCATCAGGCTCTGCTCTGGGCATGGAGCCTGCTTAAGATTCTCGCTCTCCTTCTCCCTCCGCCCCTCCCCTGCCTCTCTCTCTCGCTCTCAAAAGAAAAAAAAAAGAGTAGTGAAAAATAGAATATAGCACAATATTGTAGTGAAAAATAGAATATAGTAGTAAAAAATAGAATATAGTTCAGTATATTCTGAACTATGCTAAAATATGCATGTATATCTGAAGATAAAAAGAAAGGCACTAATACATACATATTGGTCAAATTTGGTCAGATATTACATGTGATGTTCAAATTTGAGAGGTTTCTGACTTTTACTTTCTTCTTTATGCTTTTCAATATTTTTCACTTTTTATAGTGCTTTATTACTTTTATTATATCATACACTATTTTTATATATTACTTTCTTATTCAAACATAGAATTAAAATTTACGTATGCAGTTTCCCATTTTTATTTAAATTCCAGTTAGTTAACATACAGTATAATATTAATTTCAGGTGTAGAATATAGTGATTCATCAATTATATACAACACCCAGTGCTCATCACAACCAGTGTACTCCCTAATACCCATCACCTACTTAACCCATCCCCTAACTGACCTATGCTTCAGCAACCCTCAGTTTGTTCTCTGTAGTTAAGAGTCTATTTCTTGGTTTGCCTCTCTCTCTCTTTTTTCCCCCTATGTTCATTTGTTTTGTTTCTTAATTTCCACATAAAAGTGAAATCATATGGTGTTTGTCTTTCTCTGACTGACTTATTTCACTTAGCATAATACTCTCTAGCTCTGTCCACATTGTTGCAAATGGCAAGATTTCATTCTTTTGATGGCTGAGTAATATTCCATTATATATACCAAATCATCTTTATCCATTCATCAGTTGATGGATAGTTGGGCTCTTTCTACAATTTGGCTATTGTTGATAATGCTGCCATAAACATTGGGGGTACATGTATCCCTTCAAATCAATATTTTTGTATCCTTTGGATAAATACCTAGTAGTACCATTGCTGGATCATAGGATAATTCTATTTTTAACTTTTTGAGGAACTTCCATACTATTTTCCAGAATGGTTGCACCAGTTTACATTCCTACCAACAATACAAGAGGGTTCTCCTTTTTCTCATCCTCACCAACATCTGTTGTTTCCTCTGTTATTGATTTTAGCCATTCTGACAGGTGTAGGGGATATTGTAGTTTTGATTTGTATTTCCCTGATGATGAATGATGTTGAGCATCTTTAATTGTCTGTTAGGCATCTGTATTTTTTTTTTAAATGTCTATTCATATATTCTGTCATTTTTAACTGGCTATTTGTTTTTTGGGTGTTGAGTTTGAAAAGTTCTTTATATATTTTTGATACTAACCCTTTATGAGATATGTCATTTGCAAACACCCTCTTCCATTCTGAAGGTTGCCTTTTAGTTTTGTTGATTGTTTCTTTCACTGTGCAGAAGCTTTTTATCTTGATGAAGTCCCAATAGTTCATTTTTGCTTCTGTTTCCCTTGCCTCTGGAGATGTATCTAGTAAAAGTTGCTATGGTCCATGTCAAAGAATTACTGTCTGTGTTCTCCTCTAGTATTTTGATGGTTTCCTGTTTCACAGTTAGGTCTTTCATCCATTTTGAATTTATTTTTGTGTATGGCATAAGAAAGTGGTCCAGTTTCATTCCTTTGCATTTGGCTGTCCAGTTTTCCCAACACCATTTGTTGAAGAGATTTTGTTCCATTGGATATTCTTTCCTGCTTTGTTGAAGATAAGTTGACCATTTAGTTGTGGGTCCATTTCTGGATTCTCTGTTCTGTTCCATTGATCTATATGTCTGTTTTTATGCCAGTACCATACTGTCTTGATGATTATAACTTTGTAATACAGCTTGAAGTCTGGGATTGTGAGACCTCCCACTTTGCTTTTATTTTTCAACATTACTTTGGTCTTGGTCTTTTCTGCTTCCATACAGATTTTAGGATTATTTGTTCTAGCTCTGTGAAAAATGCTGTTGGTATTTTGATAGGGATTGCATTGAATGTGTAGATTGTCTTGAATAGAATAAACATTTTAACAATATTTTTTCTTCCAATCCATGAGCATGGAATGTTTTTCCATTTCTTTGTGTCTTATTTAGTTTCTTTCGTAAGTGTTCTACAGTTTTCAGAGTATAGATCTTTTACCTCTTTGGTTAGATTTATTCCTAGGTTTCTCATGGTTTTTCATGCGATTGTAAACAGGATTAATTCCTTGATTTCCCTTTCTGCTGTGTCATTATTGGTGTATAGAAATACAATAGATTTCTGTACATTGATTTTATAAATCCAATCCAACAATACATTAAAAGAATCATTCACCATGATCAAGTGGGATTTATTACTGAGTTGCAAGTGTGGCTCAATATTTACAAATCTATCAATGTGATACACTACATTAATAAAGGATAAAAACCATATGATCCTCTCAATAGATGCAGAAAAAGCATTTGACAAAATATAGCATCCATTCTTGATAAAAACCCTCAACAAAGTAGGAAAAAAGGGACCATACCCCAGTATCATAAAAGCCATAGATGAAAAACCCACAGCTAATAAATGTCCTCCTCAATGAGGAAAAACTGAGAGCTTTTCCTCTATGGTCAGGAACACGGCAGGGATGACCATGCTCATCACTGTTATTTAACGTAGTATTGGAAGTCCTAACCTCAGGAATCAGACAACAAAAAGAAATAAAAGGCATCCAAATCAGCAAGAAAGGAGTCAAACTTTCACTATTTGCAGACAACATGGTACTCTATGTAGAAAACCTGAAAAACTCCACCAAAAAATTACTAGAACTGATACATGAATTCAGTAAAGTCACAGAATTAAAATGTATTTTAAAACTGCCTGTAAGGCAGTGCCAGATCTATTCAAACAACTTAACAAAATGTTCAGAATTGCACTCTATGAATATATGGTGATTCTAATTGCTGATGATAATCACTAAAAGGGCCCTTTTTTGGGTATGTGTATCAATATGCTCAAATGACAGGCAAAAATATTCCAGAAACTTCTATCTCAAAGAGATATTGTGATGAACCAGGCACCAGAAACCCTGGAAAAGGATTGGTTAGCATCATGGAGCTCAGATTTGGATCTTGGACATTATCCTTCAACATAGAACATACGTGGGGACCTGTGTTTCCCTTACCATTATATGTATGTCTTTTGTAAATCAGCTGCTGCCCACAGTGGTTAGTATGGCTTGCTACCCAGCTTTTTAGTAATGTGGGTGTGATATGTCATTCCAATTACCCCACCTCTATATATGACTATGCCACTTCTACGTGATCTGTTACTGTGTTTCCAAGGTGTCAAACCTTATGCTTACACATCTACTCACAGATTTACAATAGTTAAATGTACCATTACTTTTCTTCTGTTGTGCATCAGACATTCTATGTGACTGTCTATAGATAATTGTAATCTCCATTTGGATAGCCTTCTTTTAGAAATAAAATAGGTCTTATTTGTACATAATACATTAGTGGAAAAAAGAGTCATGATTAATCACACAGATGTCCCAAATATTATTCAACATGCCAGTGGTGTCTGATGCCATCTGCGTCTATTCACCCAGTTTGGAACATGTTAACTATGACCAGTTGCCTTACCTTGCTTCATCATTCTAGGCTGCACTTCATTGAAATTCCGTAGAAAATAACAATTGCTTTATCAAATGGTAAAAAAAAAAAACAAAAAAAAACCCACTTTAATATTATTCATCATGGATGACATTGTCATCATTCCACCTCTATCTACTATCCATTATATATATCAATATATATCATTATATCTTTTGTTTCTCTCTCTGGGTTCCCTCTATTCTCTTCCAGTCGCACATCTTTTATTACCTGACTTGAGAAGTTGAGGCGACATTACTGAGATCCTATGGTTAGAAGAAATGCCAGTATCCATTGCATACTTCTTCCTTAGTACAAGGAACCAGAATATATATACCCCTTTGGGCCCATCTCATCAACTCACAGAATACTTCAATTCCTTATCCCTAAACCTGGAACCCCAGGTAAGTATATCCTAAATGCTTGCCAGTGTTAAAATAAAGATACTCCAAAGGGAGTATTTATTTATTTATTTTTATGTTATGTTAGTCACCATACAGTACCTCATTAATTTTTGATGTAGTGTTCCATGATTCATTGTTTGCATATAACACCCAGTGCTCCATGCAATACATGTCCTTCTTAATACCCATCACTGGACTTGGACAAAAAAGCAATGCCTATGGAGCCAAGAGGAAGAGAGAAACACCCTTCTAGCAGTCATACCATCAAGAGCTTCCGGTCTATTGAATGGTAGGTGTCACTGCCAAACTCCCTCAATACATGGAAAACTTCCAGATGTAGTTGGATCATCCTATATGCGATATCATCTACTAGGAAAAATCATTCTCTGGAGCTTATTTTTAGGGTGGGTTACTGGTACTATTTTGTATATAAAAGCATGGTTCATGAGTATCTTCACAATAAAACTCCTGCTTAGTCAAGGCTTAAATAACTGATATGTAGGCATACTCTGCTCTCCCTGTCACATTTTCCACATGTTGTTAGGACTCTCCAAGCATGAGAACAATTGCTTCTCCTAGAGTGAGTTCTGGGAGGGGTACCTATTTACTGATATACTGTGGCTTGTGTCAGAAAATTGGACTTTTGGTAGATTATATTAAAATAGCCACTGCCTGCTGAAAATTTAACAGCCACGCAATTGAATGGTTCGTGGTCAAGGTTTTAGAAAAGCGAATGGTGACCTTGTAGAGATGCAAGCCACTTAATCAATAAATAAAGCCCCAGAAAGCTGAAGAAGAGACAGCTGGCACCTTGACATTCTATTTTGATGGTGATTTCATTAAATTTTGGAAAATGTATACTTGACTTAAGCTTTAGTTGCTGAGAACTGAATGAAAGAGGCAGACACACTATATTTGCTTTGTGCTAAATGAGTATGTTTAGTGAAATACCTGATTTGGTAACAATAACCACTATGTATACCCAGATGTGCAAATGAGTAGCTAGGTTTATAGATTGATGATAAATATGTGCAGAGAAATTAGGAGCTTAGTTAGACAATCAATCCACACATCATTTTCTTTTAACTAACAGGGCACATGGAATTCCTGCAAGCATGTTTCCTTGAGTTCCTATTGAAAATAATTTGGTTTGTTTTCCAACTTACTTTTCTTGAAAGTCAGAGAAAATTTACCTTGTTAAGGAAATCATACTCACCATGATAAAGAAATACAATGTACAGAATAACTGAATAATCACTTATTCCTAAGAAGAGAAAGCTTTTCTAAATAGGATCAGATCAATATACCTTTCAATCAAGCATTATATTTGTAATATTAGAATATGAATATGTATGAAAACTATAGGTACCCAAAGATTGTCTACAGTTGCTAATATGTTTTTTTTTTTTGTTTTTTTTTTTAAGATTTTATTTATTTATTTGAGAGAGAGAATGAGAGAGAGAGAGCACATGAGACGGGGGAGGGTCAGAGGGAGAAGCAGACTCCCTGCTGAGCAGGGAGCCCGATGTGGGACTCGATCCTGGGTCTCCAGGATCATGACCTGAGCCGAAGGCAGTCGCTTAACCAACTGAGCCACCCAGGCGCCCGCTAATATGTTTTGACAGGACTGTAATTTTGTCATTCCTTGACAAGTGTTGGAGACAGTCATGAAATACAAACTGTGGGTTGGCTATTTTATATGCTATAAAAAGAAAAATTGAAAGAAAAACAATCCCATTGAATCATGATCAAAAAGCACAGATCAAGGGTATTTAGTCCTTAGAAATGTGATAGTTCTCAAAAATACTTTAAAAAAACTTAAAGCGAAGCTAATTCTAAAAAAATTACTAATTCTAATTATTCTTATGAATTATTCATATGAATGGAGAAGAATTAATACTTAAGGTGAATTGTAACAGTAGATATGCATAATTATGTGTCTATCATATTGACTTCTATATGCTCTTACAAATGCAGATAAGAACAAGTAGAGTTCGTTTCTCTTGCTAAATAATGTTGATTACATAGTTATTGATATTTTAAAGTTATTTCACTTTTATATTGAATGTCAATGTATTTTTTTTACTTATTCTATCATAAAACAACACATAAGAGTGAAACAACATACAATCTATATACAATATGAGTACAGTTGTTTACCATCATTGTAAATTCTAAATTTACACCAGGCCCTCTTAGAAAGAAAATTTCTGAGTTATGCAAGGGTTAAAAGATGGAAATATTCTTTCATCAAATCTCATTTTTCCCTCTCTCTTTGAAGTAATCAGAAAGCTTATCATTTGTCAAAATAAACATGTAAGGTTAGAAAGGGCAGCACTGAAAAATGGTATACATTTCTTTTTCTGGACTAAACAACTTTAAAGGCACACTTAGATTCTGGCCATTATTCAACTCACCTTGGTATTGACTTAGTCTCATACAAAAGGACCTGCTTGACAGTTGCACAATTGTGTAAAAACATTCAAACTGCTACTATTACTAATGGCTAATTGAGAGCCTAGCGTTTGTCAGGCACTGTGTTAAATACCGTGCATATATCTCCTCACTCAACTAAACACACTATGAGGGGGCACTGTTATTATCCCCAATTTGTATATAAAAACATTTAAAATAAAAAGTCTAAATAACTAGCACAATGCTGCTTGACAGACTCTAGTTAGAGATTCACAGTCTGAGGGACTCTAGGATCATACTTAACTACTTACTGTGCCATCCTATGGTAGGTAAAATATGCTGCAGATACAATATTTAACTGCAAATAAACATTCACCTAAGAAATAAGCCACACTGAACTTGTTTCTGGACATGATGAAATTAAGAATAATGAGACCTAGAATCATAGCATCTTAGAGTATAAGGGGCTAGAAAGGTAACCAAGTCTAACAAAGTTTTAGTGATTCTGTCATGGGTCAGACATTGTCCCAGGCAAGGTGGATATACAGCTGTGATGAACAACACAACACTGAACTGCATGGGTCCAGTTATATGTGGGGTTTTTTTTTCCAATAAATGCAGTACAGTACTGTAAACATATTTTCTCTTCCTTTTGATTTTTAAATACCATTTTCTTTTCTCTTAGCTTACTTTATTGTAAGAATACAATATATAATACATATGACATACAAAATAATTGTTCACTATTTATGTTACTGGTAAGGTTTCTGGTCAACAGTAAGCTATTAGTAGTTAAGTTTTGGGGGAGTCAAAGTTATACATGGATTTTCGATTGCATGGGGATCAGCACCCGTAACCCCCAAGTTGTTCAAGTGTCAACTGTAGCAGTGATTAAAACAAAGTTCTGCTCTCATGAATCTTTGTTAGAAACAAAGAAATAAGTAGAATGGATGATGTCAGAGAGTGATAGGGTTATAGGGAAAAATAGATATATTTCAAGGGAGAGTTCCTTTAGTGTGAGTATCAAGGTAAGGTCTCTCTTAGAAGGTGGCATTTGGGTTGATGCTGAGTAATAAGAGGGAGTCAGAGGTGTGGAATCTGAGGGCACTGAGTGTTCCTTCAGAGGCAATAGCCGATGCAAAGGTCTGAAACTGGAAAGGAGTGTTGGCATGTTCCTAGAGAAGAAAGATGGCCAGTGTGGCTAGAACACATGGAGCAACAGGAAAGAGGAGGGCAAAAGATAGGCAGGGACTGGACCATTTAGGGCCTTGTAGACAATGGAAAGGAATTTGGATTTTTACTAAGGAAGAGAACACTAGAGTGTCAGGAAATGCACAACCTGATTTAGGTTTTAAAAATATCTCTCTGGCTGCTCTTTAGAGAATGGATTGGAGAGGCAAAAAAAAAAAAAAAAAAAAGTGGAAGCAGAGAGACCAGATGGAGGGTTACTGAAGAAGGTGGCATGAGTGATGATGGTACCTTGGACTCAGAAAGAGAAGTGGAAAGATCAGAATACATTGTAGAAGTAGAGTCAATAAGATTTGCTTCCTTACATTGAGTTACAGTAATCTCCACATAATCTTTACCTACTGACTTGGTCTGGACCTCAGAGGAAATACAGAATAAGTTTAATACCTTCAGGCATTGAAAAGCAGCACACATGACCTCTCTGAAATCTCATATTGAAGAGCCCTTCTTCCCTCCAACGGTCTTCTGATACCTTGTTAACACTGTTGAATATCTTGGACACCTTCTACTGGTTACCTTCTTGTTTGGCAATGTCCCTTTTAAAAAGGGGTGCCAGCACTGACTAAAGCACTTCAGTGTTCTCTGACCCCTGTGGAGGACAGTGGGGCTATTTGCTCCTGGTGTACTGCATTTCTTTTAACAGAGGCTAATGCACATGAATTACATGTTTAGTGAAGAAAAGAGGTGGGGGATATAGTTTGAAGGGTCAGAACCAGGACTATCACTTGTCATCCTATTGTTGCAGAATATCTGTGAAAGTGATTCCCTTAGGTAAAGGGAAGCCGAGCTGGGGAGATGATGGTTTTCTCTGTAGATGACCATCTTAAGAGAAGGTGCTAAACAGATAACTAAATAAAGCTGCTTCTAAATAGATGTGCTGGGTGTGGGGGTGCAGTGAGGAGAGCAGATAGGGAAACAGGATAGGAGGGAGAGAAAGCGAATCAAGATTAATAATGAGAAAGCACTCTGAGGTTTCCTGTTCAAGGAATAGGGTGAGTGAAGTGGAAAATTCAGGTGAACAGAAAACAATTACTTTCAGTTGAAAGCAAAGGTAAACATGATTTTTGGAGTAAAGTTCTCTGGGCTCTTTAATGACCTTAATTGGTTTGACTCCTTGTTTTGCATCAGTCACAAATAATACTCCATGAACCAAATTTTAATCAATCACTACAAAAGCGGTGTCTTAACTATGATTTAGCTAATTTGTTTCCTTATCAGTTATTTCCGTACCATGGTTCCGCAGGACATACAATAAGTCTATTAACTCTGCAGCAGTCTTAGGATGTGAGAATTTGTGGCATATTAAAACTGTCTCCTAAATGCCAGATCTGATTTTCCATCTTTGTTACATTTCATTTTTATTACTCTATGCAGAATATTGCCCTATTCTGTGAATGAACACCTGAAATTCAGAAAAGACCATGAGATGGTGGAGAGGGACATTTTGAAGAAGAAATTAACTTAATCCCTAAGAGAAAATGTGCCATATTCAATGAATGAAAATATATCAATCTATTTATCCTCCTCATTCAAGGAAGGGGTCTTTATGCACACAGTTCTCTTCTAAATAAGAAAAAATAAAATCATAATAGTTGATATTTAACTCTCATCTTTCTGATAATTTGTGCTGCAAGTGTTGAGTTGGAGGTAGAAGTAAATAGAAAAGCCCCAAACAGGGCCTCCACAACAGTCCTTTTTTGAGACAAATGATTCTTTGATATTCACACTCTAGATTATAGTAGAATATAATCCAGGAACCAAAAGAAATATATCATTAACAAGAACAAAAACAGCAAAATCTCATTTTTTATGCTTTCTAGGATTAGTAAGAATTTTATAGAAACTAATGTAATCATTTTTACAGCTTCCTGAAGAATAAATTTAAATAAAAAAGAATGATTATAAAGGCTTGCATCTATTAAGAGTTTGCTATGTGCTAACTTGCATGCTTAATGGATTGCCTTGATGCTTTACAAACCACCATAATTCATCTTTGCCAAGTGACCTAAAGAGACAGTATTTCAAAACTTTTGTGGTGCAAAATCATCATCTAAATTCATTAACAGGATACCCAAGTACCACACTTCATTGTACTTCCTGAACAACCTATGGCATTTATATGTTAATTTCAACAGCTTCACCATTCCACGTCAATTCAACGTCTGTATGGAGATTTTAGTTTTGGCTAATTCCCTAAAGATGTGTGAGGGTAAAAATATGCTCTTATACAAGGAAAAAACATTGAATATAATGTAGTTAAATATTCAAAATATTTTTGGCAAAGCGTGGCCTCAAAGATTAGGAATACTGTTGTATAGATCAGAAACTAGTTGAGATTTATTCTGTCATTTAACATGGCCTGGGACAATTTTTATTTAACCTTTTATAAATCAAATGGAGGGAGCTCATGAATTATAGGTAACACTAAGGTCTTCTGGTTAGAGAAGAGAGAAACTGATGAGAGTATGTTGTAGCAAGATAACATGAGACTATGAGACGGCATACAAGTGGCAATCAAGTTCCTATAGGAGTAAGTGAAAAGCAATGCATTTAGCTATCAGTTACATCCTTTTTAAAAATATAATACCTGAATATTTTTGTAGAATTCAAGACACTGTAACAGTTGCTTCTATAACCAAAAGTGTTAAAAAAGTAAAACCAAAGAGCAAACATTGTTTTGCTCATTTATAAAGTGAGATCTGTCCTTTACTGAAATGGTATATAAGGCAGTAACTAGCTATTGTTCTGCTAACATATATGAATACATACATACATAAAATGTCAGTGTGTTATTCTAAGTAGAATATACAGTTTCCAGTCTGGGTTCAATTGCTTCTTCTTTCATTCAATAAATCATTCATTTAGTCATTCATTCAAAACAAGATTTATTAAGTATTTATTATAAGTCAGACACTCTGCTGGGTATAGGAAGGGATGTGGAGATGATGAAATTACATTTCCTACCCTAAAAGATCTTATAATCTAATAGGGGAAATATACAAATAGCAAATGATTACAATATGATACATTAAGTGATTAAACATAAATTTATAGAGCAAAAGTAATGCATAAGAGATGAACACATTTCAAAGGAGAGTAGGAGATATTTTGCTAGCAGTTCAGTGTGGTCAAATGTAAGGAACAGGAAGAATGGAAGTGTGGTGGTAAAACAAGATACAGAAGAGAGGAGCGAGATTATGAGCAACCTGCTGTGCCAGGGCTCGGGTGTTTGCATGTTTGTTATAACAAGGCAATTAAAAGTCATTGAGAGATTTATGGAAAAATGGGCAAATGGCAATTATTAAATTCATGTTTCAAATAGATCAATACTTTTATGGAGACTAATTGGATGATATTCAAGTCCAGAGACAAAGGGCAAACCAGGGTACTACTGAAGAGACTGGGCTAAAAAATGAGGACTTTTCATGAAAATGAAGAGAAAATTGGCAAGATTTGATTACCTTCTGGAATGGGAGATAAGGAAGGAGTCAAGAATGAACCACATGTCTCTGAGTTGGGCAACTATGTAGATTATGAAAATAATACTCACCAAAATAGAAAGAGTAGGTTTGTTTTAAATTATATGGGGGCCAATTGATTTTGAAGAGCCTTTGTGACCTCCAAGAAAAGAAGTGTAATGCATATTTGAGTGCATACAAAGGCTGGACATAAAAATGGATAGCTATGCTGCAGATGGACTTAGAGTTCTCAAAATGTATATGGTAGTTGTAGTCAGGAGTTTGAATAAGAAGGAGACTAGAAGATTGTCTGGTGATGGGACCTTAAGTGTCTTCAACACTCTATCAACAATAGCACTATATTATAGATACAAATGTGTATATAAACACATTTTTTTCAATTTCACACCAAAAATTCATACAAAGTATGTTTTCAGGTCACAGAATTAAAATATTCTATAATACGAAGATATATAGAAAATTCTCAAGTATTTGAAAATTAAACAATACACTTCTATATAACTCATGGTCAAAGAGGAAATTAGAAAATATTTCAAACTGACTGAAAATGAAAATACAACATAGCAAAATTTGCAGGATGCAGCTAAAGCAATATTTACAGAGAAATTTATAGCGTTAAATGCTGTTAGAAAAGTAGAATGTTCTCAACAAATAAGTTAAGATTCCTGTTTAAGAAATTAGAAAAAGAAGAGCATTGATGAACACAAAGTAAGTAGAAACAGTAAATCATAAAAATAATAGCAGAAATCAATGAAATTAGGGGTGCCTGGGTGGCTCAGTGGGAGCCTGCTTCTCTCTTTCCCTGCTGCTCCCCCTGCTTGTATTCTCTCTCTCTGTCAAACAGATAAGTAAAATCTAAAAAAAAAAAAAAAAAAAAAAAAATCAATGAAATTAAAAAACAAAAATAGCCATAAAAAATGAAATCTTGCCATTTGCAGTGACATGGATGGAACTAGAGGGTATTATGCTAAGCAAAATGAGTCAATCAGAGAAAGACAATTATCGTATGATCTCACTGATATGTGGAATTTGAGAAACAAGGCAGACTCCTAATCTTAGGAAACAAACTGAGGGTTGCTGGAGTGGAGGGGGCTGGGGGGGATGGGGTGGCTGGATGATGGACAATGGGGAGGGTAAGTGGTGTGGTGAGCGCTGTGCATTGTGTAAGACTGATGAATCACAGACCTGTAACCCTGAAACAAATAATACATTATACGTTAACAAAAAGAATAATAAAAGAAATCATGAGAGAATATTAAAAAGCAACCAAAAATAGAAAAAAATACCAAAAACTGGTACTTTGAAAAATCAATAAAATTGATAAACCTGTAACTATATTAACAAAAGAGACAGAGAGGAAGGGAGGGAGGGAGAGAGAGAGAGAAAATACAAATTATAAATGTCAGGAATAAAAAGGGTGATATCATGACAGACTCTACAGACTTAAAAGTATAATAAGAGAATACTAGAAACAATCCATATGCATACATTCAAAAACATAGATGAAATGGGCCAATTTCTTTAAAGACACAAACTACCAAATCTCACTTAAGAAGAAATAAATAATCTAGATATAGATAGATAATGATGAAAAACTTAATGTATTCTCCTTAAGATCTAGAACAAGGCAAGGATGTCTTCTTCACCCCTCACTCTATTCAATATCAGACTAGAAGTCTTAGCTAGTGTTATAACGCAAGGAAAAAAATGAATGACATACAGCTTAAAAAGATGAAATAAAATCTGTCTTTATAGATAACTTCTCAAAGAATCTATACAAAACGTCCTAGTAAATGAGCTTAGTAAAGTTGCAGGATACAAGGTCAATATACAAAAATAAATTTTATTTTTATATGCTTGCAATGAGTTTGAATTTTTTTTTAAATGCCATTTACAATAGCACTGGAAACATAAAATATTTAGATATAAACCTAAGAATATAATCTCAAGGTCTGTATGCTAAAAATTATAAAACACTGATGAAAGAAATCATAGCTCTAAAAAACGGAGAGATATACTGATTCATTATTAGAAGACTGAATACTATTAATTCTCTCCAATGTAATCCATGGACTTAACAATATGAATGAAAATTTTAGCAGAATTTTTGCAGATGCCAATAAGTTGATTCTAAAGGAACTAGAATAGCTGAACAATTCTGAAAAAAGAAGTAAACTCTAGGAATCACACTACCTAACTTCAGAAGTTACTATAGAGTTACATTAATCAAAAAAGTGTGCTATTGGTGAAGGATAGACATATAAATCAATGGAACAAAACACCCCAGTCATTGATTTGTGACAAATATGTAAAGGTAATTCAATTAAGAAAGGTTAATCATTTCAACAGATGGTGCTAGAATAAATGAATATCAACAGGTAATCTTATATCTCATACATAACTTGAAAATTAATGCAAATCAGATCATTGACCTAAATGTAAATATAAAACCATAAAACTTCTAGAAGAAAATATAAGAAGAGGTCTGAATGACCTTGTGTTTGTTGATGAGTTTTTAGATACACTACCAAAAACACAATGTGTAAAAGAAATATTGATAAATTAAACTTTGTCACAACTGATTTTTTTTTTTTTTTTGCTCTGGTAAACACACAGTTAAGAGAATGAAAAGAAAAACCACTGACGAGGAGAAAACATTTACAAATCACATTTCTGACAAAGAACCTGTATTCAGACTATAAAACAAATTCTACAAACACAACAGTAATAAAACAAACAACCCAATAAAATAAATTGGCAAAAGATCCAAACAGGCAATTCACCAAAAAGAATATATGAATGGCAAATAAGCACATTAAGAGATAGTTAATTAGGTAAATGCAAATTAAAACTATGTGATACCACCCATTCTTTTTTAAAAGAGGGGGAAAATAGCCCTACCGAGTTCTGACAAAGATGCAGAACATCTGGAGTTCTCATACATTGCTGGTGGAAATTAAAAATGGTACAGTCACTTTGGAAGATAGCTTGGTAGTTTCTCATAAAGTTAAACATATATGTACCATATGACCCAGCAACCTCACTTCTAGGTATTAACTCAAAAGAGATGGAAACTTAGTTTCATGCCAAAACCTGTACATAGATATTTAGAGCAGTTTCTTTTTTTCACAGTCATCCACATGTCCTTCGAATGGTAAATGGATAAACAGAACATGGTACATCCATACAATGGAATACTGACCAACAATAAAAAGTAACAGACATGCAACATAAATGAATCTTATGCACAATTTACTAAGTGAAAGAAACCAGACCCCAAAGACTATGAACTGTATGATGCCATTTATATAATATAATACTCTGGAAAAGCAAAAATACAAACACAGAAACAGCTAAGTTGGGAATGGGAAGGTACTGCATATTAATTACAAACAGGCAACATGAGAGAATCTTGTGTGTGATGGAACTCTCCTATAAGAAAATCTGTTGATGGATGCCTGCTACGTCTTTGTCCAAAACTCATGGAACCATATGCCAAAAAAGAGAGAGTTTTACTACATGTGAATTTTAAAGATCAACCAGGATGTTGGGGAAACCCAAGGAGGAATGGCAGCTGTAACAATGACTTTAACTGTTTTAACATAAATTACATAGCCACACTGGAAGAAGTGGGAAAGAAAGTAGTTGACTTAAGAAACTTGAACAAAAATATTTTGAGCAATACCATAATGCTAAAATAAAAGATCTATACAAAAACTATGTTGTAGTTGATAAATATATCATTCACAAGAGTGTGTTTAGCATTTATGTAATTACTTTACATGTATATTAGGCTTGAACAAATAAGTAAATATATTACAGATGAAAGCCAGGCTGCTAACTGTCAAAGAAAGAAATTACAAATAAAGAAAGAGAGAAGGATAGCACAAACACTGGGGTGCTGGTGTCATATCCATCAGTATGGAGTCATGGATTTTAGTTAAGATAGATCCATTGAGAAGCATCGATTATAGAGGTAGATGCTAGACAGATAGTTAACAAAGATGTATGCTTATGCCTGGGTTAGTATACATACATGTATTTCCTAGTTTTAGCCACTAAGAGGTATTAGAAGCAGCAGCATCACCATTAAGCACAACCAGTATCTAGATTTTTTTGGTTTCTAAATATTATTCTTCAACACAAGCAATCAGCAGTCCTTGAGAAGTGGTTGCTTCCAAGGCTATGGCAGGAAAGGTACAAGATGAACCTGAAACATCTGTGGTACCAGGAAGGGAAAAAGCATGCAAAATAATTTTTTTTTTGAGGATGAGGGTACATCGTCCCATTGGCTCCTCATGCTAAAATCAGAACAACCTTAGTGACAAAATAAATAACATAACAATAAATAAACAACAGTATTGAGTATTATAACTCAAAAAATAAAATGAATATCCATGATTTCATATTAATATAAATAAAAATATGAACAAGCAAATGAGATAAAAAGTATAATGTTTCCCTATAGAAGAATTATAATTAATAAATAAGGAGAATGGAAAATCACCATTGGAACAGCATCATAATAATTGATGCAGGGAGGATTCACCTGTGGATACTAAAAGCAGTGATAAAAATTTAAACAGAAACAAGATATTTTCCGATTCTCAAAGTATCTTCCTCCAAATATTTATTTATCCCACAGGGGGAAAATAATAACCTTACAGTGGAAACTCTGGCATACACCACTTTAACCAAATGATCAAAATTACATCACAAGTCATGGGCATCCCTGTAGCATCCTTCCCAAGAATGCATAATCTTGATCTCATCATGGGAACACATCTGATAAACACAAATAAAGAGATATTCTACACATATATCCACCAGTACCTTTTAAATATGTCAAATATGTCAAAATCACAAAAAGACAAAGTTACCTGGTAGAGAAGACTAAGGAGACATGTGTAGTCTAATGTGTATTATGCCAATGTTCATTTCTTAGCTTTGATAAGCATATGCTCTTTCTGTATGCTGTTACCCAGACTCCCCTTTAGTTACTAGATACAGAAATTCTCTGTCACACTTTTGCAACCCATGCAAATCTAAAATTATCTCAAAATTAAAAGTTAAGGGAAAGTATTATTGAAGATATAGACCAATGGGAACTCCTACACTGATATTCATCAGCAGCATAAAATTAAATCGTTACAAATACTTTGAAAAACCACTTAACAGCCTCTTCTCAAAATAACCCTATGTTTGCCCTATTTTGCAATAATTCCACTTCTAGGGATATATCATATTATACAGATTTGTATGCACATGTGCACTAAAAGATTTACACAATAATTGTTGGTAACATTACTAAATATAGCACAAAGCTAGAAACAAGCCCAATGCCCATCAAGAATATAATGGATACATTTTGGTAGATTCATACAGTGAAGTACTACACAGCAATAGACATGAATAGACTACTCTTACATGAAATAACATGGCTGAGACTCATAAGGGTAATGTTGAATGGTAGCATCCAGACACAAAATAATATGCGTTGCATGTTTTCTTTTATATGAAATTCAAAAAGGGGCAAACTATGGTGTTACAGATCAGTCTATTAGCTCTCACGGAGCAGGAAAGGTCTCATGATTGCGAGGGGGACACAAAAGATGCTTCTTGGATGCTGGCTATCGTTCAATTCTTGAACTGGATAGTTGTATGAATGTACTCATTTTGCAAAATTCATCAAGCTGTACACAAGTTCCGTGTACTTTTCTACATGCATATTATACATTTTAATAAAAGTGAAGTTTTTTGTTTGTTTTTGTTTAAGACAAAGTATCTTTGGCTGCTCTGTTGTGAATAGATCTTAGGGATGCCAGTGTGGAAGTAGGATGATCAGTTAGGAGAGAATTTCACCTTATAAAAAATAAAGATATTTTGTTTATAAGTTTTTTTAAAGGGAAATTTAAAATGCTGGACCACAACAGCATATAAATAGTAAAGGATGACCTGAAGTGTTCTGAAGTCCTAGTGTTCTGTAGAGTGGGTTAAGATTGCTTAATCTTTGTTAAGCATGAATGTTAAAATATCAAGAATAATTACTAAGAGAATAAAAATAGATTTTATTCTCCTAAAGAAATAGAGGGAAAAAAATGGAAGAAGAAAACAAACCTGAATCAATCAAGAAAAAAAAGCATAGAAAAGCAAGACAATGAGAAAACACAAAATAAGATAGTAGAAACAAATCCAAATATCAGCAAACATAAAACTGATTGAACTGACTTCCTTTCAAAAAAGAGAAGAATATTCAGCTTGGGGAATAAGTTCAGGCTTGTGGTGTTTCCAAAGAGACACACCTAACATGTAAGCTGTTAAAAGGTTGAAAATAAAAGGATACAAAAGAGATACTAAGCAAATATCCACCAAAATAAAGCTAGGGTATCTATGCTAATTAGTATAAATAAAAGAATTAGTAGAGATTAAAAAAGGGATTCACAACTTGATAAAAGATTCAACATAAGAATACCAGTATATTCAAAGCTTGTGGCACCTTATAAAATAGCTTAAAAATTATACACATCCACACACACAACACACACACACGCACAAATGCACACAAAACATACCAGAACCACAGAGAGAAGTTGGTACCTCACCACCATTGTGGGAGGTTTCCACACACATCTCCATATTATTCTTAGGTAAAACAACACAAAAACTTGAAGATAAAGAATACAACAAGCTTGATTTAGAGGGCATACATAGAACCCTGGATCTGAAACCAGAGAATTCCCATTCTTTTCAGGCACATATGAACAATATTTAAAAGGTACAAGAGAGGCAAATCATACAAAATATGTTCTCTGACTAGAGTGGAATTGTTACAAAACAAAAACAAAGATATATTTAAAAATAAAAAAAAAACACTTCTAAAAATTCACTGATCAAAGAAGAAATCATAACTGAAATAATTTTGAACTGAACAATAATGACAATATTTCATATCAAAACTTTGAGATGCAATGCCAGTAGAAATTTAAGGGAAATTTTAGTCTTAAGTGTTCTAAATGCATGAGGCTAAAATTAATTAGGAAAAAAACTATTTGAAAAAGTAAGAACAATGTGATACAACTAGATCAGTTGCGAGCAGAAGTAGATGTGGAGTGGTGGGAGAGAAAGAAAGAGTCTCAGTAAAGAAGGATTTGCCATTATTTTCATTATTTGTGAAAAATGCTGAGTATCTATAGAATTGCTAATTGCTGAAGAGAAGTTACAAGTATGAAAGTGTCCCTGCTTTTAAGGAAGATTATACAAGTCACAAGAAAAAATGAGGATTAGTCAGGTGGAGCAGAGATTTGTAAACAAAGCCTGAAGAGTTATAGCTCAGTTGTAGTGACCAGAATGTGTAAGACGGGGCAGCCCGCACCTGCAGCGATTCAGACAGAGACAACAACAATGGCTTGCCTCCAGGGATGGGGACAGGGGAGAAAAACAACATGTGTCCTTCAGCAGATTCCTGCTTCAGATAAATAGGAAGGCGGAAGAGCTTTCTATGAAGAGACTGGGCAGGTGGGAAGTTTGGTTTACCATGATTCAGAGGTAGCAGAGGCAGGAAAGAAAATGGTTGGGAGGGAATACAGAAGTGGGAGAATGAATCCGGGAAGAACTGCATGACAGTGCTAGACTGAGTGGACCTCAGGGGAACCATCAGCGGAGACTTTCCCATGGACTTTGGCCAAGACAAAGAGAATGTGAGGCATGAGGCATTTTCCCTCCTTAATGTTCTAAATAAAACTCAGGAATGTTGTATTAAGACTCCTGCAGGCTAAAGCTCCTAAAATGCCGTAAGCTTGGTTATTCTGGCAAAATGTAGCCTTTGGCCAAAGGTCTAATAAAACACTGTCAAGAAAGGATTAAGGACTTGCTGAAATTCTTCTGGCAAAAAGGTAGCAAATCATAGGAGTCCAGCAACTCAGAATCAACTGGAGCCTAATTTGGTCCCACATCAGAAGAATCCACCCCTGCCGCATAGATAACGGTTTAATTGGTTTCTAAGAACTTTTCTTGGGGTGGATCTCTGGTAAGAGTCGATTCTGGCCTCAACTGATGGATCCAGGTTGTATCGTCCCAACACTTAATAGTTGTGTGGCCTAGATTAGAGTACTTAGAAGTTCATAGCTTTTTTTCTTCATATAAAAAACTGTGAAAATGATACAGGGTTAGTGAGGTAGTTACCAATAATGGAGAAAGCACCCAGCCCAGTAGGCATCTGCCACATTGTAGGTAGTTTATATATTGTAACTCATCATTATTATTATTGCTTATGGCAGATTACCACTGTGTCTACAAATCAAACATACATATTTAAGTGATTTTAAAATCATCAGTTCTTAAGAAAAAATCACCAGTCCTTTACCACACAGGTACATGACAACATTTACCTCCTAGCCAGAATCTGCCAGATCACAGTTTTACTTGCCTTACTGCATCCTGTTGGCAAGTTCCAGCTTCCTCTTCTGTCTCCTGTTATCCACATTGATACTGCCCACTTTCTTCCCCAGGGAATGTGGGGACAGACAGTAGGACTGCAGACAGCCTTTAATGCCATCCTTTATATGTTTGCTTTCATTCTTTCATGCTGCTCTCTGCTTTCCTACTCTTGATTCATTCGTTTATCAAACATTTGTTGAGGGGCAAGGTACTAGGTTGGACAGTAGGGATACAGAGTTGACAATGCACAGTCATGTCCTGCAGGATATCACAGTCCAGTGGGAGAAACAGATGTGAGCATATAACCACAGTGCAATTAGATAAGTGGTAATGGAAGAGTTTCCAAGGTACTTTGAGAGCACAAATGGTGAGGCAGCTAACTCTTCTGGGACAGAGAAGGTTTCAGTGAAGTATCTGAGCAACTTTTTAAAAGATGATTATGGGACCACCAGTCCATGAGGTGATAATGATGATGGGGAAGGGAGAGACAGAAAAAAGGAGAGTTACTACAGTCCAAGGGGTTGGGTAGATGGAGGAATTCCAGCAGAGAAAAGCACAGACATCGGCTTAGCTAGAAGATTTTAAGGGAGGCTTAGGGGAAAAAAAAGAAGGAAATTCAGGGAAAAATAAAATAATCTTTCTCGAAGATACTTTATTGGACTAAAGAAAAAGTAGTTTCTGTCCCACAAATACCTAAGATTGCTCAAGGCAAGAGCATGTGTTCACTATAATTCCTACTGAAAAGATGAAATCTTTGAGATTCATGTCATACTTTATAGAGATGCTGTGGTAAACAAAAATTATCAAGGCATCTAAGCATCATCTAGGGAAGAAGGTTCAGTTTAGTTTGAAGTAAACATATTTTCTCTTACCTTTCTCCTGCCTTCTCCTTGTATTGCAGTTCAGTAGGTGACATAGCACTCTCCTCTCCTTGCTAGAGTATCCTTGTAATGGAAACAAAGGACAAGAACTATGGCAAACCAGTGTCTCTATCTGCATCTCTAATGCCCTTATATACACTTCAAGACTGGGGAAAACATTTTTAAAAAGCTCTCACCACCTCTTCTGCCTCAACAAACAGTAACATTATAGCAAAGTAAGCCCAACCCAGTGAGGGCAACCAGCAAAAAACCCAACCTTCTGACTTGTCCCTTTAACTCAGCATTGCAAAACCAGCAGATTACACAGGAGATACTGCCAGAAAAAGCTTCCCTCAAGAGTTATTAGCAGCACAACCATATTTTAGGATAACATAGAGAAAAATATGTTCTAGGAGTGTGGAAGTGCAAGGGGAGTATATTACTGAGATGAAAAATGGACAAATTAATTTTTGACAACTATGCGAGTTTCCTTCTTTGTCCCTAAATTCTCCCCCTAGCTCTTACACCCTACACATTTTCTTTCTTTTTTTTTAAAGATTTTATTTATTAGAAAGAGAGAGAGAGAGAGAATGAATGGGGGAGGGGCAGAGGGAGAGGGAGAGACAGACTCCCCGCTGAGAAGGAAGACCAATGCTGGGCTCCATCCCAGGACCCTGGGGTCATGACCTGAGCTGAAGGCAGATGCTTAACTGACTGAGCCACCCAGGCACCCCCACCCTACACATTTTCTGTGGGTTTCTATCATTTCCTCATTCCTGAGGAAACAGATCTAGAAGAAAGTGGACTCTTCCCTAAGCTCCAAAACTCTTCAGAGTACCTTGGTAAGTTGATACCATATTCTAGACTAGGGAAATAGGACAGGAAAAGCAGAATACATTTGTATATGATTTTCTTACAAATATTTACAGAATTAGAGTCAAATACTCTAATTCTTAGCTACTGCTAAGGGTTTTCTTGTGTGAGTGTGGTTAATTTGGATTTGTTTCATCTTAGGTGAAGACTGGTGTCAGCAATTCTAGTGAATATTAGAAAAGTGTCAAAAAAAGGAAGGAAGGAAGGAAGGAAGGAAGGAAGGAAGGAAGGAAGGAAGGAAGGAAGAAAGAAAGAAAGAAAGAAAGAAAGAAAGAAAGAAAGAAAGAAAGAAAGAAGAAAGAAAGAAAGAAAGAAAGAAAGAAAGAAAGAAAGAAAGAAAGAAAGAAAGAAAGAAAGAAAAAGAAAGAAAGAAAGAAAAAAAGAAGGAAAGAAGAAAGGAAGGAAGTCTATTCTTCAGATACAGTTCAGGCCATGAACACATCATGTTTCCCTGTCCTGTGGAGCTTTATTATTTTTCTTTAAAGAGGTATAATTGACATATAACATTATATTACTTTCAAGTATACAATATAATGATTCAATATCTGTATATATTGCAAAATGATCACCACAATAAGTGTAGTTAACATATAGTATAGGTCATACACACACCACATCTCCCTGTCCTGTGGAGTTTTATTCTAACATTTATATTGAAACGGTCACCAAAGTTGGGTTCCATTTGGGTTTTAAAGCATTGGAATAGGAAAGTGCCAAAGGTAATCATCTAATGAGCAAAATCTCTCCCTTTTATGCTGAGATTGAAATTGGGACCTTGAAATAGTTGGTTACTTTAATTTGATAGCTCATATCAAGGAATGGTTTAATGTTAATGTATGAATTTCAAGAGTTTCAGTACATTTAAGGAGAGTGGAGAGGACATTTTAATTACTGTGAAGCTACACATGATCACCAATATTTTCTTATTATTTTGTAAATAACACCAAACCTTTTTTATCTCCATCAGCCCCAACCACTGTGGTACCATTTTGCATGCAGACCACTCAGGCTGAGGAGCATTAAATTTAATTTGTGCAAAAGTTGAAGGTGGAAAAGCGTGAAATTAACTTGACGCATTTTTACGGCATTTTCTCTCTCTTAGCTTCTCCCAGCTTTTCCAATCCAGAACGATTTGATTGACTGTGTCAGGATCTCCCCATCCCTGGAGTTTCTCTCTACTCTGTTCAGTGAGATTTGCGGGCTTCTGTTAATGTGTAGCTCATTCTTCCTTAGTCTACAGGCAACCCAGGTAAAGGAAACACTGATTTATTTGGTTTGATATTTACACTGGCAGGGCTTCAGTCTGTGCTCAAGGTTCGCTCTTCTTGGTGACTCATCCCTTTCAGGAGTGTGTGTGTGTGTGTGTGTGTGTGTGTGTGTGTGTGTGTGTGTGTGAAACAGCCCAAGATGACTCAACTCATTCAAGAAATCATTCAGCCTGGTCCAAACAGTTTGAAAAGCTTTTGAAAGAAAGCTAAACCTTGTATAAGGCTATGCAAGACAAAACAACCTATCAACAATTGGTTGCTAGTATAATACCTACCAATTTGTAAGTTACAGAGACATCTCAACCTGGGTGTGAGGGATAAAGATGAGGTATCCCATATTATATCAATAAAGGAAGCACTTCTACACAATTTGAAAAGTCCATAGAATAAGAGCTGATTGAAGATGATTATGTTTAGAAAGAAAAAGAGAGATGGAAATAAGACTATAGGTTGCCCACTGTAGAGTTCATTTAATGACCAATTGTTAAGCATTATAAGAAATGCCTGCACCAGGCAGTACAAGCATTCCTCTGATTATTAAAAATCCAGAAAGCCATTGCTATCAATTCTGTTCATCTTCTGATATGATCACTCCACTAGTTTTATTCAAATAACCTGGTTGTCCAGAGATTTTTAAAGTTTTGTCAGGAGAGGCTTGCAAAGGAATGTATTTGCAATGTTGAAAAGGATAATAAAAAGAAAAACAAAATGTTTAAACACCACAGATTGGAAATCTCACAGTATGCCATTATGTTCATTATTATTGAAAAAGTAATGATCAGTGCATATTTTGTGCACTTTATAGAAATAACCATGTAGTAATTTTTTAAAAGGTACCTATTTAAAATTTTTTCTGCTCATGACCGTGTGTCTTTTTCAGTGCTGGCTGGTTTTCCTTAAAAGAACCTCTTCTACCACACTAAATAATTGATGTCTTTTTTGAGAAAATGAGGTGTTTCTCACCCCAAATATCCCAAAGGACTTGTACTTCGTTTACCAATACCCAACACAAAACCAGACAACCTGATTCTGTCTACTGTATATGGTATATCCATGGATAGTGGGCTCTTAAGGTGCAGGTTTTATGCAGCATCATGCATTTATACTTGATAAATATGAGCAAATAAATACACATGATTCATGCCTTGATTCTATGAAACACAAAGAAAGGCCTTCCATTTCTGAAAGGAGTATAGAAAGGAATAATTAAAATGACACAGGCTCATTGGCAGTGGCCTTGAAGGAAAGTTTAAAGGGACAAATAATAAACCTATAATTTAGAAAAATAGGACCAGCTTTCTGTTAATACTGAAAACATAGAAACACCAAAGAGACAGAGAAAAAAACATGAACATGAGAGAACATTTGTGTGTTGGGAAAGAAGGGGCAGATTTATTTGTCCTTTTCAAAAATAATACTCATAGAAACTCACAAGATAGGGATTTTCATCCTCATTGCACAAATGAGAAAACTGAAGATCTGAGAAACTATTGCTAGTTGAAAGTTATACAAATAGAACATAATGGAACTAAGATAAACTCCAGTTCTAACAAATTCAGAATTTCATTCTCGTCAGTTTAAGAAAAGTGTCTCAGAGAAGTTTATGCCTGTGCTAAATTCTGAAAAAAAAAAAAAAAGAGAATTAAAGCCTGTTTTATGAACAGGTAAACATTGGAGAAAGAATATGTCACACAGAGGGGGATTTTAATAATAGCTATCAATTAAAGTATTTACTGTGTGTTCGATATTTAATGCACAGGTTACATAACTATCAAATTAACATACAATATCTTATTTGGTTCCCTTAACAATCTTATAAAGTAGGTAATAGTACATTTATTTAAGGCAAAACTGAACATAAGAAAGCTTAGAGTAAACTACTGTATGTCAGCCTTCCTTGGAGTCAAGTCCAAAAGGGTCTCTAAAATCTATGTTCTTTCCAAAGTCTTAGGATCACTAGCACATCTGGATTAGAGTGGGTGGGAAGGAAAGTGGTAGAATTGAGCCTGGTGGGCCGAACAGAGGCCAGGTCACAAAAAGCTGTGTAAGCCAAGGGAGGGTGTTTATACCTTATTTTTGGTTAATGAGATACCTTTGAATAATATTAAATGAGGAATGGCATGACCATACTGAAGCTTTAAGGTCATTCTGGTAAGGTACAAATTGGAGAGACTCACACAAATTGGAAGGCAAACAGACCACTAGGTAGACAATTTAAATAATTCAAAGCAATAAATAATGCCATTTAGTTAAGTAACCATGGGATTGGATTAGATGAGGAAGATTCTAGATATATTAAAGAGGTAAAAATGACAGGTGACAAGATATAGACCAATAGATTTCCTTGCTAAGAAAGGAGTCTGTAATTATTCCCAGTTCTCTGATTTGGTTACTGCATAAGTCAAGGGCATACTAGAGTTGCTGGGAAGCAAATAAGCAACATCTAACAAAGATCCAGTTATCAGGCTAGATTCAAAATTCATGGGAATGTTTTCGTATAGTTAGGATTCAAAAATGGTACCATTAGAATTAATTTGGAGAACACGTGAAAAAACAATTTATCTTTAAAATTATAAGATAGGTGATTTCTATGTTTGAAAGCATATTATTTGTTTTTATGTTTAACTTTGCACCACGTCCCTAAAATGTAAACTCCTTGAGGACAAGATTTGTATTCTTGTTACCACTCTAAACTCAGCATATAGAATAATCCACAATATAGAGTAAGACTCAGTAAGTATGTGTGCATTGGATGACTGTGCGTCACATATGACTGAGATCCTGATTACAGGAATCCTCATAGTTTACGTAGCATCTTCAGCTAAGTGTTCATGCAATATTTTATTTCTGACCCTGTCAGATCAATAAAATTGAGGTCATTTCTGACATTCTGAGAGGACAGAAATGAGAAATGTAGTGACAAACTCCCTGAACTCTGGCCTTACCTTCTTCCTGCAAATAATGAGCACCACATTAATTTTCAGATTGGACATTCTTAAAATTCCCTGAAAAATCAATACTACAAAGTGGTAAGACTAAGGTTAGGTGATTGATTCATCAATTGATTTTCTTTTAATTTTTCTGGCAAAAGATGTTTTTTTTTCAAGGTCAGTGATAACTACCTACTCTCTAACTCCTTTCCCTAATCTCTTTCTCCCTCTTGCTGCATTTAACTTTGAGGACCAACCAGTGCTGGATAAAATGTCTTGAGCCTTCCAACTCAATCAGTTCTAATGAAGTAGAAATGAGGGTACATATGATATCAGGAACACAGAGTCTAGGACATACCTGTGAAGGAGCAGAGTCAGTAAACAGGAATGAGCTCAGAGACCCAGAAAATCCAAACATGGTTATAAACCCAAAGTCAGAATACCATGGAGAGAATCGGAAGTTTGGTTCAGAGTCAAGAAATGCAAGAGAGAAGTAGATCATGGAAACAGAGAGAGGATGTTCACCTGACTCAGAGGCTCACCCTTTCTTTTCCTCAGGTCCATCTCAGCAGGGATCTCTGGAAAAGTGTCCCATTCTGTATATACCTTTTCTCTCTTCTCTGTCTCCAGATTTTCTTGATCTTTCATAGTTCTCTAAGGTTCATCCTCATCCCTTGGACCATCCCCCCCACAAAATCTTATATTCTAATAGTTTCAGGTATCCCCATAATGCTAATTATAGCAAAGTTCCTCTTTCTATCCATGTTGATTCTTTCTTGAATCCATTTCATAGAATTAACTGCATACAAAACATCTTCAGTTACAAATACTAGCGAATTTCAAATACAATAATACTACAAAATATATTGGCACTGTTTGTTGTTGTTGTTGTTTTACCTATTTCCATTGTTACTAGCTGCATCTGAGTGCTCCTCACCTTGTGTCCAGATTGCTGCAGTGCATCCTCATCTGGTAATTCTTTCAATCTTTTCTACTTCAAATCCAATTTATACCTAACTTTGAATCAAAGAAAACTCAAACTCCATTTTTATTATATTATTCCTCTGACTTAAAAGAAAAAAAAAACTTAATTAGCTTTCCCTTACAATGAAGTTTCTTAACCAATATTGTATAGGAACTTGCCTTTTTTGAGTTTTCAAAAGCACTAACTAGAGGTTGTATAATGACTAGACCCTGTTAAGAGGAGCCCAGTCATATTAAAGAGGGCACGTACTGCATGGAGCACTGGGTGTTATACGCAAACAATGAATCATGGAACACTACATCAAAAACTAAGGATGTAATGTATGGTGATTAATGTAACATAATAATAAAAAAAAAAAAAGCCTAAAAAAAAAAAAAAAAGAGGAGCCCAATCCTGGATGCTGTATTTAGAGGCCCCATTGCACCCTCCCTTGATCATGGCTCCCTCCAATCCCCCACCCTCTACCTCTGACAAGCAATTTAGACCAGAGCAGTTACCCATCAAGAGTTTTTGTTCCCTAATCTGAACTACATTCCAGATACCTGCCTAGGGCCTACCCGTGTGAGCCTCTTTCCTGAGTCCATCTTCCTAATAAGGAGTCATGAAGCAAATCTGTGCATGTTTAAGGTCCAGAGAGTGGCCAAGGAATAAATGTTTACAGAGGGTATAGATAAAGTTGGAACATGTGTGGTTAAGTGTCCCAGAAGTCATAGTGAAGGATGGGGTTAAGGGTAGGAAGAGAAGGGGTATAGGCTGTAGGCCCCCTACTGTCTTTTTCTGAGATAAACTCTAAGGGTATGGTAGTAGTTTTCTATTGGTGCATAAACAAATTACCACAAACTTACCAACTTCAAACACCACCAATTTATTATCTCACAGTTCTGTAGGTCAGAAATCCAAATGGGCTCAGATGAGTTCTCTGCTTAAGGTCTCATAAGGCCAAAGATATGGTGCTGGCTGGGCTAGAGTATTATGGAGGATTTGGAGAAGAATCTTCTTCCAGGCTCAGCTAGGTTTTGGCAGAATTCAGTTCCCCATAGTTGTAGGACTGAGTCACCATTCCCTTGTAACCATCATCCAGGGGCCATTCCCTTATCTTCTGAAGGCCACCTGCATTTCTGCTCATATGGCACCTTCATCTTCAGACCAGCAATAGTTCATGGAGTCTTCATCTTTCTGACTTTCTCTTCAGCTAGTATATAGAAAAAGCTCTGTGTCTTTAATGGTTCATATGATAACTTTGGCCCACCAAGAAAATCCGGATAAAAGCCCTATTTTAAGGTCAGTTTTGCCATGCAAATTTACCTAATGAGCAATAGCTCATCATATTTACAGGTTCTGGGGATTAGGGCCGGATGCGTTTGGAAGCTGTATTAATTGGTTTGCTAAGGCTGCCAAACCAAAGTCCCACAGACTGGGTGGCTTAAGCAACAGAAATTTATTTTCTTACAGTTCTGGAGGCTCAAAATTTGGGGTCAAGGTGTCAGCAGGATTGGTTTCTTTGGAGGCCTCTTCACTGACTTCTAGATGATCGACCTCTCCCTGTGTCTTCCCATCTTCTTCCCTTTGTACATGCTGTGTCCTATTTTTTTTTCTTATAAGAATGCCAATCATATTGGATTAGGGCCCACTCCAATGACATCCTTTTAAACTTAATTATCTCTTTAAAGACACTATCTCCAAATATAGTCACATTCTGAGGTACTGGGGGGTTAGAACTTCAACATATGAATTTGGAAGGGACATAATTCAGTGCATGATAAAGGCTACTTTTAGAAGTCTGCCTACCACAAGAATGCTAAATGTGAACCTGGCCTTGCAGCTTTGGCCTGAGAAGGCATACTTGTCAATGTAGGAAGATAAAACATATTACGCTTAATAGTTTTCCAACTTTGCTATTTTAAGTATTTCGATATATGGTATGTATTCCTGCTCCAATGCTGCAGACCTGGTGGGTGGCCTGGATAGAGAAGTGAGGAATCTAAAAGGAAATGAACAGAGCCTGAGGCTGCCTTTCTATGGTAAGCAACTGCGGTGGCAGTGGCCACACTGGAGTCTGTGAGGTGAAGCCTAAGGATCTACTGATACATCTAAGCCTAGTGAATGGGGAATAAGGCCTGTTTTCCTTAACCTGTTATCACTAAGAGTACATACAGTCAATCAGGTGTTTTTTGATCATCCTTGTAAGATGGAATGTCATGCTCATTTTCCCACTCTCTCCTCCACACCATGCCCCACACAATCTGACTGGCTGGCTCCTTTCTGTTGGAGCCAATTCTCTTAGTCCTTCAGGGCTGCTGTAACATGTTTACAATCCACCAAGATTGGGTGGCTTACAAATAACAAAATACTCTTTATCCCTCATGATTTTGGAGGCTAGAAAGTCCAAGATCAAGATGCTGGTGGATTAAGTGTCTGTTAAGAGCCTGGTTCTTGGATGGCTGTCTTATCTTTGTGTCCTCACATGGTAGAAGAGTCCAGGGTGCTCTCTGGGGTCTTTTATAAGGGTACTAATTGCATTCATGAGTGCTCTGCTCTTACGATCTATTCACCTCCCAAAGGCCGCACCTCCAAGTACCAACGTATTGGGGATTAGGTTTCAACATACATATTCAGGGGAACACAAACATTCAGTCGATGGCACCAACTTTCCATAAAATCCTCTCTCTTAACTTCTAAGACATGTTCTTGCCTGTTTTAGTCATTTGAAACTTAGCATTTCCAATTTTACACAAACTTCTAAGTTTTTTACATCATAAACATCATACAATATCTCTTCTAGATTATGATTGTGTTGAGTTCAAGTTCCATGGCTTATACATACATCTCCCCTTGTTCCCTCATATAGAGGGAATGCACCATACTTGTTAAATACTCAGATGAAATGAATTCAGGTTATTTTCCCAATGTTTGCTCCTTATGGATGCTACATGAAAAATGATTTGGCATTAAAATAAGTTCGGGCAGTTTTTACAAGGTTAAAACATGTTTCTGTACTTTAAGATGTCTCAGAATCTTTAGTATATGACTCTGTATGGTTACTATCCAAGAGAGAATAATAATGAAGAGTTTATCAAACTTATTGGCCTTTTATTTCAAGAGCATCTTATGTAACTAATGTTCCAGAATATACACTTTTTAAAAGGCTGGCTTAAGAGCTAGTCCTCACCAACTCTTTTTAATATAAATATGTATTATTTATAAGTAGCATATAAAATAATTTCACATATTCATATGTATTTAAAAGGCTAGTCTTTATCCTAAATTGCCCAACTATGGGCAAATGATCAGGCTATATTAAAACTTCTATCTCATATGCCAATTTCCCACTTATTCAAGGTCTTCAGGGAAAAAAAAAAAAAAACACTTCAGGTCCTTTTCACAAAGTTTAGTGATGGATTGAACTCTGTCCATTGAGAAAATATCAGAGTAAGCAGCTTTATATAAAAACATAAAATATTAAGATTTCAGTTATTAACTGAAATCTATTAAGGAGGGAGAACACAGAATATCTGGCTCTAGAGGGCATTTAATTCTTTATTGCTAAACAAATGGTTTTGACATCTGTGAGGCTGATCTTATCAGGTTTTCCTAGGTTGTAACCTCCATGAAAATGGACACAGCAGCTTTCTTAAGTTTTACAGAGTCTTAAGTGTATATTATCTAAAAATGTTGATGATAACAATGAACAGATGATTTTTTGCTCCATCACAAAGATGTTGTGAAAATTAATGACAGGCAGTCTGATAAGTGCTTGGAGTTCCTTTGGGGAAGACTATATAAAAAATACAGTACTTTCATATAATAAAGTCTTTGTCTAAGTACCTAAGCACTTGTGTGTTAGATTATTTTAAAATACATAGTCAATGAGGCATTAACCTCTTTGAGATGTAGGGAGATAAAGTTTATGATTGGTATGAGTGTCCAAACATTAAGCTATCACGCTGGGTCCGGTGGGTAAATCCTTGACTTAGTCTTCCTGTTTTTTCATTATTTACAAATATCAAAGTTCCAAGATGTAACCTCCAGAGAGCTGATGAGAATTGCCAGTCCCAGAACCCATTCTTATTATTTTAGCTGACCCACAAGTAACTATGTTGTGGAAAACTTTATCTAATTTGTAATAATGCCATGGAACTGAATTTTCCATTAAAACTTTCATACATTGTATTTTCCTCAAATACTTTTGCTTTTTTTTTTCTAATTGAATTTCTCACTTTTGAAGCCAGAGTTTCTTTTATCAATACTGTTATTAGCATTTGCATTCCTATTTTTAACTCCCATTTCAAGGCATGCCTTGAAAACATTTTGTTGAAAGCAGTTATTTGCCATGTTAAGAGTGTTGTAGTTCAGCAAAATTGAAAAATACATCTACTGCATTAGTAACATAAGAACAAAAATGTATTTTATCACTTTGAGTATGTAAACACACAGGAAAGAGAAAATCAAATAATAGAACTAAGAGGAGACACAGTCTAATGGACTCAGCAGAGAATTAGGAGCCAAAAATATCTGAGCTCAAACCCTGGCTCCAATACAGGGCTCTATGTCCTTGAGTATGTTCTTTTCTCTTTGTGGGGCGGGGAAGCAAAGCACACACACACACACACACACACACACACACACACACACACACACACACAAAACAAAAAAAACCTCACTGTAGTAGAAATACGGGAGGGTGGTCAGAAACATGACAGATATTTCAGTATTTTCTAAAGCAAGATTTTCACTTTAGCTATGACTGTTTTTATTTCCACCGGCTTTTGTCACAAACTTGACACTGTCTCTGTTTATGCCACCCTAATTCTAATTGTTTTGTCTCCATACCCTTTGAACTTGAATGCTTCCCAGGCATAAGTAAATCATTTGAAAGTCCTGAATCAAACAGCCTGACTCTTCATTCTTGTACTACACCCGGGCATGCAGTTATATATTTTTTAAAGGGACAACGAGTTCAGGAAGCAGAATATGCATGCCTGTGGTCTCAAGTTTCTCTAAGGGTTTAACCAGGTTGAATATATTCTGTTACATGCAATCACCATCTGTGATGTTTGGACAGGAAATAGAATGCATGGCACCTCACCAGCAACTTGTATAAACTTGTCATTTTAATTAGTCAGGGACCATTTGTGTGAGGGCTTCTACATCACCTCACAAAAAGCAATGATCTCCTCACATGAGCAAAACATCCTAAAATACAACTTGAAGGCAGAACTGTGTACTGTGCCTTTGTATTTCCAGCATCTAACAAAGTGTTGGATATATAGAGAGGGCCAAATGAGTATTTGTTAAATTGACCTGAATAAGTTTCTGTTCAGAACTACACAAGTAATAGTATTTCCCCAGGAACCAGTTAGGGGAAAATGAATGGGTACAGACTATAATTCAGCTCCTTTACCATCCTCTTTCTTAGGTGTGCCTGCTGCTGCTACATTAGTCACCGTCCCATGCAAGGACTGCCACCATAGCCTGGACTCTAACCCAGGAGAATCCTTCTCCAGATGTTGTATCTTGGCATCCCGGACAGACTGCTGCAAGTGTCATCTCCTCTTCTGTCCCTTTCTATTCTTCCTACAGGCCTGTCTTACATAGGAAGGGCTCCTCCTCTCTTCCCACAATGGGCTTCTTAGAATTTCTCTGGACAGCAGTAGAAAACTTCCCTCAACTACTCCAACCCCTCTCTATCTTGTGAGTTAACACTACCAACCCTTCATTGTCCCCTGGGCAGATTACTTCTTCTGCCATAGTCTTCCTGCGGCCATTTCAATCCTTTTTGCTGTGGAGGCTTGCTGCAGTATGAAAGACATAATTTCAGTAAATCACTACAGCTACTGCCCTAAAAGTATCCTCTTATTTGAGTTTTTGCATAAAGACGCCACCACATCTCTGGAAGATAAAATATGTACATACTTCCAAATTAAATCCTTTTTAAAATTCATGAGGTTCTTGAGGTTCTATATATAAACTGGAACTATTAGGGAATAGACTTTCTTCCCAGAATATTCCTTTGTTGGACCTCTTTCCTTCCCTGTCTCACCCAAATGAGACAAAGGCAAAATGGTACTGTCTCTCAGGGAGTTTGGTTTTATCAAATGTGCAAGTGGAAAAGCCCCACATAAAACTTCCTTTCCTAGACAGAAAGGTGAGCGTGATACATGTTACTTTTAATGGGAAGTAAGTCTGTTTGGGGGTTAACTGCTTTGTACAGGCCATGAAAATACGGGGGTTCTGCTCCAGCCAGGTCAATTCCTTAGCCTTTGGCCAAGCCTAAGTCTCTCAGTGTATGTTAAACTCAGTGGGATGGAAGGATAGAGGGACTGAGAGAACCCTAACTATGCCAAGTTGCCCTCTGGTACAGTTAGAGATCTGCCCCACAATCTAGCTCTGCAGCTAGGTGTAGGCTTAGATGACAATAAGTTGAGGGTAGAAGAAACAAGAGTAGATGGTGTCTCTAAGCTTAGTGGGTAAAGAGGAATGGATTAAGAGACAACATTTCACTTTGAAAAAAACATTGATATAATGGACTCCAGCCATAAATTCTCTTTAGAAGAACTTTGACATTTTCTCTTATATCCTATACTTTGATAAGTAAAGTCTTTTTTTTTTTTTTTTTTTTTTTTAATTTATAGGCTGGGACCTAAGAGAGGGAGATGGCTATGTAAGAGAAAAACAAATGGAATACATATGGCATATTGACTTTTCACTGAGTCTGGAACAATTGACTGCTCAAACATTCTACCAATGAGGATATGAATGATTGAGGTATGAGTTCAGCCTAAAAACGTGTTAATACAGACAGAGAAGTAAATGCATGTAAAAGCTACAGACAGTAAAGCCCCAAATGCTCACAAGCCATTAAGTATATCTTATGGATTAAAGTGTGGCCCCCAAATTCATACTTGAAATCCTAACCCCCAATGTGATGGTATTAGGAGGTGGGGGCCTCTGGAGCATGATTAGATGATGAGGATGGAGCTGTCAGATTGGGATGAGTGCCCTAATAAAAGAGACCCCACTGAGCTTCCTTGTCCCTTCTGCCATATGAGGACACAGCCAAAAGACTATGAACCGGGAAGTCAGCTCTTGGGCTACCAGTACCTTGCTCTTGGACTTCTCAGCCTCTAGAACTGTGAGAAATAACTATTTATTGTTTAAGCCATGCAGTCTATGCTATTTTTTGTCATAGCAGCCCAAATAGACTGAGACAGTTTACATGGACCAAGAGAGAGATGTAGAGCCAAAAGGAAGCAGAAATTTGAAATCATTGCTTCAATGTCATCTAAAACAGGCAAAACAGAGAGTGACATAAAACTAGAAATTTGATAAAAACTAGCAAAGGACACTAATCACAATACGTTAGGCCATTGAAGTACCATGCAAGATTTCCAGTATATTATTACAAGACAAAATATCGAAGACTTGGAAAAGTCCAGAAACGGCAACAAAATGGTAAGTGGTATCAATGTTTTTAACTATGAAGAAAGAGGGGGAAATAAGCTTTATGTTCATTAGAAAGGAAGAGATTAGAAGGAATAATTATTGAGGTGTCTAAAACTCTGATGAATACTGAGAGGGGAGAGACAGGAAATGGCTCAAAAGCAAAAGAGGACATCAACAGAAAGGAACAAAGAACTGTGCATTAAAGGGAATTCAGAAGCAACGTATTTACAGAATAATTACCACAGTCCGCAGAAAAGGCTACGGATATCATCAGAAGGGCAACATCCAAACCCTGAGTGTATTTTTACAATGAGGCAGATGAGTGTCTTTGGTGGGGGTGAGTTGGGGGTGGGGGGTGCTCTACAAGGCACAGAACCTGCATGGAGGGATTGATGTATTTGTCAGGACAATGTGGCTGCTTTCCTTCCTGAAATGTGAGCTGCTCTCCCTCATTAAGTTAGCACGCTGATCTGGCAGAGCCACATCCTGGAATCCTGAAAACATCAGCTTCCATCTAAACTTTTCATTTCTAATATGTTTAATTTGGCTTAGCTTGATGGCAAGTTTATAACATTATCAATATGCGTATGACCTGGTATCTGTACCATCTGATCCTGAGTTACGTGCCTACTGGAAAAAGCATAAACCAGATAGGATGTAAGTTGGGCAAACCTCCAGGTCTGGAACTCCGGTTCAGTCTTGATAAATACCAGATAATTTTGAGAACTCATCTAAACTGGTCAGTACCATAGAGCCTCTGACTTTTCTCCAATCACCTGACTAGCTCTTATTCTCTGGAGGGAGGGTAAAAATTCAAAAAGCAACCCATACAAACCATGGTTTTACCATAATTTGACTATGGTTATGAAATATTTTGATACCCAAATGTCTCGTAGTCCAGGGCAAACCCATACTTGTTCGATGTATGTGCTAAGTTACATTCACCCTAAACATTAAAAAGTATAAAATCCCAGAGAACAGGCCCACCACGGTGGCTGCTTGAGTCACCTCCATCTCTCTGTAGGGTGGAAGGTTGGCCTCATTGGAAGTCTTTCTCCTCTCAAACTAATTCAACTCTCCAGCATCTGTGAGATCTTGCTGTGTTAAATTTCTCTTCTAAAATGTTAGTCTCATTCTTTCCCTTCAACCCATAAATATGTTCCAATACCTTCCCCAAAAGTGCTCCTTCTTGTTACAACTGTATCCCATCTCTCTAATCTCTCTATCAAATTCTCTCTGGACCAAAAAAAAAAAAAAAAAGGCACAAATTCATAGGTTCTGCTTCTGCATGGCCCCCAGCACCCATTAACTCCCCAGCTTCTACGATTTGGCTTCTGGCCTCAACATTACACTAAACTTGCTTTGGCAAAGGTCACTCATGACCTCCTACTAACCAAACTCAATGAATATTTTTAGTCTGGGGTGTTCTTGGAGAGTTTACATTCTCCTTCACACTCTTGCTTTCTTTGGCTTCAAAAACTTCAATGCCTCTTCATTGTCCTTCCACCTCTGTTTGTTCCCTCTTGCTTTCTTCATGATTCCTCTTGCTCTACGTACTCCTTCACGTTGGTGTTTCCCAGATTATCTCATTATTCTTTGTTTCTTTTCACTCTTCCTTATCTGATCTCCAAATCCCATTTATTACCCACATTCCAAACCTCCCAAATCTTTTATTTCCATTCCAGACCTTTGCTTGAGTTCTAAAACCTCGCATGAAACTGTCTACAAGACATTGTCTGACTGTCTCTCACATATGCCAAGCCTATTACATGCATCCCTGTAACTCACTGAACTTCACTCCCTCTGCCCGTCTGCTAACCCCCCTTCTCTTTCTATTTGCCTCTGCTGATGAAAACTCATAAACGGAGAAAGAATTCTAGGTTCTTCTTTTTTCTTCAACATCCATATCCAATGGGTCAACAGTTCCACACATTCTACTTCAAACATTTTTTAAATTTTTATCTTTTTTAGATTTTATTTGTTTATTTATTTGAGAGAGAGAGCATAGGCACAAGCAGGGGGTGGCTGAGGGAGAAACAGAATCCCCACTGAGTAGGGAGCCTGATATGGGGCTCGATCCCAGGACCCCAGATCATGACCTGAGCCGAAGGGAGACACTTAACCAACTGAGCCACCCAGGCGCCCCTCAAATGTGTTTTTAGATTTAGTTTTCTAGCCTTAGTTCCTAGTTGAATTATATTTCACTTGACCTATTGAAACAGCTTCCTTGCCGGTATCTTAGACTCCAGTCCTCTTCCTTCCAATGCATCCATTAGCAAAGTTTTGGATAAATCAAATCTGATCACATACTGTCCTGCTTAAACCAGGCCATTTATTGTATCAACACCAGAAAAAAAGTTCTCTAAACTCAGCTTCCTTCAATCTCATCCTTTGTGTGCTCCATCGAATCTTCCCTGAGCCTTTAACATGTCCTTGAGGATGATTACACTCTCTTGTATCTTTATGACACTGTAAAGGTCCTCCTCAGCTGAAACACTTTTTCTCCCACTCCAGTTATTTTCCCAGGAAAACCTTTCCATAGCCTTAGTTTAAATATCATTTGTGGCACATTTTCCTTGATACTCCCCACCCAGTACCAGCCAGAATTAAGCATACTTTGAATGATCCTCCCAAAGCATTTTATGAAAGTTTGTATTAGAGCTTATGTCTCTGTGTGGTTTGCAACACGGTATTCACTGTTAGTTTCTGAGTTCTATGAGGTCAGATACGGTATCTTATCTTTTTGGTCTCCCCTAGTGGAGTACTTGGTACAAATGGATACTCAGTAATTATTTAGTGAAATCAATAAACAGTTTTGTTAACTCTGGTTGTGGGATATTTAAGTTCCCATGGTACCAATGGTTGGGAAAGAATTCCATGTGATTTCTTCTACTATAAAAAGGCAAGAAGGTAAGACTGTTGAATCACAGACCTGTACCTCTGAAACAAATAATACATTGTATGTTAAAAAAAAAAAAAAGAAGAAGAAGAAGATAACAGGAAGGGAAGAATGAAGGCGGGGGGAATCGGAGGGGGAGACAAACCATGAGAGACTATGGACTCTGAGAAACAAACTGAGGGTTCTAGAGGGGAGGGGGGTGGGGGGAATGGGTTAGCCTGGTGATGGGTATTAAAGAGGGCACGTACTGCATGGAGCACTGGGTGTTATACGCAAACAATGAATCATGGAACACTACATCAAAAACTAATGATGTAATGTAGGGTGATTAACATAACATAATAATAATAAAAAAAGGCAAGAAGGTGGGACTGGACAACTTTCTCTAAGCTAGCTGGAAAAATCCCCATGAATTTAAGCCACTAGGAAAAAGTTTTTAAATCTACACTTACCCTCCCCCCAGAAAAGTGCAAAGAATTCAAGTTTTTGAGCAAATGCTTACTAACCAACCCCAGAAGGTATTTTAGAGGTGTCTAGATCTGAATTTTCTTAGAGAAGTTTAATAGTAGCAACACATGTGGTATATGTAGCATTTTTTCCTAAATGTTTCCATCTTTATCTTGGCATATATTTTCACAGATCTAGCCAGCAGATATGAGAATATACTGAGATTTCATTTAGCATATGAAGAAACCAAGGACTCAAGATGTTAGGCAATTTTCTCAGAATTATACAATGTGTCACCAACTGATTGGTATCCAGTCTCCTAAATCCATGTTTCATGTTCTTGCAACCTAAATTTGTTGTCTCCTTTTGAAAGGGTCTTCCTCTCTCATGTCATTTCTTTTATTAATGCATATATGCATTCATTTTACAAAGATAAGGGCTATGATAAAAGAAGAATAACCACTTTGGAGTTAGGGGGCCTGACTGTGAGTTCCTCTGAGACGCACGCAAATATTCAAATGCAGCCGCACATAATGACAAGAGTACTTGGGGCTGGCAGATCTGGGCTCAGTCCCAGCTCCACTGCTTTCTGGCTAGGTTATCTTGAGCAAGTCACTTTCTCGGAACCTCAATCCCCTTATCTACAGAATGGGAATAACAATACTTACACAATTTCCTACGTGACTCTTGTGAGACAGACGGAGCATGCAGAACCATTTTGTCAAGTATAAATGTCATACAATGATCTGGAAACTTTTAGTGAGTGTTCACTGTATGCAAGGTAGTGCTCTAAGTATTTTACTGACTCGGACTCATTTTAATCTTCACAATGAATCTATGAAGCAGACACTATTATTATTCACACTTTATGATGAGAAATTCGAGGTATACAGGACTTAAGTAACTTTTCCAAAACTACACAAGATATGGAGCTAGGATCAAACCCAGACAGTGACATGGCCAAGCTCATCTCTGAATCTCTTAGTTCTGCTGGCTCCCAACACAGTGAAGACTGCCAAGTTCTGGGATCCTCAGATATATCAACTCACTTCATAGCTTTTTATGTGTATTATCTCACTCAATCCCTCTACAATCTTGTAAATTTATCCAGAGGCAGGAAATAAATATAAAGCAGTTCCATGGTTGGTCTTCTGGTCTATTCTGAACACAGCAGTCATAGCGAGCTCCCTTCTCTCAAAACCCACTAATGCTTCCCATTTTATCCAAAGTAGAATCTCGAATCTTTGCCATGGCCTACAAGGCCCTGCATATAGGGGCCTTTACTGCATGTCCTACCGCTTCCTCATTCCTCTCTTCCAACCACAAGGACCTCTTTGCTACTGCTGAAAAATGTCAGACATGTTCCTGCTCTGGGCCACAGTCTCTACGGTTCCCTCTACTGGGAACGTTCTTACTCAGATGACTGCAGGGCTCATCCCTTCACTTTATTCAGGTCTCTGCTCAAAAAATAAACTCTCAGAGTCTCCTTCAACTGTTCAGTATAAGATAGGAATCGTCATTCCCCTCAACCACTCTCTAACTCCTTACCCTGGTTTTATTTCTCTTTGTGGTACCTGGCATCATTGGCATCCATTTAGGGCACCTGATAAATTTTACTTTTTTTTTTTTTTATTATCTGTTTCCCTTCTGCCATATACACGTAAACATACATAAACAGTCTCTCAACACCGTCCCACCTCCCCACACACACATTAGAACACTAGCTACTTTAACAAAAGCTCTTGGTTTTGTTTTCTGCTGTTACCCTCCAGTACCTAGAACAATGCCTGACATGGAGCAAAAGCCTCGAAACTGACAAGTTGTGTGAATAAATAACTCTGTGCCCTCACAGAGTTTAAAATCTGGTAAAAAAAAAAAAAAAACGCAAAGGAAGACTATTAAGGAAATAGCTGACAGTGACAGGAAAATCTTGGATGGTATATTTTTTGCTGCATTTCTTTAGAAACTTTTTGAAGCCCCAAACACAGTCCTCTGTGATGAGGCTGAGTAAATATTACCAAATAAATATATAAATTAGCTCTCTCCTACAGAAGTGCCTACCTTTTGCTTCCAGCCACATAATGGTTTACTTTATTGTCAGTGGCAAACAAAGGATTAAATTCACTTGACTCAAGCCAACTGTGGACCACGAAGTGGAGTTGAGGCACGTGTGAAATGATTCTTTTCATTTCTGATCTCTGTTATGAGAAGGTTTTGTTTAATTAGAAGTTACAATGCACTCGTATTACCAAGGTTCCTCACTCATTTTTAATCCAGGAGAATGTAGGATTGACTGACTGGCATATTATTCTTTCCTTTTTCTCTAAAATTGTTTAACTACCTCGCTATTTCATACTGCCATAAGGCAAGTGAGGTAGGACAATAGGTGTCTAAATGGGAAACTGCTAACACAGAGCCAAGCATGGGTGGAGGGTAGGAGAACTCTTTTCAAAGAGACTGTTTACAGAAGTTTCAGAAATGTGAATAGGCAAGACACAGAGATACTAAGTTTTGTGCTGGTCTTAATTAAAAATTTACCAGCATTCACTATTTTTGACAACCCTGAAAGGTAATGTGGTAGTGTTATCACCATTTCATGGAAGAGTTGCTCAGAAGCCAGGGAGCTGAAATGTACAGCTCCGCAGTTCCCTGGCTAGGTCAAGTACCTCAATTTCTTTCCTTTCTATGAGGCATTAGGAGTCAGTAGAAAAAGCAGGGGCTTTGGAATCAGACAAAATTGATTTTAAATTTTGGATCTACTGCATATTAAAAGCTGTGTGATTTCAATATGCCACCTAACCTCCCTGGGCATGTTCCTGCCCACCTAAAATTGCACTTATAATACCTAATCACTAGGACTTTGGGGGAAAATCAGTTGAATCATGTAGCAATGTATCCAAGTGGTCTTGGGACATGAAAGTCTGTTACCTTTCTCTCTGTCTTAATAGAAAAACAACAACAACAACAAAATACTCCAACTAATTCTTGATAAAAGAATCCAACAATGAAAATCTCATTTTATCATTTGCTTTTTAAATGAAGATTTCAAATGTTTCTTCAGAAATGTCTAGGGATTTGGGGATCCAGGGACTCTAATTAAAAGGGGTTCTGATTCCTACCCCCAAATGGCAGTGGACCGAAGCCACACTTAGCCTTCATACAAGATTCATGACAATCTGGGGACTGGCTGGGCTCTGACACTGTATTAAATATGTGAAGATCCAAGCTGCTCTCTACATAACTCAGGGCAGAATAGGGATTGCTTTGTAGGTACCCTGGCTGTTTTAAAGTTTTCTTTTAACCCAGTGACTTTGAAATGTCTCAGTATTTTTTTGTGTGAGTGAAAAGAGAGTCAGACAGAGGAGAGCTGACGTTCCCTAGGGACAAATCGTGTTTTCGGCTCCTCTTTATACCAAAGTTCTTCTTGCATTTTATCTTATATCTCCTCCTACAAGCTAAAGATATGAGCAGTTCTTCTTTTCTTACCAAATTTAAGGGATGGACGCTGCAAGGACATCCATCGTCCATTGGATCTTAAATGCTTTACTCAATGTATAGAAGGTAAGTGCAGGAGTTTTCATTAACCCCCTAACCCTGAATTTAGCCTGTGTTCTGCTCATGTCTCAAGGGGGCGGGAGGCCCTGAATGAGCTCCTTTGATTGCCCAGGTTGATACTCCCAGAATTCAGTTGTGAAATCTGTACCAGGAGCTAGAAAAATTGAAACTCTGATTCTAAGAGGAAAAAATAAAATGGATGTAATTATACAGGGAAGGAGAACAACACCATCACCAAACCATGAAGCTGTATGAAATCCGTATTTTCTTAAAAACTATGTCATGGCCCTTTTAGAAGGGAAATAGAGTTAAGTACTGGTAACCTGTTTGTTTTTTGTTGAAATTATTTCATTTAAAATATGCTTGAAACCAGCAAAATAATGTTGGACTCTTATTAAAGAAATTTATTTTAAATCTTTTATTTTAAATATTTATTTCTCCACGTAGCTTGTTTGTTGCAATTTAAGGGCTTGATTTGTGAAAATCACTTACTCTACAAGCACCCAAAGCATTGATGACCCCATGGGGGTGTCTTAAGAATGTATCCAGTAGGATCAATTATAATGCACCCTGAAAGATTTTTTTTTTCAAAGGCTTTAGTGGGTTTCCATAAACCAAGTATATCTGGGCAATTTCTATCTTTGTGAAGGACAAAATTAGGATTAGAGGTTACGTTAAAGGAGAAGACATTCACAATAATAATAATATTTTACTATCATATATTATCTTATAGCTCATTTGAATATCTTTTCATACACAGTATATATGTATTTTCATACATAGTATATATGTATTTCTATATAACAACAACCCTGTGAAGTGAAATTCTCTTTTGTACAGATAAGGCTATTTGGGCTCAGAGAACTAAAGGTTCTTTTCTAGGCACAAGGCTGGAACAAAGTCAAGTCCAGACCAGAGGTCAGCTCCCCCTGGCTCTCTGAGTAGTGGTCTAGACCAGTGGGCAATGAAAATGGGCTCTATCCCCAACCTAAATTATTCCAGGATTTTCTGAAGTCATTGTGTCCCATGCCTGTGAATTTCTTATGTGAGCAATTTTCATTCTTGCTTCTACTATAAAAGTATCATACTTATCAAAATTATGATTTTATGATTCAGAGACAAAAGGAAAAATGTTTACTAGAAGGGAATTTGATAAGATTGTTTGAATCCTGGAACACTACATCAAAAACTAATGATGTAATGTATGGTGATTAACATAGCAATAAAAAAGTTGGGAAAAAACCATTATGTAAACATCTTATAGCTTCTAATATTTTTAGTTTTAATACTTTTATGCTTAAAAAAACAACTATTTTAAGTGATACTTTTTAAATATACAGTCAGTATATTTCTTTTTTTTTTTTTAAAGATTTTATTTATTCATTTGTGAGAGACAGAGAGAGAGAGAGAGAGGCAGAGGGAGAAGCAGGCTCCCAAGGAGCAGGGAGCCCGATGCGGGACTCGATTCCAGGACCCTGGGATCATGACCTGAGCCGAAGGCAGACGTTCAACCGACTGAGCCACCCAGGCGCCCCAGTCAGTATATTTCTATACAGAAGATGGTAGCTTCTGGTTTTTGAAAGTTACCTCTGAGTCCATGATGAAAAGTTCTGTAATTTTTCCCAGTGTCATTTGTTATACTAGAAAGGCCCTTAATTTTTTTTTCATTTCTTCCCAAATAAGCAGAATAACAAAATAAAAGAAATTCCATTTTTCAATTTATGTTATTTGGGGAAAGGGGCATCTGCTTGTCTTATAGTCTTGTGCCCTGGAAATTAAAATTCTAAACATGCAGACCTTTTTTTTTTTTCAAAATTTATAAGTTCATTTCATATTTAGCAGAAGCCTACTCATGTAAAGAAAAACAAAATCAGAGGTTGTCTAGCTAGAAAACAAAACATTCCATGAAGGATTAAGAAAATGTAAAGTCTGTAGGATTCAGACCTGCCATTCTGTTTTCTTTTTAAATTTTTGGTAACTAGGAAGCAAAGGGGTTTCAGGAAGTAGCATTTCCTTTTGGCTATTTAATTTTGGGGGGTGAACATACAGCTGACCCCCATCATTTGCACTCAGAATCCACACAAAGTGATTCATACAAATGTTAACCTCTTCTTCCCAACCTATTCTTTTATAGGTAATTAGAGAGGTCAGAGCTCCTGAGCTACTATCAAGAAGGAAACTAATGAGAAATGAGGAAGAAGGAAAGGAAAAATTGCTACAAAACTGTGTGAGGATCTATGTCAAAATACTGTCCTTGATTATGATCAGGACTCAAAATATGGAAGAGGTATCGTCAAAACTGTCACTCAAGAACTTTTTAGTAAAAATTGTATTGACCGTCTTGGTAATTAGTAAACATCCAAGGTTTTCATCTACTCTTTAAGCGTCTACTCTGAGTCAAGCACTCTGCGAGGTGCTAACTACACAAAAATAAAGATGGCTCATTGGCCTTCTTCAAGAAGCTTACAGCCCATAATGCAGTACTCTGAATAAGTTCTGTGCTAGACATGGATGGAGGAAGGGCTCTTAATGCAGCCTTAGAAGAGAGGGAAGATTTATAACTGGATTACTAGCTCCCTATAAATATAGACCACATCTCCACACTTCTACAACCACTGTACCAAGCATTATACACTACCTCTAATAGATTCTCAATGAATTTGATGACAATCTCAGCTTAGTCTTAGAGAATAGCAAGAGTTATACAGGTGACAACAATAGAAATGTCTTTTCCAGCATGTTCAAGAGTAGAGGCTGCAGGGTAAATTCTAAGATGGTAAAGCAAGTTTTAGATATGGCTGAAATACTAAGTGTTGGTGGAAGATCATGACTGATGAGGCTAGATGGATATGTGGGCTGTTAACAGCCTTGAAAGGCTGTTTTGTAAGGCCATGTTAAGAAATATAAATATTTTATAGAAAAACATGAAACTTCTTATTTTAAGAGGTTGAATAAACCAATAACACAGTATAATGTGTGCCTAGGTTACTGCTATGAGAGCACAAGGGAGAGAGGCAATGTAATCAAAGTTGGCTGTCCAAGAGGCCTTACCGAAAATGTCATCCTTGAACTTTGGATGAGCAAAGTGAAAAGAGATCATATTTTAGGAAAAGCAGAATGCACATCTGAAGACGTGGGGCATAAAGTAGCACAGTATTTGAGCAGTGCAATATGCCTGTGGTCATGGGTGATGAAACCAGAGAAATGAAAATGAGCAGACCAGTGGTTTCTGCATGCTAAACTAAGATGTTACACTTTACCCTGAAAGGAATGAGGAAACGTCAAAAGATTTCAAGAGCATTACATGAGGAAGTTTCCATTTTAGAAAGATCTCTATATGATGTGGCTGAAAAGTAAGAAAACCAGTGAAAATGCCACCCTGGAAGGCATTTTGGAAACTTTGGGAAGTTTTTGTTGTCATGATAATCTGGGGGCATTAGGAGAATTGAGAAGACAAAAGTACAGGGATGCTGGAGATTTTGCAGTGCCTGCAGTCCTGAATAAGGGAGATGGTTCCTGGACCCAACACGACTTTCTAATGTCCCATTGGACATTCAAATATGTGAAAAATCTCTTCCTAATTATCCGAATTAGAATCTAACACCATTTTACATATTAAAATAAAGTGCTTTTTACCATTTTAATATATACTGAATGTTACATGAAAGCAGGTACCATACAAATTAGAGGTAAAATTTTGTCTTCTTTGAGACTTTGTCAATATTTGTTCACCAGTTCAGAAAAACAACAACAACAACTGCATCGAGGGAACACTGTTTGCCACCAATACAACACACCTGAATCAATCAGTTATGATAGCTGCCATATTCCCTGTGCGGCCGTAGACACAAGCTTCCAGGGTTGGGCTTCATCTTTTCTTCCCCTATGACCCAGCCCCTGTCCCAGCCACAAGTCCAGCTAATGACAGCTCACCGGGTTTCAACCCTGCTGCAAGGAGGTGTCTTAGGGAAAATCTAGAAGTCATGAGAGACAATGTAATAGACAGTTCTAAATTGGGAAGGAAATTAGATTTGAACAGTGGCTCTCATACTGGACAGTGCTGTAGGATCAGAATTACCCCGGGAGTTGAGTTTAAAAGGCAGATTCTCGAACTCTACCTTCTGAGAATCTGAGTCAGCTGGTCTGGGGTAAGGCCAAGGTGTGTAAATTTTTAATAAGTTCCCCAGGGGACTCTGTTGCAGATGTTCTAACTTTGGAACACCCTTGGAGAACCACTACACTGGATGATGTCCAAGGTCTCTTCTAAACCTAATATTTTAGGACACTATGAAGGTTATGGCAATGGGAGTGAGAGGCTTCTCTCAATCCCCTGCCTAGGATCACCAAAACTCTAAGCACCACCATCCTGATCTTAACATCAGCAAAAGTGACCACAAGTCACGTACGTGTTAGTGACCACACAGCATGTGCTCTAAGCAACCGACAAAGTAACCACATTGTTGTTATGTATACAAGGTACCACCTTCAGTAATCACATGTGTCTATGAAAAGGTAAATGGACACACACAAAAAAAACCCTCAAAATGTGTAATGTACACATAGCAGGTGTATAAGAAATAAAGTTTTGCCAAACTGCACTAAAATTTACTCCATGACAAGAGCGGTACATTTTCTCCATGGCTGTCATAGATTTCATGGATCCTGAAAAATCCAGCCATTTTTAGAAATCCCATGAAATTTACCTTTTCACTCGAATCCACATGAAATCAAAATTTTTCCCTATGAGTCCCCATAAAATTGGCACATTTCCTCAGAAGACCCCATGAAATTATAAAGAATATTGCAGATTCTTTGCTCCTAGCCCTTGTTGCACATCTTAAAGAGACAGGTTAGATTGAAGAATTATTTCATTTTTCTTTTGGTATTTACCTAAAATCACTATGAAAAACAAGTTATCAGTTGTTAAATAGATTATTTCCAAATGAAAATAGAACTTGAACCTACTTTGGATAATCAGAAAATATAAGGGATAATCTCTTCCAATTAAAAATGAGTAATATCCCAGGAAATTGATAAAAATATGAAGTTGCTCCAATTATCCCCTAAATAAAAGTATCGAAAATTTACCTAGAATTTATCTAAACTTTGACAGTGTAGGCATTTCTGGAAAACCATCTGAAGTTAGGAAGTTATGAATAAAAGCACTATCCCAATTGTTCTCACATTTACAAACTATATAATACTCAAGTCAAAAATAAATTTCCCCTAAAACAAAAAGTCAGATTTTCATATGTGGGTCTGCAATGGCAAACAATGTCTTTCATAAAGTTCTACCTCGTAGGATGTTGTGAAAAACAAATAAGTTCATGAATGTGCAAGAGCAGACTGGTGCTTTAGAAATAGAATAGTAAGGTGGGTTTGTTTCAGATTTAATGAGAAAAAATTGATTATAATAAAAATATAGGTATTTATGTTAAAAGTAGCACATGAATTCCAATTAATACAAAGTGAATATTCGGCCTTTTCACAGAGGAAAATGGGACATGAAAAAAATTAAAAGGCATCACAGCAACACAAAACAAAATTGCAATAGATACATGGCTTTAAATTATGACTATTTATTCATTATGAAAATGAAAGTAACACACATATTTCATATTCTTATAGTAATCATAAAATCCGACCCTCCTGGTTTTAACTAGATCTTGATTCCCTTCGGTTGTTAAGCAAAACAAGCTCTCAGTTCAAGTCAGAAGGCCACACTTAAAATGCTATTTCCTGAATGTGAGCCAGTATTCCACTCAAAGGAGGAAGTTTTGCTGCAGAAATATCCTTCTGAGTGGTAATTGACCTAACAGAAATTCTAAGCTGCCTTCACACTTTCATTTTGAATCATGTGAATATTTACTCTTTTATTAGATTCATCATCCACAACCACAAATCGAGAAAGATGCTGGGGATGACCACGAAAATCAGTATAACAGTTAACTCAAAGCTCTCAGTGAGAAATTTTAACAGTACATATAAGTCCCCCCTCCCCCAAATAGACAGATGCAACTACAGAGAGGAAAGAGTGATTTAGTGTGTTCTGATATTCGGAATTCTGATTTTGATCCAGATGGGAGGGATTGTGCTGTCCTGGTAAAAACATCAGTGTAGACGGAAAAGTGCTTCTCCTGGCCCTCCACCAATACTGATAGGATTCCCCTTTAGGTTATTCAATCTGCAGTTGAACTGACTTTCTGTTGTGATGAGATAACCTTTCGGGCTCTCTGCCAACACATAGCAGATAGAATATGGGGTTGAAAATCAGGAGCGGGGTTCTAATCCTAACTTTGTTATTAAATAGTTATGTGACCTTATGCACTTCAGTTAACCTCTTTGAGCTTCATTTTCCTTATCTGTAAAATGGGGACAGTAATCCCTGGTTTGACAACTTTTCAGAGTTTTAGTAAAGCTCATAGTACATCTTCAAGTGAAAAGTCCTGTGCACCTGTAAAAGCTTTTCTCAGAAGGAAACTCACCAAGCGGAGGACCTCCAGGAGCATCCTTCGGAAGCATAGCCAGGCTATGTCTCTCAAGTAGTTCCCACATTCACGGTGGTGGGACTGAGCAGAGGAGGCACATATATTTGTCAGCAAACCACTGTTTATGCATCAGATTTTTAATCTAGAAACAACCTAGGTCATGAAATTAAAACTGATGTTTCTCATGTTATGAGAGGTTTTGAGCACTGAGAGCTTGAAGCAAACACACACCTTTGGTAAAATGTCAACATCTCACCTGTTGATAAATTAGTCTCATTCTTGACTCTGTTTAATGAACCCATATGGTGAGTTATATTATTTTCTTCATTTCATTGATGAGGAAGCCGAGATGCAAGGAGATTTAGTCATGTCTTGGGTCCCCAGTTAGGAAGTGATGAAGCGGGCACTTGATGACACGTCATCTAAATTACTGTGTCACAGGTCCCATGAGGCCCTAGTTTGTCTCCACCAATGTTTGAGAGTGGCTTCTAAAATGCTTTGTTAACAAAGAGGGTTGTCTGTATTTTTTTTTTATTAAGAAACAATTTGGGGGACGCCTGGGTGGCTCAGTCGGTTAAGCGCCTGCCTTCGGCTCAGGTCATGATCTCAGGGTCCTGGGATCGAGTCCCACATCGGGCTGCCTGCTCAGCAAGGAGCCTGCTTCTCCCTCTGCCTGCTACTCCCCCTGCTTGTGCTTCCTCTCTCTCTCCCTACTAAATAAATAAAAATCTAAAAAAAAAAAAAGAAACAATTTGGGGTGGAGAGTGAAATTTAGCAATGGTTAAGGAAAACTTATATTAAGGTAAACAAAAATGCTAATTTAGGAAATACAGTTTTATGTTTATTAAAAATCAGAATAAACAAATACAATTAAGAATTACTGTAATAAAAAATCGTGTTACTAATCAAGAGTGAAACTGTTACTACTCTCTGTTTTCCGTATGTCCTTGCCTAGAAAAAACAAACACACACACAACAACAAAACCCCACAGGCCCCCTGAAGGCACAGTTGTGTGGAACTATGGTCAGGGAATTAAGGAGATGAAATGGAGTGTGGTCTGTGGAGGGACTGGCCCAGAGAAATGCTACTCGTCTTGATGCAAGGGACAATTTGTTTCTCCAAAGCTATCAGGCTACTTCTTTCTGACTTGAGACATTTAAATGAAGTGATTGCTTGGCTGAGTTGTCCCAAAGTCTGTCTATCACACAGACTCCACAACCCAGTTTTTCCCCAAATATGATGAGTATTATAAATGGAGTATAAATATGCCACAAAAAATGCTTAATTCATTTGAAGTATCATAGGATTTCATATGTGGAATTTTAAAAATATATAGTAGGAAAAGAGTTGGCTAATATACTTCAACTAAGTGATTATATTTTATATGTTTCTTTATAACATCATCAATATCCCATGATTTTTCATTATAAAAATGTATCATTAATTCATGTACTAATTTCACAGTTATTTAACGAACCCCTACTTTGCACCAGACCCTAAACTAGGTTCTGAAAATTCACAAAGGACCACAATCCCCTCCATCTCTTGTCCTCAAGGCCACTTCGGGGCAGTAAGGTAGAAGTCAGCCATCAGCAATTGAAATAGGATAGGTAGGTAGAATATTGCATGGTGCTACACTAATTGTCTCAGAAGTGGATTAGCAAGATTTGATGCCTTTCCTACGGTCTAAACAGTTGCTGGGCTTAAATCAGTATGCTGATATCACACCTAAGAAGGCTAGCAACCAGGCAGAGAGAGGGCATCATCTGGAGGCTGTGGGGTAGGGGTAGGAGATTCCTCAAGGAGGAGCTGAGGCACATTAAGAAGATTTCCAGCAAGAATAGATCCTCATGTCAGAACACTGTGTAGTGAGGCTCCTGAAAAGTTCACATGTAAACCCCAAGTAGTGCAATCGTTTGGGTACTTTGCCACACAGATGGGATCTATGACCAGTTGAAGATTACCAGGGAAGAGCAAGGACTGACAGCAGTCTGCTTCAGTATCCATTAAAGGAACAGAACTAACCCCTGTGTCAAATCCCTCCTGCCTATTTCAGCACAAAACCAAATGGTGCCCCCTGAAACTGATAATGCACTATATGTTAACCAAGTTGAATTTAAATAAAAATTTTTTTAAATGGTGAGAGGAGGAGTTAAGTAGTAGATAAGCTCCACCCCTGACTTTAATTATTGGTCTAACCTGGACTGGAGAGAAGGGAGTGTTACACTGGATATGAGGTTGTAACTTTAAATTTCACCGGATTGATCTTTTTTATAATACTTGAAAGGGATCAGACAGCCATGAATTCGCCTGTTATTGGATGGGAAAACCGTTTGAAGGTGGTCATTTGAGAAATAAAACTTGCTTCTTTGTAACTCTGGTGGAGTTGAGACTGTTCAAAATTATATAGGTGTTATAAATAAGATACAAGTGTAGGGACATCTGGGTCCCTCAGTCAGTTAAGCGTCTGACTCTTGATTTCCACTCAAGTCATGATCTCAGGGTCCTGGAATCGAGCCCCTCATTGGGCTCTGTGCTGAGTGAGGAGCCTGCTTAAGATTCTGTCTTTCTGCTCTTCCCCCACTCCCCCACTTGAGCTCTCTCTCTCAAAAAAGAAAAAAAAAAGATGTAGGTGTAAACAGGATATGGTGAGAGCACAAAGAAGGAAAAACTAACATAATTTTGGGATGTCAAAGAAATGTCAGAAATAGTTATAGTTATGAGCAAATGATCACCTCTGTTAACCTCATAAACCCTCCTTTTTTCTTTTGTAAAATTACTTGCCAGTCACTTTTATTTTCATTTTAACTCTGGATCACCAGCTTTAAAAATAGCAAAGGACTAGCCTTACATAATGTATAGACTAGTCCATTATTTTTTTTTAAACAAGTGAGTTCCACTTTGAACAGTGCTGATTTCATTGCTTTAACTGGCTAACTCACCTTACAGCATTTTGAGGATGGAGAAATTTGTTCTCTGGTTATAAAGAGAAACATGAGTGTCTAATGGAAGCACAGACTGCAAAAACCCTATTGTTTGTGTTACTTGTATTGCTCAGGAAGGGAAAGAGGAAGACAAGTAGAACAAAAGAACAAATACAAAACATTCTCAGGAACACCAGAGCCAAGACTTCAACTGACTCAGTGCAGAGATGCTTCATAGTCTCATAGACCTCAAGAAGGAAGCTGGGACTCAGGAGAGTGTTGCTAATCCTGGCCTCATTGTTCACCACCTCGAGTGACTGGGTGTCTCCTTCATCTCCTACCTGCCTCTCCCCTTCCCATTGCAGAATGTGCTTTAAAGAGAGAAGTCCAGGAGCTGAAACAAAGAAGCCATTTCATTTTCTTCTTTTTTAGTTTCTTGTGCCTGATGTTTATTTTCAACCCTTTTTGTCTCATACCATGTGTACTAGGACTATAAGAAATGAAATGCACACCCTCTGCAACTAGAGTGATTTAAGAGAATAGATTCTCAAACGAAAGCAGCAATTTTATTCAGGAAGCTTTTAACATGCCTTTCTCTGACAATGCTTTTACTTTCATGTAATTAAGAGACTTCAAAACCTGGAAAACATGAATGGTTCTTGCTCATATGTATGCTCATATGTATATCCATATATACACGGTGCTGATAATGAATCATGTGCTATTTCGTGCAACTAACCAAAAAGTATTCCTTTGCAATTTGGAGTTAATCATTTTCATCTTTACTTGTTGCCAAGCCCAGCCCAAGTCGTATATTGAATGTTCAAAAGTGACTTTGTGCTACAATGATTTAAACTGAAAAGAAAGACCTTTTAAGTGGCAATAATAAAATTGTCTAGTTTCACAAACCAAAACTTATTCTACCAATAAAATGCTGTTATGTTTTTGAGCATCTCCTATGAATTATTACTTGTAATTTAGGAAACTGATACCATTTACCACTTGGTTATATGGACTAGAAGTAATGATTTTTCTCCATCACAGATAATCAAAAATTTAATATGAATTAGATTATATAATCATGTACCCCCTTTATCTAAAATTATTACAATTCAACAGTATAATTTAAATGCACAGTGTGAATAATATAAAAATATTCAAAATGCAATTTAAAGATATATAAGATACAAACAAGGTATATTTCCATATAACAGTTATCAGATTTATTAAATGAAAACAGACTTTGGTTTTCAAGTTTGCCCACTTATAGCTATATAAACCTTTTTATGTTCTTGCTCTTGGGTTTTGTTTTACTTGATTTGCTTGGGAAAATAAAATAAAATAATAAAATAAAATAAAACATAGTGACTCTCGCATCTCAATTACAAGTTTAAGAAAGTGACTCACTTGACTCTAGTTGAGTTTAATTACCTAACACCAATACATATTAAGAAAAAACAACCTCAGTAAAAACTATCAACGAAAGAAACCTTATATTAAATGCAGTTTTGCACTTTGGAAAGTAGACTGGAGTTTCCTAAAATGTTAAACATGCGTTTACTATACAACAAAGCAAATCTACTCCACAGTATCTGCTCTTACTCACAAAAATAGAAGTACATGGCCACACAAAAAAACCATAATATGACTGTTCTTAGTAGTACCATTCACATTGTTTTTTTAACAATGGAGACACCTGAGATGTCCACCCAGAGTAAATGGCAAAGCCAAATGTGGTATATCAGTTCAATGGAATACTACTCAACAATGTAAATGGAATGAATCCCTGATAATGCAGCCTGAAACCCCAGAAACAGCACATGGAGTGAGATGAGCTCCACACAAAGGACTATATACAGTGGAAGTACGTTTATGTGGAACTTCTAGAAACAGCAAAACTACAGAGACAGAGAGCAGACCAATGCTTGCCTGAAGATGTCGTAAGAATGGGAATTTGCCAAAATGGGCATTAGAGAACTTTCTGGGGTGATGAAATGTAGCACAACTAGATTGGGTTGTTGACTAAACAACTATAAATTTAATAAAACTCCATCAAAGTGCACACATAAAATCAGTAGATTTTATGGTAAATTACATATACATAGAGCTTCTAAAAATCTAGGTTTGTTCTATTCTCCCTCTGATAATACTTCATATATTTCTCTGTTTTTTTATTCAGGATCAGAGTAGAACATTTTTCATTCTGTGATCTTCTACTGAAAACTCACCAAATATAGCAGCTCTTCATATCTCCCTCCTTCTGTCTGCCTGGCTTGTTCATTCACTCACTCATTCAATTATTCAACAAAACTATATTGAGCATCTACCAAGTATCAAACTCTGCTTTAGGTGCTGAAAATGCAAGATGAATAAGTCATCTCCTAATGCTCCTCTTTTCTTCTCATGATAAACTCTGTCTTCATTTTAGAGCCACTCTTACCCTATTTTCCCTATTTATACTCACGATCCTATTTAGGTCAGCAATTTGCAAGTAGGTTCAGTGCTTTGCAAAAGTGCTACCTTGACGTGTCAGTCTGTTATACTTTAATGACTATATCTTTCAAAATTACAGTTTGAAATTAAGTAATCTACCTATGTATTCAGTTGTTTCTTCAAAAAAAAAAAAAAAATACACCGGGCAACACAATTGGTTTAGGACAAAGGACTTTTACTTTACTTGGTAATATCAACTTTATTGCCCCCCTCATGGACAGCTAAAGCAGTTCTGGATTTGTGTAAAGCTGGCTCTCCACTCTGAAGAACAGACTTCCAAGCTTGCTTTGGAGAGATCCCTAAATCCAAACCTGCCCTTTGGACTGGGATCCACTTTCCAAACTAAGTGTGATGGACTTAACTAGTGTCCAGAAAATACTTATGACTTAACCGTATTTCCTAGATTCATCCATTCACAATTCCTACAAAAATTCATATTCTGTTAACACTTGTGCCCCAAACATCAAGCTATACACTGATGTGCAAGATGAATAAGGCCTAGAGTTTGCCCTCAAAATGCTTACAGTGTGAGAGACAGACAAATAAAATGACAAACTAACAAGAGCAAAATAATGAAAACATATACAGAGAATAGAAACAATATATACAGGGTTATATCCATATAGCTTTGTCTGTAGGTAAATTATGGTGAGCTTATTTTCAAAATTAAGTAGGAGTTTGATAGACATAGAAAGAGTAGGGTGGTAAGGCATCCAAGGAAGGGAACAATGTATGCAAAAGTTCATGTTCAGGGAATTATGTGTAATACAGACAGAGTTGCAATGCATGGTTTAACTGTAGAAGTAGCTTGTCAAAACCGAACATTTATTTCCTCAAGAGTACTACTATTCAAGAAATTATACTTTATCTGATAAAGGGTGTCCATTGAAAGATTTTAAGTAGGCAAATAACATGAAATAGACCAATTTTATGGTGCTATAGGGAATGGGAGATGACTGGTTTGAATGTTTTAGGTGATAAAGGGGAAGAAGAGATCTGGGATGAATTCTCAATTTCCCTGGTTTTTCCAGAACTGATCATGACTTAGTGGTCAAGAAGTAATTCTGGTATGTCTTACACTCGGAAAGTAAGTGTCCCTCAGATTTTTATTGTGTAATGCCCAGAAACCTCTGATTAAACACTGGTATGCTAGCTTTCAGAGTCTAGATTAGCAATTCAATATAGTTTGGGTTCCCCCCCTATTTCTGATTTCATTCACGCTTAACAAGGACATGACCATCTTCAGTCTTCTTCTACAGCTGGAAAAATCACTTGGTAACCACAATGATATAACAAAAAACACAGGATTATACAGTGCCATCAATGAAAACATTTCTCTCCCCAGTGCTTAATCAATGTTTTTTTTCAATACTCTGGGCCTTTACATAAAAGATGGATATTAATTTAAAACTTAAGGCTTTTACAAATTAAATATATATCTTTTAAAATTTCATTTGTGCAGAGACTACATACTCTGCTTCCTCTGCACCAGTTCTGCACCATTCTGAAAAATCAGGAAGGATCAGGAAGAAATCATGGACAAAAGGGTATATACTCCAAAAAATTAGCACATGAGAAGTCCCTGGTGCATGCAATACCATTCCTCCCATGCAAACGTTAGGCTTTACCCCATCCAGTTTTAATGCTTGCCCTTACCCTGTTATTCAGTGACAGAAGTAGAGATTATGTTGATTTGAGAAATATTATAGCATCCAAAAATAATTAACCTAAAGTCACTTATAATAAATCTGTTACCTTCTTATTGGTCAAAGAGCTTTTTTTCCTTTTCCTGAAGCTGCTCTTATCTCATGTCTTAGTGTTATGTCTTTGCGGTGTGCAGTGTGGCTTTCAATCGGGCACACACCATAAAGCTATCATCTGTAGACACTAATATTTTCACTGCACATTATACATAGCCCTCTGACTCTATCCTCAAACCTGGTCAGAAGCATGGATGTCAAATGGTAGAAGGATTCTCATTCAGGTCATTGATCGAAGTAAAAGTCTTATATAAATCAATCTTGCAAAAAAAAAAAAAAAAAAAAAACTGTGAAATTTGGTGTCATCTGTGAAAATTGTCTGTTTGGTTTGAATTTGTATGGAAATATCTTAAATTTAGGTTCTAGAATGATGTTTTGTTTCCACCAGCTTTAAAGCACCTGAAGATGTGGGCCCTGGGAAAGATTTCCATTAACAGAAAGACTTCAGTATTTGTTGCTGTGACCAAACACTTCATTTAAAAACAGTTCTGACATGTTATGTTCAAAATATGTCTAAATGTAAGAAGTAAAAGAACTCAAATTTAAACTAGGAGTGGGATGAGTGAAGCCAGACTTCTTAAAAGCACATAGAAAATACAGTATCAGAGGTATATTTTCTAAGCAACACTAATTAGTAGTCATTAACAAGGAAAGAAGGAAGTGAAACAAGTGATTTTTAAAAAGATAAATATTAGGAAATTTTCTCTTCATCGCAATAGCATTGTGAAGGCAGCCATCTTTTAAATGAAGGTAAGTTATCATGGCCTCTTTGATAAGGGAAGAAAGAGCAGAAAGAGGGTACTTTGTCTATATATTTCTATTCTGAGATGGAAATGGGAAAGATAAGAATATAAGGTGATTTAGAAACACAGCAGGAATACAGAAGCCTTGGGATGAGTTGGCCTTTCACAAGTACTAACTGGATAGGGAGACCAGGTAAGAGGTCAGTGGCTTTTCTCTAATAAGGAGCTAAAAAGAATAATGAGGTGATGCCTGAAGCAAAAGCTACAGAAGCCAGACTCTGCATGTCACAGAAATATTAGCATTTGAGAGCAGAGTAAGGGATAGGTTCAATATGACGTGAAGAAGGACAATAGATCAACATTTCAGGTTTGACTGAAACAGAAATTAAAAATAGATTAAAAACACACTCTATAGTATAGGTATTGGTATTTATTTCAGTCATGCCTCTCAAATCTAAGAAAAGAACTCTTAAATGTAATTTGCAAAGTAGAAATTATATTCTTGTCATCTAAATCAAAGTTAAAATATTAGTGAAAGGTGACATCAAAATATATATTTCATGTGTATGTATGTATATATACATATATATGCATATATATCTGTTTTAAAAGAACTCATTCTGGTAAGGAAGTGTGATTTTTTTTCTATTTATTTCAAGTACTCATACTAGGAAAAGAATTAACTCATTTAGTCTGAGTTCCATAATCCATAGCCAATCCTGTATACTTAGGATTGGTACATTACAGGAATTGTGCCTAAAAGGAACTGATCAGCCTGCATGGAAAACACTCAATTTTTGTAATGACTTTGACAAAATTACTCTTGTTTTTGAAACTTGGAATTAGGTTTTAAGAGTTTTAAATTTGTACACGGGATTTTCTTAAAAAGGCCATATTATGATGAGGTGGTGGGAAGAGCCTCTGTTAACAAGAGGAAAAGTCATTCTGATAAATGTTCTTAATGTTAGTTATCAAATTGGAAGTGACCTCCAGCCATACAACATGGTCACGTCACAGTCAGCAAACCATAGTTCAGATCTTCCCAGTGTCCTATGGTAAGTAGGTCTGTTCAGAGGGATTGCATTCCCTCCAGCCTGACTTAATCTACAACTACTCCCCAAGGACTAAATTTGACCTAGAAACTTTTACAACACATATGGTTATTAAGTTAAGTACATAAATCAAGGTGAGCAGTACTTCCTGTTCATGATGGCATTCAACATACTACTTCTGGCTAAAAGAATCACATCTAAGAATCCACAGCCTAGGCCTTGCCTCTCAGCAAACTCTGTCCCATAGGCATTGGGCTTTTACTATATTCCATAGTCCTCTCCTTCTGGAACCATAGGTAAAAGATGGCCACACACGGCACGTGCTGGCCACACACACAACCTGGAAAAGTGAGGGAGTTAATGCTACGGGATACACTTTGACCAGAAAACAGAGGGATCCAGAAGATAAATTCCTCTTCATCCATCCCCATGGAGATTGTACCAAAAAAAAAAAAAAAAAAAGTTTTTTTTATCATTCTCCAGAGCCACCCAAAAGACTAAGTAAATGTCTGTGTTTTCTTTTGAAGCGGTGGCCACTTCAACAACACGTCATATTATATTTGCTTCTTCTTTGTCCCTTCCTCATTTCTTACTTCCCTTTATTCTTGCTGCCCCTGAATTATACTCTACAATAAAGCATTAGCATATAAATTTTGCCTCAGATTCATTCTGTTTTCTAAGGCTAAGAGAGAATGCCTGAAAATTTCATTATTTTGATTGAATACCATCATGAGCAGAAATTATTGGCCCATAATAATATCCAAGCAAAAGTCTTTAAGCCATTTAGAATACTACAGAACAAGTGTATCGCTATTCTTTTGTAGAAACATAAAAAGAGAAAGAAGCAAGAGGTTATCAGTGGGAAATATACAGATGGTATGGATGCTACACTGACTCTCTGGAGGAAAGGACAAGAACACTGACATATCCCAATCTAGGAAAATAGTCATTGCCTATTAATTCTACATGTTTATTTAAGATGGGAGGAGAAGTCACTACATTATGGTCCTAGAAACATTAGGCCCCATAAGAGATTTTCCTGAAGTTCTCCTTTAATACTTCTACACATAAATTCTGGATATATGAAAGTTCTCCAAACACAATTCTATGAAGCTTTCAGATTTCCCTGTCTTTGCACAGGCTATTCCTTCCACCTGAATGCCCCCCTCCCCCCACCCCACACACATACACTTTCTGCTTTGAATAACTGATGATTCAAATAAAGACCCTTTTTTTGTAAGCTTTCCCAATTTTCCCTTCTTCTCATTACAAAATGAAGAGTTCCCGCCTCCACTTTCATAATCTCCAATTTATACTGCTAGTCCAGTGCCTTAGTTCATAGACGGCACCTATCTGACTACTCGTCTTTTTAACTCTATTGAGGACTTCCTAAATTTTCATACTGTGTTGCTTTCATTTTATATCCCCAGTATGTCTCATGACCCAAGACTCTTGACTCCTGACATTATAAGGACTCAGTAAAAAGGAACAAAGGGAAAATGGTGAAGAAGAGAAAAAAGGAGAGAACGTAAGAATGTATATGATCATACATGAATGTACAGGGTCTCCTTCCATTTTTCCTTCCTCCCCAGACTTTGGGTTTGAAGAAGAGAGTCCAAAGTTAAAATAATGCTACATAGCTTTGAAAGTTCTAGAAAACATCTCAGTACTTCAATGCTCTATACCACAAACTATTTTAAGTCAATTTCTGGAGCTTTCTTTTTCCTGATTGAAAGATGATTTGAATAGCACAATAAAAAGCAATAAAGAAAAGCTTTGCTCTCCAGAAATTTGTTTTGAGAGAAGTTGTCCTGAAATGCTTCAGTTAATAAAATTAACAAATATTTATACTTAAAGTCTGAAACTTGAGCTGGGGAAAAGGGACACTATGAATTAGAATGGATCACCATATAACTAATAGCAAGCCTGCTCATCCTACAAAAGAGATAGAAACTGGTAAATTCAGTGCTTTTAACAGTATATTTTATTGAGCACTAACAGGCAAATCTCCTCTTTATCTTGACCCTCTGAGGAGTTGAACCCAGATGTATGAAAATCCTTCCTAAGCAGAATAGTTATGGCATCCCCGTGCACTCAAACACCATGAGATAAGCAGTTATTTCCAGAATGGGATTGCAGTACCCTGACACAGTCGAAAGACTGAGGAGGCAATTGCTATTTTTGATTGTGTTAACCTGTGTATAATTATGTAATTACCTACTAAAATTTAGGCAGAGTGTTGCATATATAAATCATTAACTTTAACAATTGACAAGCTGCTTTGATTAGTATTTTCATAGTGTAAGATAACATACTTTTGTCAGCTTTCGTATGATTAGTTATGATTGGGAATTTGTTTATGCACAATGTTTTCACTCCCTGTTTGGAGACACAGAAAAGGAGAGTGAGGGCAGGGGAGTCATGTGCCTCCCTCATGGTTCAACTCAGGAAATTTCAGTGATGAGAAAATACAGAAGAGGTAGACATTATCATTCCCCAAATGACAAATAATTTTAGTGTTAGTTTAGAAGAGTTTCTAGAGAGTTTGACTTGAAGGAATTGGGTTCTCCTCTGGCAAATCAGACTAATAAGGACATCAGTGTATGTAGCATCAACTCAGACTGTCATAGGCAACTCCCAACTTGGCCAGGCAGCCCCTCTAACAGCATTGATCAGAGCAGTTGCTCTTCTAAGGAAAACGCATGTCAATATATTTGTTATTTACTCTCTAGCAGAAACCCAGCAGCTGCAGCAATTTTTGAGAGAATTCTCGGACACATCTCATTTCCTATCAGTCGTAGGTGCTATTGGCTGTACACACACATTCCTAATAGGCTAACATCACTGAATTCAGCTTGCTATTGGAATAGAAAATCCTTTAATTTCTTGGCTATGATGGGGCTGTGTGATGCCAAATTTCAATTCTCTATGGAAGACAAAGTCCTCAGGACATGAAGCATTTCTTGTGTTCCCAGGCAAATTGGCTGGGCTCATTTGTTTGAAATAAGTGATTACAAAAAGTGGCTTAGAGAGATTGTAAAGTAAAATTAAAAATAAAAAGACTCCACTGGCGACTATGCATGTGATGTCTCTTCCTTTTGAGGGAAAGTGTTTGGAAAGTGAGGGGTGGAGACAGAATAATCCAAAGGGGCTCACATAGGTGACACATTCTAATTTGGAATGAGAAAAAAAAAAAAAAAAGTGTGTGATTTACCAGATCAGAAGATGAGATCAGAAGGTGAGACCATCCTTCCAAAAGAATTTGCAGAGAAAAATGGACCCTTAGCTCTCATTATGCTTTTCTTTCTCTCCGCAATTTTATGTTCTAGTCTAGTTGAAAATGCCTAGAGAGGAGTGGTTTCATATGATTGTCTTTTACTGTCTGCCTACCTAAAAGAGAAATAACATTCTAAATTCACTTTATTTTTCAAGAGGTGCAGAGAAGGCTGTCCCATGTGAGAGTTTTCTCTTTATCAGATTAGTAATGTCAAACTCCACAATCATAAAGTATTGATCTCTCCAAATCAGACATCTGTCACCGTGTCTCACAAGCATGAACATCTGCTTCATCTTTCACAATGAAACTCTTCCCCACAATCAGACACACTACTGTCTTTGAGATCACGAGCTTAATTATACTGTTCTTAAACCTTCATGATTGAGCACACATGCAGCAATACCACTCACTCCCTGTCTTTAATCTTGTCTTTCCATGTCTCTAAATATAATTTAAATATAAAATTTTTTAAAAATTCAAATCATCATCCAGCCTTGTAATTTTTCTTCTACTCTGTACTAATTCTATCTTTCTTGACCATGACTAATAGTTCTTACCAACTTAAGAAATATCTACCTTTCTGAAAATTCAGAGACTGAATCCTACTTTACTTCTCTTTTTTGATAACATTGTAAGTTACCTACTCCATTATGCAGAAAAGAGTGGCATGTGGTGCTTTGTCATATTCTTTTGCTTTCTAAATAAAATGTTTATCCATAACTTTTATTATTAATGACTTTTGTCTATCCTTTCCATGGCCAACATAGATTGTTTATAGCAAATTTGGGGGCAGCAATAGGCATTTCCTCTGTCAGAGGATGCCTTCCCTATAAAACAAAATACTACAAATGAAAAGGAGTCATAATTCACCTGAGTATTGTAGGCAAAATGTGTTGGAGAGTCCTCCGACATGGGCATGTCATATTCTATGAGGCCATTCTGCAGCCTGAAGAATGAAATTTTTTTTTTTTTTTCCCTTAGACTACAACATATTTGAATCCAATCCCTTTCTTGAAACTGAGGTATGAGATGATGTTCAGGGATGGGGTCAGGAATGGTGTATGAAGGGCATCTGGAATGGGGAGAAATTTGGGGATATGAGAAATGGTGTGAGTCTCAGCAAAGAAGGGAGGAATGGGATAAACTCTGGAATGGTACAAAATAAGGAGTGCCTTTGTACATATTGGTAACAATAAGCTGTATTTATATTTTCACATTGCTGTTTGAGACTGTGTCAAAAACAAACAAACAAAAAAGCAAAGCAAAGGTGTTTAACAACACCCTTAGCAGCTGCCCATCAGATGCAAGTAGGCTTTCACCCAGTTGCGACAATCAAAATAAGCCTCCGGGCACAGCTTAATGTCCCCTGTCTGGAAGGCAAAGCTTCTCCCATTTGAGAACCATCATTTAAAACAATCTTAAAATGTCTCCCTTTACTCTTGATATCACAAGCATCCCTAACATTACCTGATATATGGTTTTCAGTGCAAAGGCAATGAGTTTAAGCGCTCCATACTCATGACCCATGGCCCATGAGTAATGGTTGAGTAGTGTTTAGTTAGCCACATGATCAGAAAAGGATGTTGGTGACCCATCCCATCATAGATTTATAAAGGTCTAGTCACAGCTCTGTTCTCCACAATGGAATCTAGAGAGAAAGCAAGGAAAGTAGACCAAGTATCTCCACATCATACTTTTGGAACACTCTTGTTACAGGCCCATGATTTTCTGCCTACAGAACATGTCTTTTTACATTTAACACTTCATTGACAAAAATCCCAAGAATGGTTGATGTTGGAACCCGGAAGGGGAAAGCCAGTCTTTTGAGACATTCTCATAAAGCCTACCAGTTTCTCTCACAGAACAACAAAGTAGTCTTGTCTTTGGATGAAAATAATATTATTTCCATTTTAGCAAATTCAAAGGTCCATGATGAGTTTCTCCTTATTTTGAAATCCCCACCATGAGCCCATTCATATTTCTACAAATTTTAATAATATGGCCTTTGTTTAAAAGGTCCAAACAGAATTATATAGAGACAGCAAAACCTATATAATAGAATTTTATTAGAATTTTATAGACAGTAGACTTGTTTTTAAATTTGAAAGGTACATTACCATCTAGTTATAGAAACAATTATTATACATTTTACATAATTTTACATTTCTAAGGATATTCTGGCCTTTCTTTTTCTGATCTCATAAACTTTTCTAAATTTCTTAGGAAATAAAAGATTCTAAAAATCATAAAAGTTCCTGTTATTTCCTAAACAGCATGCAGAGCTGTTGCATAATCTTAGAAAAAGATAGACAGGACAGACCTTACAAATATATTTTAAAGCTCTGAAATGTAGACAAGAATATGTAAATTGAAAGTAAATTTATTTTAGTGAACTGGCAAGAAGGGAAAAAATATAGGGCCATATGTTACCATCAGTTTTGCTATGCATATTTGGGGGGAAAGAAGTTTCTTAAGCCAGGCATTTTCAGTCCATAAAATGCCTTCCCATAGGTAACTACATGCTGGCAAAAGCAGTAGGCAAGTGTTGAAAGTTAGAAATGAGGACAGTGCTTTTACTGGTGGCTGAGCAGAACAGGGAACTTGGTCTAAGAGAAATGGAGAGGAGGGGATGGTAATTTGACTTAAGTGAAAATGTTATCAGTGAGTAAGGAAACTCTCAGCTGGAAGCAGCTCTTTGTTTCACCTTCTTTCCTCCTGTTGGTCTCCCTACTCACAGAGGAACAATTTTGAAAATAACCTACAACATAAAGAATGTGTATTTCAGCTCACCTATCTGTTCTAGGCACTAAGTGCTTTCTTCTTTCATGGTTTGCTTCAGTAAAAGTATCACAGGAGGTCAGTTTGAGTTCCAGCCGTGGGCACAATAAATTATGTGGATTTCAATATAAATAATATGGTACATGAAGGCAAGGCTTTATCTGTTTTGATTGTGATCTGTAGTGTTGTAACAAAGCCTGGCTTAAAATAAGTTACCAATAATTTTTAAATGGATGAATAAATATCGCAAACAATAATTATTTTGCACATGCCACCAAGAGATCATATGTTTAAGTTAATGATTCTTCTTCTTTGTGTGTGTGTGTTGGGGGGGGGGATGTTTGGACTTTGCACATTTCCACAAAAGACTAAAGATTGCACCATAATGACATGATTTTGTATGTGTGTACTCCTTCAGCATTTATAAAGCATTTCCCCATGGCTTGTAATAAATGAATTCAGAAGACAGAATTCCACCTATTTCAGAAGACAGAATTCTATTTTCTGAGGCCATAGGCAGACAAGTGACTGAATCTCTAAACTTCTATTTCTTAATCTATGAAGTGACAATAACACAGCTCTCACAGGATCCCTATGAGGATTAAATGGGCTGATGTGCACAAAATTGCTTGGCAGAATGCGAAGTACTGGATAAATATAAGTAGCATTACCGAAGTTATTCTCAGAGAACAAAGAACATGGGTGAGAGTAAAGATCGTTCCCATATTAGCAATGATATGACCTCCTGGACTCCAAGAGGTTGAAAGTTTCAAGGCATCAAATGCAGCTAACCAAGAGTAGTTCGCTCCTGGCCTCTTTGTAGCCCTGCTTTACTGTGAGAATTGCCGGAATTCTTGAGCCTTTTTCTACCTCAGTATCATCATCTGTGTAATGGGGCCCTCATAAAGTTCCCTGAAGTTACTTTCTGCTCTAATGTTTTCTGGTTCCATGACAGAAACAGATTAATGAGCAGATCCAAAATGTAAGATCAGACTGGAGGAAAGTGTTAGAAAAAAGAAGGGAGCATCATTGGTCACTTCTTATGCCCAAATTATAGCCTCTCAGCCCAGCTCTCACTGCAGTCCTCACTGCAACAACCAGTTTCCCTCAGGTGTAATCTCACCACACACTATGGATGCTTCAGGAGACCCAGCAGGCTCTCACACGTGTGCAGACTGTGACTGCAAGGAAGTTAAAGCCCCATGAAGAAAACATTCATCACTGGAGGACAAGATCTAATGGACAAAACTCCCCTCTTTTATCCTTCAAGTAGATATTTCTGAGGTGATCCTACAGGGCTTCTCCAAGGGTCCTGGGAGGATTAAATCTCATTTCCCCGTATTGGTGATCAACTTACAATGGGATCTTTACTGGCTTTCCCTCTTCCCTGTCTCATGCTTCCTAACCTACCACTCCTATGCCTTGGGATCACTTCCCAAAATATACTGTTTAAAAACCAGCGCCTGTCTCAAACTTCATTTTGTTGGTGGATCACAAACTAAGAAACAAGTAGCCTCGGAAAGCAGGCCCTCAGTATGGGACTTTGGAATTGGATTATTCAACAAGTGCACTGAGATAAAGACCCTGTCATTGTAATCGCAGGTGAGGTCCTGATAAGTCCCAGCATGCTGCACTACCACAATTAGCACCAGAGTTTAGTTGGAAAGCTACATAAGTCATAAGGATCCCAGAAACCATTTAGAGAGGGTCTTGTCTCCTGCAATCTACAGGGCAGACTTTAATAAAATTTAAGCCTTAGATTTAATTGTAAGGACAGAATTACAAAATGCATGGGTTAAATAACTTTTATATTCTAACATCAAGACTGGATAGGAAAATCAATGGCATTCCAAGGCCTGAGATGCGGACATTTTATACCAAGTGGTTAGACTGTAAAGCTTCATGAGAAAATCTATTGACCAAAGCATTCATATTTCAGGATATAACATTCTAGTGAAGAAACCTAGAACTGCTGCTAGGATGGCATGTTGAAACTTGGTCTATAATAAATAACGTAGAGATGTAGGAACTGCCTTAGCCAAGGTTTGAAGAATGAGTCATAACCTCAGAAAAAAGAAATATTAGGATAATTTTTTTAATGTGAGACCAGAGAATTTATGCTGTGAGCCCGCCACATCAATAAAATTCTAGGGGTCAAAAGGTCTGGAGCAAGCCAAGATATTCCAAACTCTAAGCTAACCCCAGAAGTTTTTTGTTTTGTTTTTTTTTTATGTTATATTAATCACCATACAATACATCATTAGTTTTTGATGTGGAGATCCATGATTCATTGTTTTCGTGTAACACCCAGTGCTCCATGCAGTACATGCCCTCCTTAATACCCAACATCGGGCTAACCCATACCCCCACCCCCCTCCCCTCTAAAACCCTCAGTTTGTTTCTCAGAGTCCATAGTCTGTCCTGGTTCATCTCTCCCTCCGATTCCCCCCCCTTCATTTTTCCCTTCCTTCTCCTAATGTCCTCCATGCTATTCCTTATATTCTACAAATAAGTGAAACCATATGATAATTGACTTTCTCTGCCTGACTTATTTCACTTAGCATAATCTCCTCCAGTCCCATCCATGTTGATGTAAAATTTGGGTATTCATCCTTTCTGATGGCTGAGTACTATTCCATTGTATATATGGACCACATCTTCTTTATCCATTCATCTGTTGAAGGACATCTCAGCTCTTTCCACAGTTTGGCTATTGCAGACATTGCTGCTATGAACATTGGGGTGCATATGGCCCTTCTTTTCACTACATCTGTGTCTTTGGGTAAATACCCAGGAGTGCAATTGCTGGGTCATAGAGTAGCTCTATTTTTAATATTTTGAGGAACATCCACACTGTTTTCCAAAGTGGCTGTACCAACTTGCATTCCCACCAACAGTGTAAGAGGGTTCCCCTTTCTCCACAGCCTCTCCAACATTTGTTGTTTCTTGCCCTGTCAATTTTTGTCATTCTACCTGGTGTAAGGTGGTATCTCAATGTGCTTTTAATTTGAATTTCCCTGATGGCTAATGATGATGAACATTTTTCATGTGTCTGTTAGCCATTTGTATGTCTTCTTCAGAGAAGAGTCTGTTCATGTCTTCTGCCCATTTTTTGACTTGATTATTTGTTTTTTTGGGTGTTGAATTTGAGAAGTTCTTCATAGATCTTAGATACCAGCCCTTTATCTGTAGTGTCATTTGCAAATATCTTCTCCCATTCTGTGGGTTGCCTCCTTGTTTTGTTGACTGTTTCCTTTGCTGTGCAGAAGCTTTTTATCTTGATGAAGTCCCAGAAGCTCATTTTTGCTTTCGTTTCACTAGCTTTTGGAGATGTATCTTGAAAGAAGTTGCTGTGGCCAATGTCAAAGAGGTTATTGCCTATGTTCTCCTCTAGGATTTTGATGGATTCCTGTCTCACATTGAGGTCTTTCATCCATTTTGAGTTTATCTTTGTGTATGGTGTTAGAGAATGGTCGAGTTTCATTCTTCTGCACGTGGCTGTCCAATTTTCCCAGCACCATTTATTGAAGAGACTGTCTTTTTTCCATTGCATATTTTTTCCTGTTTTGTCGAAGATTATTTGACCATAGAGTTGAGGGTCCATATCTGGACTCTCTATTCTGTTCCATTGGTCTATGTGTCTGTTTTTGTGCCAGTACCATGCTGTCTTGGTGATCACTTCTTTGTAATATAGCTTAAAATTGGGTAATGTGATGACCCCAGCTTTATTTTTCTTTTTCAACATTTCCTTGGTGATTCAGGGTCTTTTCTGATTCCATACAAATTTTAGGATTGTTTGTTCCAGCACTTTGAAAAATGTCATTGGAATTTTGATCGGGATGGCATTGAAGGTATAGATTGCTCTGGGTAGCACAGACATTTTAACAATGTTTATTTTTCCAATCCATGAGCATGGAATGTTTTTCCATCTTTTTGTGTCTTCTTCAATTTCTTTCATGAGTGTTTTGTAGTTCCTAGAGTATAGATCCTTTACCTCTTTGGTTAGGTTTATTCTGAAGTATCCTTTGGTTTTTGGTGCTATTGTAAGTGGAATCAATTCTCTAATTTCTCTTTCTACAGTTGCATTGTTATTGTATAAGAAAGCAACTGATTTCTGTGCATTGATTTTGTATCCTGCTACATTATTGAATTGCTGTATGAGTTCTAGTAATTTGGGAGTGGAGACTTTTGGGTTTTCCACATAAAGTATCATGTCCCTGCAAGAAATTTTAAGGGGGGTTCTATAAAAGGAGAAAGACCCCAAGAGTGTTATACAACAGAAATTTACAGGGACAATGTATAAAAACAAGGTCTTCACAGGCAACATGATGACAATAAATTCATATCTTTCAATAATCACTCTCAACATGAACAGCTTAAATGCTCCCATAAAATGGCACAGGGTTGCAGATCGGATAAAAAGACAGGACCCATCCATATGCTGTCTACCAGAGACTCATTTTTAACCTAAACATACATCCAGACTGGAAGTGAAGGGATGGAGATCCATCTTCCATGCCAACGGAGCTCAAAAGAAAGCTGGGGTAGCAATTCTTATATCATACAAATTAGATTTTAAACTAAAGACTGTAGTTAGAGACACAGAAGGACACTATATCATTCTTAAAGGGTCTGTCCAACAAGAAGATCTAACAATTGTAAATATCTATGCTCCTGACATGGGAGCAGCCATCTACATAAGCCAACTGTTAACCAAAATAAAAAGTCATATTGATAACAATATGTTAATTGTAGGAGACCTCAATACTCCACTCTCAGCAATAGACAAATCATCTAAGCAGAAAATCAACAAAGAAACAAGAGCTTTGAATGACACACTGGACCAGATGGACCTCATAGATATATACAGAACATTCCACCCTAAAACAACAGAATACTCATTCTTCTCGTATGCACATGGAACTTTCTCCAGAATAGACCACATGCTAGGTCACAAATCAGGTCTCAACCGATACCAAAACATTGAGATTATTCCCTGCATATCCTCAGACCATACTGCTTTAAAACTGGAACTCAATCACAAGAAAAAATTTGGAAGAAATTCAAACACTTGGAAGGCTAAAGACCACTCTGCTCAAGAATGTTTGGGTCAACCAGGAAATCAAAGAAGAACTTAAACAATTCATGGAAACCAATGAGAACAAAAACACAACGGTCCAAAACCTATGGGATACTGCCAAGCCTGTCCTAAGGGGGAAATACATAGCCATCCAAGCCTCACTCAAAAAAATAGAAAAATCCCGAATTCACCAACTAACTCTACACCTTAAAGAACTAGAGAAAATGCAACAAACAATGCCTAAGCCATGCATTAGAAGAGAAATAATTAAGATTAGAGCAGAGATCAATGAATTAGAAACCAGAAACACAGTAAATCAGGTCAACGAAACTAGAAGCTGGTCCTTTGAAAGAATCAATAAGATCAATAAACCACTGGCCAGACTTATCCAAAAGAAGAGAGAAAGGACCCAAATTAATAAAATTATGAATGAAAGGGGGAGAGATCACAACTAACACCAAGGAAATCGAAACAATTATTAGAAATTATTATCACCAACTATATGCCAATAAACTGAGCAATCTGGATGAAATGGATGCCTTCCTGGAAACATATAAGCTGCCAAGACTGAAACAGGAAGAAATTGACAACCTGAATAGACCAATAACCAGTAATGAGATTGAAGCAGTGATCAAAAACCTCCCAAAAAACAAGAGTCCGGGGCCTGATGGATTCCCTGGGGAATTCTACCAAACTTTCAAAGAAGAAATAATACCTATTCTCCTGAAGCTGTTTCAAAAAATAGAAACAGAAGGAAAGCTTCCAGACTCTTTCTATGAGTCCAGCATTACCTTGATCCCCAAACCAGGCAAAGACCCCATCAAAAAGGAGAATTTCAGACCGATATCCCTGATGAATATGGATTCCAAAATCCTCAACAAAATCCAAGCTAATAGGATCCAACAGGACATTAAAAGGATCATCTACCATGACCAAGTGGGATTTATCCCCGGGATGCAAGGTGGTTCAACATTCGCAAATCAATCAATGTGATAGAACACATTAATAAGAGGAGAGAGAAGAACCATATGGTCCTCTCAATTGATGCAGAAAAAGCATTTGACAAAATACAGCATCCTTTCCTGATTAAAACTCTTCAGAGTATAGGGATAGAGGAAACATTCCTCAAGTTCATAAAATCCACCTATGAAAAACCCACAGCGAATATCATCCTCAATGGGAAAAAGCCAAGAACCTTTCCCTTAAGATCAGGAACACGTCAAGGATGCCCACTCTCACCACTATTGTTCAACATAGTACTAGAAGTCCTGGCAACAGCAATCAGACAACAAAAAGAAATAAAAAGTATTCAAATTGGCAAAGAAGAAGTCAAACCCTCTCTTTTCGCAGGTAACCCTGGCAGTTAAAAGACAAGATGCCGGACCTTATACGCTCACTACTGATAGAAGTATAGCATGTAGTAGGCCTATTTAGATTTTAGAGACAGTGTACGCTGCACTTGGGACCACTTCTCAAACCCATTTATTTGATGACACAGAAAGTTGCCAGTTTTGAGTGGATTTCAGAGCAAGAGATGGTATTATAGCAGTTCCTAACTCCAGTGCAAGCTTCCCTAACCAATGGGCCATAGGACACAATGGATTCAATGGATCTGGAAGTGTCTGTGCTGGGTTCTGATGCTGAGGGTAATGTCTGGTAAATTCCAGTAGGAGAGTCTTAATGTAGAGAACTATTATCCATTTGAAAAGCAGTTCCTGGCTCACTACTAAGCCTTAGTAGAGAAAGAATACCCTGACCACGGGACATAAAGAACATGCCACCAAAGCTGAACATTACCCCAGCCATTGAGCTATAAGTTTGGGTAAATGAGACAGTGATCCATTATACGATGGATTGTAGCAAGCAGGTCCAGAGAATACAAGGAAATTCTATGAACATGTGACCCAAAATCTCATCTCTCCTACCTTCGTTGCACCAATGCTTTCCCTCAAATAACACCAAGGGCCTCATGAGGGTGTTGCCAATAGTATAATTCAAATGGCAGAGGAGAAAAAAATGTGGACTCAGTTCACCCATGGATTATTTTTGTATGTTGCCCCCAGTCAAATATAGACTACCAATGCACTACAGCCCCACTGGAGGTGATCCCGAGACAGTGGTGAAGGAAGATCCCCGATTTCTGCTCTGATGTTCCGTGACAGGGCAGTTACATTGGAGCACTTGTAGCAGCATCCAGAATGGAGGGCTCTATTTAAGAAGCATTTGCAAAGAAGGTATACTGGACTTCTCTTGCGCTTCTTCCTTGGCTTATCTTGTATGATAGCCTCTACTGCAGTAACCAGAAACACAGGATGAATCCTGACAGCACTTTGTCTCAGCTACTCCAAATATCACTAGTTTTATGCTCTGGGGCGTCAGTGACTCCACAGTGGTGTGGGACACTTTGGGGAACTGCCAGCCACTCAGAAGTGAGCAGCCTGGAAATGAAAGGGAGATAATGTCCCATTAACAAGCCCTTTGTTAACTTCTTCAGAACCTTAAAAAAGAGAAGACAACCCCAGATTAGCCAATTATCAACTCAAGTCCTGCTATGCAGGGCAGAAGGCTTTCAAGGTAGTGTTTACCCACTAGGTATTAATGCAAGCACAGCTTGGAAGTACGAGAATGTTACTGCCCCAGGAAATCACTTCCCAAAACAAACTACCACCAACCAAGCTCTTGTTGCAGATTCTTTTCCTGCTGGGAAAGCTAGGTTAGAAGAGAGGTAAGAATGGGAACTGTTAATTCCTTACCTGGAGACCTGGCTCTGATATATGATTATTCAGGAATGTATAGATGTAACACAGAAATTATATTAAACCCAAAGATCATCCCCTCTTGCTGATATCTTGCACTTTAGCCAAGAGGTTTTGCTTTGTCTGTTTTGCAGTGATGAAGGAAAGGGGAAATTCCTCAGGTATTTCTTGACGGTTTCTCTGTTGATTCAGGAATCCCCATCTTTACATACCACCTTGGTATTTCCTATATTGGGTTTGAAGAGAGAGTGAATAGCTGGGGATAGTTAGCCACCTTATCAGAACATAATTTACAAATCAAAAATAGAATTCAACCATGTAATACCTATATGATCTTAAGAAACCTATCTTAATGTGCTCATCTGGAAAATAAAGGGCTGTTGTAAAGATTACATGATATATCCGGAGTTGTGTCTGATACACAGCCGTACTCCATAAATATTAGCTGTTATTATTTACATGAATTCAAGTTATATAACACATGTATTCGTTTGCTCTATAATGGGCAAAAAGGTATTTCCTGGTGACCGGGCATTACAAGGATCTACTTCAAAATGGAGTACTTAACACCACGAGTGGAAACCCTTGCAGAACAGGGGAGCCCCAGAATAATGGAATTATATCAAATGCTTAAGAATTGCTTCAAAAGGGTACAAGTTCCCTACCAACTTCTCCATGTGAGAGGCAATAAAGTTGCACATCATGTAGGCCCTAGAAGAAGCAAGGAGGCAATCAAGACCAACAAATGCCTTCAAATCTTTAGAATTATATTGTAGAATCAGAAATGTGGGCTTTGGAAGCAACAAGTTGCTTTTTTTTTTACTTTTGTATTTTCTGAAGTTTTTTTTTTTCTTCTCCTTTATCACTTGAAGATTTTTCTGCCTTATTACCCTTTGAAAAAACGTGTCACCGTTTGAGCTGAAGTGTAAACAAGACAGCAATGTATCCCCAAGAGCCAGGTTTGAGGTAGGCAGCTAATTGGGGTGAAGCACCCCCAAGAGGAAGGTCAGTTTTAGGATATACAGTTAGTGGGTGTGGTCCAGCTAAATGTCTTGTGTAAGGCCACACAGAGACCTTCCAGAGAGATCTTAAGCCTTGGAGATTTCTGTGAGGGTTCACATGAAAGAGGCCAACCTCTTTTTTGTTGTTTTGTTTTCAATTTTATTTTTGAAATAATAATTGTATATATGCAAGGTCTCATGATGTTTTAAAATAAACATAGTGAAAGGATAACTACAAGCCAATTAATACATCTTCCTCTCACATAGTTACCATGTTTGTGCATGATAAGAGCACCTGAAATCTGCCCTCTTAGCGAATTTCCAGTATTCAATGTAGTATTATGAACTCTAGCATCACGCTGCACATTAGATCTCTTATAGGACTTATTCACCCTACATAACTGCAACTTTGTACCCCATTGGCCAATGTCACCCCATTTCCCCCACTTTCTCCCTACTCTGTAACCTCTGTTCTACTCTCTGCCTCTATGTATTCAACTTTTTTAGATTCCACATATAAGGAAGATTGTGCAGCTTTATTTTCTCTGTGTCTGGCTTATTTCATTTACTCTCCTGTCCTCCAGCTTCATTTGCTATTGCAAACAGCAGTCTTAAAGGAGGCCAACCTTTAAAAACAGCATCAGAATCAGGCATCTATTGTAACCAGCAAGGACAAAGAGGAGTCAACACTTCCAAAATACACCCAGAAATGTGACGACTCTGTGGCTACTCTATATTATCCTAAAATGGCACAGCATTTTATGTAAGGATCATCTCTAATACTTACCTTTTCATTCGTTTTGGCATAGCTACCAACGTTAGTGTCAGCCAATGTCAGTGATGTCAACAAACAAGAACAAGTTAAAACTTAAATCCATCTTAGATTATCCTCCACAAACCTCACCAGTTTGTTCATGCAGCTGCTTGCTCTACATTTCTTCTTCAACCTCACAGGAAGCTCCTGACTCAGGATCCCTTTATTTCTTCCTTATGGACACCCTCATATCTTAACCCCCTTTCCTATTAAGCTTACACCTCTTAATCCATCACTTAAATCCTTCTATTGTTAAAGTCTCTTTCTCCCTTTTCCTTCCGAGAGAGTAACAACAAAACCCTGAGCTCAAACGAATGCAACTATCCACCCTTTCCAGTTCTGCAACAGGACAACTGAGTGCCGCCTGCGTCGCTCTATTCTGCAAGCTGCTGCTCTTACAAACCTCTGCTCAGTCCTCAACGCTGCCCGGCCACCATGTACATCAGGGGTTCACAACCCTGGCGAACACATTAGAATCCTGCCGTGCTCTTTAAAAATCCTGGTAAGTGGGCCTTCTCCCAGACCAATCAAATCAGATCTGCTGATGGCATCCAGGCATCAGTCATCTTCAAAGCTCTCCCGAATGATTCTAATGCACAGCCAAGGTTTAGGGCAGCATTCTCAGCCTTGGTAATAGATAAAAATCATCTGAGAAGTTACTCAAAGTACTGATTCTGGGTTCTGCCCTCTCATGTTCTGATTTTATTTGCCCTGAGGTACAGGCTGGGAGTTTTGACAACTCTCCAGGTGATTCCAATGTGCAGACGAGGGTAAGACCCGCAGGTTAGAACCACTGTTCCTCAGGCCTTCAACCTTCCCCTCCCAACTCACAGCAGATGATGACCTTACCTCTTCCTTCAGAGAAAATAGAATCAGAAGAAAAAAAAAAAGAAAAGGAAAGAAAGAAAGAAAACAAACCTCTCTTACAGTTCCTTTCTGCCTCCAAATTTATAAACAGACTTCCTCTCATCTATAGTTAATGTCTGTACTTTTTCTTCTATTTTCCGAGATTTCGCTGCATCAGTTCCTCCCATCCTTTACCCCTGTCTGCTTCCCTTTGTTACTCAACGTCTCCACTCACTCATTCCAAAGGAAATATTTCCTCCTCCCCACATCTGCTCCCAAGTACCATCCTATCTCTACCACCTGTTCCGAAGCAAACATCTTCTACCTCTCCTTGGTTTTTATAACTTTATACGCTTCAGGTTTTCCCCTTAGCTCCATGCATGTTCTTCCAGCTTCAGTTGCAAGCTCTGCTTCCTCTGTTCATTTAAAAGCTAGTGTCCCTCAGGCTTCTGCCACTGGCACCCTCTGCTCCTCATGTCACCTGTTCATTGTCTCCTATAGCTTCCATTGCATATTATATGCTAATCGCTCCTTCATGGGTATTAAACTCAATCCACAAAGGCAAATACCTAAGAATTATAACTCATTTTAATTTCTGTCTCAGAGAGGTTATTCTGGAGACTGATAGAAGAAAATTGTAGCCCTTCTAGTGGTCCCTGCAAGTAAGGTTGCAGCTCTGGAGTTGTAGGCAGTGCAAAGGCTTTGGGGTTGGGATGGGGAGATAAGTAGCACATCTGATACCACTGGATCTCAAAGATTTCTAAAAAGATATTCCCCAGCCTAGCCTATGTTGTATGTTCAGGGTCAATAGCTTTTCTACTATTTCTGTATTAGACTTAGGACACAAGGAATCTATTGTCCCTTCACTTGCAGGGTATAAATTTCTCCTAGATTCAATCAATCGTTCTCTCTCTTTCTCCTCCCCCTCCCCTGCCCTACCTGTTCCTCTGCTAACTTCAATTCCAGTTCTCATCCGGTTGACTTCTCTTATTTCTCTTTCTCTAGGAAAGCCTTCCTGACAACGCCCCAAGTTTCTCTGCAAATTAAATCAATATATTGTAGTGGACAATGATGCAATTAGGGAAATGGTCCCTGAAAATAAACTTTGACTCTAAATTTAATAAAACTACACATCAAATTAGCTGTAATATGTGGAAAGAACTTATCATGGTAATAAACACATAGAAAGCATTTAATAAGTGATAGCTATTCATTTTTTATTATTTAAAAATTCATTCAATACCATATTAGAAATGATTGAAACAAATATTAAAATGTGAATACCAAGTAATGTGTTGGGTTTTTTTTAGTATAGTTGCCATACAATGTTATATTAATTTCAGGTGTACAACATAGCAATTCAACAATTCTATACATTATACTGTGCTCACCATAAGTATAGTCCCTATCTGTCACCATACATTATTACAATATTATTAACTATGTACCCTATGCTGTACCTTTCATTTCTGTGACTTATTTTATAACTGGAAGTTTATACCTTTTAATCCCCATCACCTATTTCACCCATCCCCCAACTCCCTTTACTCTAGGAACCACCAGTTTGTTCTTCATGTTTCTGGGTCTGTTTCTTGGTTTGTTTGTTCATTTGTTTTGTTTTTTAGATTCCACATATAAGTGAAATTGTATGGTATTTGTCCTTCTCTATTCTACTTATTTAATTTAGCATAATACCCTCTAGACCCATCCATGTTGTTGCAAATGACAAGATCTCATTCTCTTGTGCAGCTGAGTAATATTCCACACCTTCTTTACTCATTCATCTACTGATGGACATTTAGGTTGCTTCCATATCTTGGCTACTGTAAATAATACTGCAATAACCATCAGGGTACATACCTTTTTGAATCAGTGTTTTCATTTTCTTTGGGTAAATACCCAGAAGTGGACTTACTGGACCATATGGTAGTTCAATTTTTAATTTTTGGAGGAATCTCCATACTGTGTTACACAGTGGTTGCACCGATATACATTCCCACCAACAGTACATGAGGGGTCCTTTTTCCCTATACCCTCGCCAATATTTGTCATTTCTTATCTTTTTTGATTTTAGTCATTCTGACAGGTGTAAGGTAGCATCTCATTGTGGTTTTGATTTGCGTTGATGATTTAGTGATGTTGAGCATCTTTTCATGCATCTGTTAGCCATCTGTATGTCTTCTTTGGAAAAATATCTCTTCAGGTCCTCTGCACATTTTCCAATTGGATTATTCATTTTTGTTTTTGGTATTGAGTTGGGTATTGTATTTTAATGATTGGCATAAGGATGTCATACCCCACAGTTCAGACGGACCAAGAAAAATTCAGACAAGAGAACCATTCAACTTTGATCAGTATTTTATGATGGAAAGAACATTAGTAAGAGAGCCAGGTGATTTTGTGTGACTCTATGTGAAGCATTTAGAAACTCTGAACTTGCTTTGTTCATGAGTAAAATGGGAAACCAGCCTTATTTATTTCAAAGATCTTTTCCAATTCTAAAATAGTTGATGCTACAAAAGATAATTTCAAATAATGGTCATCCAGCTTAAGACAGTGTTACTAATTGCTCAAATCTTTGCCATGGGCCTTCAGAGATTGCATTCCTCTCCCTTCCACACAGGAATCCACAATTCTAAATGTTTTCAAGAACAAATGCATGCATTTCTAAGCAATATATTGTTTGCTTTCATGTGTTCTGAACTTTCTAAAATTATATCATGTTCTGTGCAATTTCTGAATTGGGTTTTTACTTATGCTTATGAGATTTCTACATTTGGATGTATGCTAATGATGGGGTTTTAATATCTATATTCATGAATAAGATAGCTCTATATTTTTCTCTACTATTCTTTGGGTACTAGAGTTTATACTATTTATATATATATATATACTTATATAAATATTATACAATATGTATTATATGTTACATATAACATAGCTGTAATTTTATATATGGTTATATAAAATGAGACAGTGTTTGCCATTTCACATTTTCTAGAAGAATTTTTATTTATTTGGAATGATCATATCCTTAAATGTTTGGCAGAACTCACCTAAAAATTAGTTGGACTTTGTGTTTTTTGTTTGTTTGTTTTAACTAAGTTTTAACTTAGTTTGGTTTTAACTAATTTTAACTAAGTTTTCATATATATTATCACTTACATTGTTCATCTTATTTTATCATTTTAACTGCTCACTGCAACTATAATTATGTTCCTTTTTTTAAACAAAAGATTTATTTATTTATTTATTTATTTATTTGAGACACAGAGAGAGAGAGAATGAGAGTGAGCAGTGGGGAGGAGCAGAGGGAGAAGGAGAGAGCATCCTCAAGTAGTCTCCCCACTGAGCAGGGAGCCTGACTTGGGGCTTGATCCCAGGACCCCAAAATCATGACCTGAGTCAAAATCAAGAGTCAGATGCCTAGCCCGCTGAGCCACCCAGGCACCCCAGTTATGTTCCTTTTTATGCTTAACATTTTATACCTTTTTTTCTTGATCCATTTTGCCAGTGGTTTGTATACTTTACTAAAATTTTCAACAACTCATTTTTAACATGTGTATCCCATGTTTTTTATTATGTCCATTAATATATACTGTTATCTTTGGGGCACCTGGGTGGCTCAGTCATTGGGCGTCTGCCTTTGGCTCAGGTTGTGATCCCAGGGTCCTGGGATCGAGTCCCGCATCGGGCTCCCTGCTCGGCAGGGGGCCTGCTTCTCCCTCTCCCACTCCCCCTGCTTGTGTTCCTGCTCTCGCTATGTCTCTCTCTGTCAAATAAATAAATAAATAAAATCTTTAACAAAAAAAAAAAAAATAAATAAATATATATATATATATATATATATATATATATATATATATATATATACTGTTATCTTTATCATTTCCTTGTTCCTATCTTCTTTGGGTTTATTCTATTGACATTTTATCTGACTTTGTATGGTGAAAACAAAGTTTATTAAGTTTTACTCTAACAAGCGTACTTACTATCCTACATTCCCCTCTAAATGTTCGTTAATCCTATTCCAGAAGTGCGGCAGTGTATGTTTTGTATTGTGGTGGTCATGGAGGTATATTGCTTGGATCTCCTTCAAAAGGATGTGCTCTGGGGACATCAGAGAAGGACAGCTCCAGCTGCTGTAACTTCTGATCCACTGTAGCATTCACCAAGGCCACACTTTTCCAGGCTGCTTCTCGCCAATGACTGAATATAGCCAAACTACTGGAGAAGGGCTGTGTTTGCTGGATGTGGGTCTCCTCCAACAGATAGCCTTGACATGGGGACTCCCATCAGCTTGATGGATGCTTTCTCAAAACTATGCCACTGTCTGAAGTTTTTCTTCGTCAATACTTCCTATTTTGTTCTTTTTTAAAAAATTTTATTTTATTATGTTATGTTAGTCACCATACAATACATCATTAGTTTTTGATGTATGGTCAAATAATCTATTTTGTTCTTGTTACAGATATCTGCCCTGCATTACAGCTTAAAGGTTCCCATAGCCTGCTCCTGCTCCCTCCCATGTTATCCTTCAAAGGCATTTCCCCAATGTAACTCTTGTACATCTAATTCTGTATGGCTTCTCAGAGGACTTGAAGGAACAAACACAGCATTTTTGTTACCCAGTTCTAAGTGTTTCCAAATTTCTATTAAGATTTCTTCTTTGACTCCCATGCTATTTATAAGTTTTTTCCTAAATGTTTGAAAAGTCTTTTGTCTCCTAATTTCGTTGTCTTGTGTCCATAGAATGTGTCCTTTGAAATCCCTATTTTTTCATTGCATTTGAAGAATGGGTATTCTATAATTGTTGAGGGCAGAGTTCCTTAGAAGTTCACTAAAACAGTTGTTCATTGAGTTATTCAGATTAAATGATATCACATAACGTGAGACGTGTTAAAATCTCCCATTCTAATAGATTTGTTCATTTCTCCTTATAGTTCTGTCAAATGTTGCCTTTTATAGTCAAGGTTATTTCATCAAGTATACACAGGTTGAGGATTTTTATAAGTTCCCAGTGAGTTGGAATTTTATCATTGTCTAGTGATTCTTTTCATCTTTCATATTGCTTTGATTTAAATGTCAGAAATTATTATTCATATCTATCTTGCTTTAGGCTTATTTGCCTGGTATATTTTTCCCATTTATTACACCAAAACATGTGCTTACCTTTGTTTTAGATGAGTCCTTGGCAAACAGTTTTTGCTGGATGTTGGCATTTTATGCAATCTAGAAATATCAGTATTTTAATTGGCTTAATAGTTTATTCACTTACATTTATTGTGATTGCTGATACATTTGTATTTTTCTTTCTTATTTTGTGTTTCCTATCTGTCCCACTCTTTTATGCTACCTTTTTCCTCATTTCTCCTTTCTTTTGCATTGATCACACAGATTTTTTAAAATTACCATTCCATGACCATGTTTGGTTCTATATGGAAGTAATATGTTCTTGGTGGTTATCTTTGAAAATTCACCTTCCATTCTTAACATTAAAAAAATCCCTTTATTATCCCTTCTGTCAAACAATATAAAGATCTTACAATATTTCAACTTCAACACTTTAATTCTGATTGCCTCCCTCCAAAATTACTTTATATTGCTACCTAGTATCTTAGTTCTCTTGGTTTCTATTTGATCTGAACCTCACATTTTAGACATGCTCATTTATACAACATAGGTCTATATTTGTTGCCATGCTTACCAATATCTTTGCCATTATTTCCTGCATTTTAGCTCTTCTAGAATCATTTTTCTTTCTTCTTTTATACATCTTTTGGGAGTTCTCTTATGGATAATAAGTTTGTAATATACTCTGTTATTCCTGGAAAATATCTTCCTATTGTCTGTATTCTCTAAATATTTTTCTGGATTTAAATTTATTAATGGGCAGAACTCTTGGGGATTTTTAAAATTGTCTCATGAGTTCATGATTATATTTAAAAGTATGTTTATTTAAAAATCTAATTTGATTTGCAATAACAGTTTTCTAGAATAATCTAGTCTACTATAATTCTGGAAGCAGCAGTCTGTTTCCACTATTTTACCTATAAACATAATTAAACTTTCCCAATGTTCAATATATAAATTAATGGATGTACCATCACTCATTGCATAGATTCTAAGGTCACCAGTCATCCACAGAACATGAGGCCTTGACAACACAAGTCAATTAAGTAGCTTTATGGATTGTATTATCTAGTTCCAGTGAAACAAACCTCATAAAAGGGACCAGAACCCTAAAACTATTTCTATAGAAAAATCACAGATGGAAAGTAACACTAACAATAGAAGCATAGAAAATTATCTAAAGTAGCAGAGCTGGTGAGTCTCCTATTCCTAGTATGAGTGCTTTATTTAAAACAAATAAATAATAATAAAATACCACTATACAAGGTAAAAATGACAGTCTAACCAGAAGTAACAAGAAGTCAGCCAAGAACCTTAAAATTAGCAAGAAGATGATTTGATATAAAGAGTAATAATTGGCATGGTTGAATAGGACACTGGCCTAACTGGTTATTATAGATTTGAATAATGAGCTAATGATAGATGAAGGTACCATAATTAGCAAAATAATTTTAAAATAAAATTTCATCTTTATCTCACCCTTTTAATTTATATAGCATTTGTTTTGTAATGTGTATATTTTACATCCATAAGTTAGTGTACTTTTAGTAGGGTTGAGTGCTCAAAATAAATGTTCCTAATAAGGATATATAATTTTAAAAAATCGAGGGCACTAGTTTACCAGCAAATAAGCAATTTGAGGACTTGAGCCATTTGAGATTTATCTGATTCCTCCATAGAAACTAACTCTGAGTTTTGTATGTGATAGAAAACTACCAACAATTTGTAGAATATTTTGTTCTTCTCACGCATTTTGAAAAACTACTCTTTTCCAATGAGTCTATTTTTGTACATGGTGGGGATTTTGAGAAGTATTCCCTCTTGGATCATCTAATCTATTCCCAGAATGTTGGTAGAATTGATTTTTATTATTCCTAACTTATCCCTGATGGATGAGTGTCAAGTGCTCCTGTGAATATTATTAGTAAGGTGAATTCATTATTTCCCTTGACAGTTTGCACCGTCACTTAATTGTTCTCATGGTTAAAAAGTTTTCTCATGTTTAACTTATATTTCCCAACTGCAGTTTAAGCTCATTACTTCCTGTTCTGCTCTCATTGACTAATGAGAATGGGTCCCTGTCCTCCTGATAATACCCCTTAACATATTTTCAGAAGCTATCATGTCTCCTCTTAGCCTCCTTCTCTCCAGATTGGGAAATTCCCAGCTCTACTAACCTTTTATCATATATCCAATCCCTCCTGAATTTCTCATTTTTTGTGGCTTTCCTGTGAACTACATTAATTTGTCCATAAAGAGAAAAAAAAAAGCATTAAAAATTCAGTAATTTCCTGAAAATGAGAAAAAACAGTGCTACGTATAATTCACCTATTTTTTAGAAAGCATGAAATTCTATTTGGGAAATAGGTTTGCTTAAAATTAATTCTTATTCTCAGTTTCATAAAGAGCATGCAAGATTATTCTTTTGTTTTTGCTTTTATTAGAGAAAGAGTTTTCAAGGATCTGAAATTTATTATGTGCACCAATATGCATAAGATGACAAGTGCAAAGTGCATTTTTCTGGAAAAAGCACTCATAGTTTTCATAATAGAGTTCTGTTTTCCCTGAAAAGGTGCAATTGGACAGGATTCTAGTTCTGGGATAAAACTAAAGTGAATAGAAAACTAAGTTGTTTACTGTTACTCAGTTTTCCTTTTATGAAAATGGGGTAATCACGTAGCAATATATTTTAAGTAAATAATGTCTACACCTGAAGGTTTTTAAAGAAATTTGAAATCAGTATCAACTTATGAACCAGGACTTGTTGCTAAGCATTATTTTCAACATGTTTTTAACCTCCTTAGAGGTTTCTGCACTTCCTCACCAGGACGCTGATTCAGAGCATCCTCTTTCTGTCAGTTACAATGTTGGCAGCTATCTGACCAGCTGTTCTTGGCCACTCTAAAGTGTCAATATACAGCCCTCACAGTTGTGAGTTCTCCTTGTAACAAGGCAGAAATTGTCCAGGCAGATTACTCCCAAGAGAGCAGTCAAAAGACAGAAGAATTGTACTTCCAAGCGTTCTCTTACGTTTTTCCCCCTACGGATATGGACACAAGGCTCTCCATCTACCTTAGAATGTTTAGCATGCACCAGCCTTTGGTAGCAGAAATCCCAACAGCCACATCCAATAAGGAGATAATTCCAATAAGAAAGAAGTTGTATGCAGTGCAGAGACTGAGCTCACAAGATCTCACGTCCACAAGAATATGGTTACACCATATATGTTTGCAGAAGGAAATAAATACTTTTTCTATCAGATACCAATTATCCTTCTCTTCAGGTCCTCTTGGCATCCTTTTTCCTGCTCTCCATGTGTTCTGACCAAATTCACACAGATGCAACTGGGTGATGCCCCATTTTCTGCCCCTTTCATATATCTTTGATTTCCCACCCCAGGACTGCCTTGCTGGTGACACCACAGGATTCTGCTCAGTTCCCATACCCTGTACATACAACCTTGGAAGTATGGGGAAGCTAATATGTTGTGAGGTAAACTTTACCAAAAGCTTACAAGAGCCAGTGGATAAATCATTTCTACTTTCTTCCTTCTCTCCCCAGAAATGGTCATCTAAAGATGCAATCTGTAGGCATCTCCAGGGTATGGTACTGCAGTCAGCTTAATACCACAGCCCCTCTTTGGCTCTGCCACCTTCCCAGAATTACTCCTCCTTCCTGGAATTTTCCTCCCTAAAAAATAGATTCCAAATGGTTGAAAGACCTCAATGTGAGACAGGAGTCCATCAAAATCCTAAAGGAGAACACAGGCAGCAACCTCTTCGACCTCAGCCGCAGCAACTTCTTCCTGGAAACATCGCCAAAGGCAAGGGAAGCAAGGGCAAAAATGAACTATTGGGACTTCATCAAGATAAAAAGCTTTTGCACAGCAAAAGAAACAGTCAACAAAGCCAAAAGACAACTGACAGAATGGGAGAAGATATTTGCAAATGACATATCAGATAAAGGGCTAGTATCCAAAATCTATAAAGAACTTATCAAACTCAACACCCAAAGAACAAATGATCCAATCAAGAAATGGGCAGAAGACATGAACAGACATTTTTCCAAAGAAGACATCCAAATGGCCAACAGACACATGAAAAAGTGCTCAACATCGCTCGGCATCAGGGAAATCCCAATCAAAACCTCAATGAGATACCACCTCACACCAGTCAGAATGGCTAAAATTAACAAGTCAGGAAACAACAGATGTTGGCGGGGATGCGGAGAAAGGGGAACCCTCCTACACTGTTGGTGGGAATGCAAGCTGGTGCAGCCACTCTGGAAAACAGTATGGAGGTTCCTCAAAAAGTTGAAAATAGAGCTACCATATGATCCAGCAATTGCACTACTGGGTATTTACCCCAAAGATACAAATGTAGTGATCTGAAGGGGTACGTGCACCCCGATGTTTATAGCAGCAATGTCCACTATAGCCAAACTATGGAAAGAGCCAAGATGTCCATCGACAGATGAATGGATAAAGAAGATGTGGTATATATATACAATGCAGCCATCAAAAGGAATGAAATCTTGCCATTTGCAATGACGTGGATGGGTATTATGCTGAGCGAAATAAGTCAATCAGAGAAAGACATGTATCATATGACCTCACTAATATGAGGAATTCTTAATCTCAGTGTGTTCTTAATGGCCTTAATGAATGGTATTGTCCTCTGAGCCCTCCTGTGGAACTAACCCTTAATGGGTCCTCTCATCTCACATATCCAACCCACATACTCACTCCCTCAGCATCTTTATTCCTCCCTTTATATATGCCAGGACAACTCAGATATTTCTACTTCACTCAGTGTTGACTATCACCATTGCTTTTCTTAAGGGCAACCCTGTCAACAAATTTGTCCCTTCCTCTAGGGTCCTTACTAGGGTAATAAATTTCACATGCTGAGAAAGTACTCCTAATTAATTATTTTTACTTATTTATTCTTTCATTCTAGCCCTCTTGATCAAGTACCAACTAGCATGGCAAGCAGGAGAGAAGCTAGGGGCAGCCTCTTATGGGGGTATCTGCTGCCTTTTGGGAGAGAAATCTCTGCAGTATTGTCCATCTGAGGAGAAGTACTAACTTCTATAGAGACAGTGGGTTGGGAAAGGGGGAGAGTACACAGTCAATATATCCTCAAAGGTATCCAACCATTTTCCCAAATTCCATGTTTCAGGGCACCAAGCTTCCCTAATCAGGGCTCTGACATCAGCAGAACAGATCAGCCTTGGATGAGAATTCAAACGATTCTGGAACTCTGCAATTCTATCAGATCATTAGCCCACAGCTCGGTTATATCTGCCTTTCCACTGCAGGAGAGAAGGATTTTTTCGAAAGCTACAGATGAGGCCTCCTGCTCTCACACTTAGTATTTAACTGCTTATTGACAATCCTCAGTTTCTCATTATCCCTCTATGTAGCATAAATACAACACATCAGTAAACAGTCAACTCCACTCTCTTTGCAGTAATTATTTTTTCCATATCATTCAAATGGCTCACTGAAATTGCAAGGGCATTTTGTTCCATGGCCACATTTTCTTAGTTCAATGATGGTGAGATCTGTATCAATCACGCCACGACCATGTGCCAGTGACTCTCCATGCCACACCTACCATTCACGATGGTTTCCACTTTGCCTGCCCTTTAGTGAATGATCCAGGCCCAAATCCAGTCTTACCACCTGTTTATTTGGACAATTCCTGGTGCCAGTTGTGCTATTTTGGGTGTACTGAGAAGCAAACGGCGTGATGAGATTTAGGTATGCAAGAGATTTAACGGTGAGGGGAACAATAGAAGGTATGGAGCATCTTTTAGATCATGACATAGATCTGATCTGACATGTATAGAAGGAAAGATAAAAGATAGAAAAATCTTGGACTGCAACATGTTTCTAAAAAAAAAAAACGTTCGATAAAAGCCAACTTGACAAGACTTTCAGCCAAAGTCACCCATTAAAGGAGTCCCCGATCTTTCTGTAATAGACCCACATCAGTGCCCTCACCATGCTAAGGCTTTGGCTGTGAGCAACCTAAAGGCACTATACCCTCAGCACCAAAACAAGAGTGAATTCAGAATGACAGCAACTGGAGAGGTCATTCAACCATGCTCTCTGCTGCAATACATTTTCATGTCCTCTATAATTAATTTTTCTCCTGACTACGCTTCTCATTTTCTACTTATTTATATATCTAATACTTTTATTGGATATTGGACACTATGAATTTTGCATTTCTGAAGACTGATTTTTGTTTTATTCCTTTACGAGTATTGAATTTTTTGGCAAGTAGTTAAATTCCTTTAGATTCTTTTTCTGTGTAGCTTCATAACCTTAAGTCCTCTGTCCCATGAATTCTAGTCAGCTCGGTCTCCCTGAATACCAAGCTCTGTCTTCTCAATTTATGAAATTACCAGACCACATTTGGGTTCTTCCTTCGTGCTCCACAGTCTGGAAATTCCTACAACTCATAATATATGGATAGTTGTAGAGTTCACTTTGTTTCCTTTTTCTCAGTCCTGTGTTTCCTGTTGTCCATTTCCTGAAATATTTATTTCTTGTATTTTTGTCCAGTTTTTTTATTGTTTGTACCAGGAGATTAATTCCTACTTCCTTACTCCCATCTTACTCCCTCATGTACAATCAGATATCTGCGTTTCACAAATTGTAAAAGTAATACTGTATTTTTTAATTTTATGAAAATATGTGCTCAGTTTTATCATTCAGATTATTTTATATGATTGAATTTTATTTCCTCCCTAGCATAGGGACCATTCTCCCTGTGTTCCTTACTTCTCCTCTTCTTACTTCCTGTGTATTTTTTTTTTTTTTTTTTGTCTGTCACATAGTTGGGATTCTAGGATACACAACTGTATGAAGGTATGCTTGATGGATGGTTGCCCAAAAGTGAAGCTGGGGAAATTACAGAGGGGGAAAAGTAGAGTAAATTAAAATCTGTTTATTGAAACATAAGTCTAGGTCCTCTACACATTTTCAAGATTTCTTAGTATTTTAGATTCCTTGTAATACACACATAGAAAGCATGAAAGGGTTAAACAGCCAAACTGTTTCACAGTGAAACAGAAAATGAATAGTGTTTAACCTTAGCCACCGAAGGCACTGCAAAAATTGATAATATCACACAGGAAGTAAACATCATGTAAAGATCTTTTAAAAATGCCGGGAAAGATTAATGATAGCATCTGTCTTGGAGGTATGTTGTTTCCCACCAAAAGCAGTGGGCTTTTTAAAACTCTCCCACTACAACAACACAGGGAAGAAGGTTTTTCCAAAAGGCATATTTGCAGAATTTGAAGATCATAAAACCATTAACAACAACAAGGATATGTAATAAAGGAATAAAAATAATAAAAATAATAGTTTCGGTGAGACTGTAAATTCTTTAAGATCAGCAAAAGTCTTATTCATTTATGTGTCTTTTAAATATCCCACACATGGGGCTCCTGGGTGGCTCAGTCGGTTAAGTGGCTGACTCTTGGGTTTGGCTTAGGTCATGATCTCAGGGTCATGAGATGGAGCCCGTGTGGGGCTCCCTGCTGAGTGCGCTGAGGTTGCTTAAGTTTCTCTCTCCCTCTCACTCTGCCCCCCCAAGCCCCAGCATTGCATGCACTCTTTCTTGCTCTCTCTCAAATAAATAAATAAATCTTTAAATATCCACACAAGTTGGAAAACCAATAAATATCGATTAAACTAAATTGCATTGACTTAATTTGAGAATTTGTTTTTGAAATTAAAGGAAGCTTCATGTTTAGGTGTAGTACTTGAGGAGTTCTTGGAAAGAAGTGTTAGACTGTAAATTCCCAAACACAGGAGAGAAATGAATGGAAAAATAATAGACAGCACTAGTTTGTCACAATGACTGGCTTCCTTTTTCTCCCAACATATAGAAGCAACTGCCATAGAATTTCTTAAAGAAGATATTGTGCTCTTAGAACTTCAAAGGATAATTGAGGAAGTTTCTTCCCCTAGTGTGAACTTCACTGGGAAATCCAAAAAAATATATAATTGGAAAAGAATATTCCTACAAGAGGGACAATTTGCAAAATATCAAATTAGAAAATATCAACATATCAAAAATAAAAGCCAATATTTTATTTATGTTATTTTCATTTTGGAGTATTTTTCAATTTTAAGACATTATTTGATATTAAATTAGAAAAATAAATTTGAGCAGATAAAGCCAATAGAAGCATGTATTTTGAATTAGGTGAGGGACAACACCATTTACTATGGAGGCCAATTGTAGGGCGCAAGTATTCCCTGCCACCCCCAAGATGGATAATCTCACTCTCCAAAAAGATGATAAAACATTACCATCTAAAATCTGAGCTAAAAATTGGGGAAATTATTATAAAATGTTTTTATTAGAGTTACTATTATTAGAATATTTCTGTACCAACTTACTAGTTTTGTGGATTTATTGACATCACTAACAGTTGTGAATGAGTTAATGTCCTTGAATTTTTTTACTCTCCTTGAATTGCTCAGTAGCAAAGTCCAACTCGTCAAATTTTATTAATAAAACAAAAATAGTTGTCATCAAGGCACAGAGATTTTCTTAATCTAGTCTGTTCAATCATTTGTTATTACATATTTGTGTAAACATATACATGCACCAGTTATTAATTGCTATCTTTTCAGGAAAAGGAAAAATCTATAAAAGTCTATAAAATGAAGATGCACAACTGAAACTAATTGGGACTAGTCTTGAAGGCTTTATGTAAGAAATGAATATGCATATTGGCATTGAAGGTCAAGCATTTAAGCTACCTGAAGAGTACATGCAAGAGTACTTTGTTTTATTTTTAATTTTTTTAAGTTGGATGTCTTCTTTGAGAATACACATATAAAAGGATATTTTAAAAATCAGGGTTGTATTCTATATCTCTTCTCTCATGCTTTCTATGTGTTGACAATGAAAGGACAGTCCACGACCACTCAGTTCACCAGTGGCCAAAACTGAGAACTGTTATATTAATATAGGTATTCTCCCAGGCACTGTTTTTATCCTTAGAAATCATTATTCTCATGACATAGGGATCATCTCTGAGAAATATGTTGTTCTTTATAATCAAAATAGTCATTGCCTCTTTTATTATTTTTCTGAATTAAATCCAAACCCACTTTCATCTTGGGTTGCCGAACAAATCTGAGCTACTCTTCCCCTTCACTTTATGTGAACCAGCATTACTACTATATTCAGGATTTTTGTGTGTGGTTAGGGTGGATGTGTGTGTGATGAGTGAGAGGAAATGCTTTCTTGCTTTTCTTTTTTCTTTATTGTGGATACATTTAAATTTGCAACACCCACTCACGTATGCATGGCCCAAATAATTATATCATACCAGAAATTTTTGCTTGAGAGTTACATTACTGAGCCGCTATAGAAGTACTATTGTGGAAATATATTTCCTGGAAAATTTTGCTGTACTGTTGCCTACGTCAAGATGCCAAATAGTTGCTGAAAAAACTCAGGCCATATTTTATAGTCTCGCATCAGAAAGCATGCATGTTTTGTGAACTGCTGTTCAGTGATTATGGCAGAAACTCAGATTGTTAATTGAAACCATTTCTCTTTCTTCCTGATATACACAGTGATATTTCCTGGTCCCTTGCAGTTAGGTGTAGTCATGTGCTTATGTTCTGGCCTATGGAAAGTGGATAGTCAATAAAAATCTCCTGTAAAATTCTCTCTCAATTCTACCATCCATAGTTTATATGATAACATCTAGGTCAATTTTGGAAGCCATACATTGAAAATGGTACAGGCTCCTGTAATTTCTGTACCCATATGATTGCCCTCTTCACCCCTACATTATTCCTCACCATCAGTTGGACTTCAGAAAAGCTAAAATAAATTTCTATTGTATTCAGTCACTGAGTTAAAAGGGTATACTTATTACAGCAGCCAACCATAGCTGATACAACAGGAAATTTAAAAGATCCTATATGTTGGTTGCCATCCACCTTCTTCCCTCTACTAAGATTGCTTCTATGTGGGTGACTAGTTCATTGTTTCTGAGAGTTACTACCAACAAAATTTTTTTAATGAAATGTACCTCTTACACAAGGATGTTATAGGGATTATTGCAATATTTCCATAAATCTTTCAGGGGTCCTTGGAGCAAAGGCTCCATATAAGGCAATATAATGATGCTCATTTTATTATACACTATAATATTAATGAATAATACTGCATAATATAAATACAAACCAATTATTTACAGAAACAATTGTTTCTCTAAAGTAAACACTGTGAATATATCAGAATAATTTCATGGAACAAATTAAGGAAGCACTTGGTACAATCTATCCATTTTGTTGTCTTCCATTTTCATAGTTCCGAAACTAAAATGCTTAGATAGAACTAATAATTATCTCTAGTAACAAAGAAAAACTAATCCATTTGTTTCTTTCTTTTTAATCCAACTAGCTTTACTTCTTATAAAAGCAGCAGAGAATTTCTGGCTCTGATTTGTACCTTCTGCCCATCCATTAAAAGTAGTAACTTCTTCCCTGACCCAGTCTTGTAGGTCCAAAATTGCTTTTTCTTCACTGGAATATATTCTCCAAGGGTCAATAAACTCCCATGCTCAAGATTTCTATTTTTGTCATAATGCCATGATTCATAATTTTTATAATATCATGAGGTGTATCATGGTAAGGTTTGTCTTCTGAACAGCTCTGAAAAGTACAAAATGTATTTTCTATACAAACAGAGGACCCTGGCCTTTTAGGCCTTTGTTTCTGCTGCTCTCTCCATTTGTGAAGCATCTATCCCTTTCTGTGAATCAAAATGTATCTCATGCCTTAAGGGATCATTCCTATACCCTGTGAAACCTGTTTCCAGTAGATTTCATTTCTTTTTCTACTCCATCCAGAGAGCCTCAAATCACATAGTGACCTGACTTTCCCATTTAAGTAACTATAAGAACCAAAAGGCAATCCCTGTCACGAGGTTGTAAGTAAACAAGGTTCACAGAAATAACACCCAGTCCAGGACCACCATGGGTCACCACACTGGTATGCAACGCACACCCACAGTGCCCCATCCATATGGATGACATAGTGTAGTGTACAACTATATACAGTAGCCCTGCCCACTACCCATATTCTTTAGTTTTTTTTCGTGTTCTCAGTTCCAGTGCCCTTCACCCACTCCATGGCTATAACAAATTTTTTCTCTGTCATCTGGAAGTCCTACATCACTAAAAATAATCCCAAGAATCCACTCTTTGCTACATTTCTTATTGTTTTCTTTTTCTAATTTTTTCATTCTTTTATTCACACTAAATCTGTTCTTCAAATTTTCAAGACTTTTCTTCCCCCATTCCCTTCATTTTTATTCCTTTTTATGAGCCCCCTCCTGGGCTCATTTTCTTCCCTACTCAGCCTGGACTTCTTGATCAATAGCCTTAGGAACATTGCCACAGAGACTCCCCACCATCTCCAGTTCTAAATCAGAAAAATTCTGTAAATCCTTTGACTGCCTTTTATATACTCTTATCTCCTTCATCCTTTCTCAGTTTTCTAAAAAAAAAAAAAAAAAAAAAGTCTGTGCTTTGTGGCCCACTTTTTTTCTTAAGCCAAGGCAACCAGTCTCATTTGTATGGAGTTTGTACTCCTGCCCTGGACTGTTTGTTGACGACCTTTCTTCTCTAGGCCTGGGAAATTCACTCCCAAGAACTCTTCCCTGTGCATAATTCTAGGTTAGAGGTTATCAGTATGAGAAACCCAGGTGAAAATCAGGCTGAAGCAAAGCTGCTGTACTCTGAAAGCAGGTGACATATGAGCAAGGTAGAGAGAAGAGCCCATGGCTTTGGGGGAGGCTCTTAGGACCCATCTGCTTTCCCCCCACAACTAAGAGAGTTTCTGGAGACTTTCTACGGATTGCTGAGACATGCCATAACTTCTGCCAAACTTTTAAAAAAGTTTTTATTTTAATTCCAATGAGTTAGCATACAATGTTATATTCGTTTCAGGTGTACAAAATAGTGATTCAACACTTCCATACATCACCAGTGCCCGTCAAAACAAGTCCTCAATCCCCACAACCTAGTTTAGCCACCCTCCCACCCTATAGCTAAGAGTTTGTTTCTTAGTTTGTCTTTTTTCCCTTTGCTTATTTTTTTTGTTTCTTAAATTTCACATATGAGTGAAATCATTTAGTATTTCTTTCTCTGACTCATTTCACTTAGCATCTAGTGCCATCCACATCACTGCAAATGGTAAGATTTCATTCTTTTTCGTGGCTGAGTAATATTCCATTATATATATATATATATATATATATATATATATATATATATATATATATATATACCACATCTTCTTTATCCATTCATCAGTTGATGGACACTTGGGCTATTTCCATAGCTTTATTATTGTAGATAATGCTGCTATAAACATCAGGGTGCGGTTAGGTGTAGCCATGTGCTTATGTTCTGGCCTATACCCTTTTGAATTAGTATTTTTATATCCTTTGGATAAATACCTAGTAGTGCAATTGCTGGATCACAGGGTTGTTCTATTTCTAACTTTTTGAGGAATCTTAATACTGTTTGCCAGAATGGCTGCACCAGTTTGCATTCCCACTAATAGTGTAAAAGAGCTCCCCTTTCTCCATATCCTCACTAACACCTGTTGTTTCTTGTGTTGTTGATTTTAGCCATTCTGATAGGCATGAGGTGATATCTCATTGTAGTTTTGATTTGCATTTCCCTGATGATGAGTGATGTTGAGCATCTTTTCATGTGTCTGTTGGAGCTTCTGGCAAACTTTTGAGAAAGTCTTACTTTAGCTCTCTATGCTAAAATATTTTATGTCTAATTCCCTGACCTTTGGGCAACTACTCCCCTTATCCTCTGTGGCTGCTTCCCTGAGCATCATTCCTTCAGTTCATCCAACAAGCCCTGTAAACCCTTAATTCTATATGAAACCCTTTCTGCACAGAATACATGGAATGGCATATATTACCTGAGTGAATGCTGATGAATATACCCAAACACTCCCTGAATTTATTCTAGCAAATATCACCAATAATCTCCAAGTTTCCCAAATCCAGCATATTTTCATCTTTATTTGATGTCTCTGAAACTGTTGCCAATGTGACAAATGCTTTCTTGGAACTTACTATCATAATAGAACCTAGAGATTAGTAGAGGAGATATTTAAATATATAATAATATGTATATAATAAAATGTGCCATAAAAGGAAAATAAGTTTTTCTTTGAATATAAAGAGGAAAAAGCAACTGGATCTATCTTGGTAAATTATTGTGAAGGATTCCCTCTGAAGATTATACTGAACTCTCCTGGGGTCGCCAAGCAGTAGATGGGGCATCTTGGACATTATTAACATACATAACAACTTATTCCTTTGTCACTTTTTCTTTTATCCTCTGAAATATAACCTATGTCCACAAATAGATTCTCTTGATTTTCTATCCTGCACATTTTTGTTTCTGACTATGGCCATAAATAAGGAACAAAGGGAAATGTGAGCAAAAAAGAAAGATTTTATGTGAGTAAAGAAAATCTATTTACTAGAGTTTACAGGCTTAAAAGGCTAGATTTAGTCAAATAAATACCTGATATAGACCCAAAAGCAAAGATCCTGAAGTTTTCTACCATTACAGCCCTTTGGAGAGTAATACCAATTGTATACAAATATACAGAATAGGCATTCACAACTACTATTCATAACTACTTAATAGAAAAACAATTAACTAAAAACTTTATATAAATGTAAAAAACAATCTTATTAAATTGGGTACTTTAGGAAATTAAAGGCAAGATCCTCAACTACTTCATAATGTAATATGTTAATAGATCTAACAGTAACAATCAATTTAGTGTGTGAGATTCACTCTTCCGTAATATTTTGACTACAATGATATTCCACAAGCTGTCAGCATGGATAGAAAATTTCCATAATTTTATAAAAACTAGGTCAACATCATATAGATATACTCTACATAATCCAGCCTATTCTGTCGATATCTTAACTCTAGCAGAAATGTGAATTCCATAATACTGTGAAATCAAACAAGAATTTCTAAAATAGAAGCAATTGGAAAATGTCCTATACCTCCAAGTTAAATTCAGATGTGGATAATATGTGTATATCACAATAGATTTAAATAAGGAATGCTGCAGATGAAATAAATAAGAATTTTGGTATGATAGTCATTTTAGTTAATTACATCATAGCCTGAATTTAGAAAATCTATGATGTTACTATGGAAACTGTTTTTGCTGAAATGTAGTTATAGATATCCTTTAAGTACAAATTAAATTAATTGAAGGCAGGGGCACAATGCTTGAAACATTTAGAAGCTTAAAGAACAGCTTATTCTTCTTACCTAGAATTAAAAAGTGGTAAAAAAAAAAAAAAAGAGAGAGAGAGAGATGAACATATAAACTAGTCTCCAAAAATGAATTATACATACAAAATACTTTTCAAAGCAAACTGTACATACTTTGAAATCCACTTAGAATAATATGAACTCCAAACACTATCCAATACAACTTCAACGTGATGTTTACAATCTAGTGCGAATAAAGCCATGAACACTCTGATGACTGTTTTTACTTTTTAAAAAGCCGGGGTGGAAGAATTAACCTTCCTAGGGATGACCTGGCATATAGTAGACACTTAATAAGTATTTGTTGACTATGTGAATGAATGAAAAAAAATAGCCTAGAATGCAGAAATGGTACAGTGACAATGCTGAGATTTGGTGAGGCTCAGTAAGTGGTACCCCACTTCCCTTTTTTTTCCCCCGAGACAGTTAAAAAACAAGAAAGATAGAAAAGCTAATGGAGGATGCTCTGGTCTGAACACTTGTGTCCTCCCAAAATTCATATATTAAAGCCCTAATCCCCAGTGAGATGGTATTTGGAGGTGGGCCTTTTGGGAGAAAATTAGACTTAGATGAGGTCATGAGGGTGAGTCCTCCATGATAGGATAAGTGCCCTTTAAGAAGAGAAAGAGACCAGAGCCCTCTTCCTCTCTCTCTCTCCCTCTGCCATGTGAAGATACAACAAGAAGATGGCCATCTGCAAATGAAGAAGAGGTTCTCACCAGTCACCACCAACTCTGCTGGTACCTTGATCTTGGACTTCCCAGCCTAAAGAACCATGAGAAATAAATGCCTGTTGTTTAAGTCAACCAGTCTGTGGTATCATGTTGTAGCAGCTGGAGCAGACTAAGACAAAAGACTTATTACAAATATCTCCTTTAATGCCAAATCTGATAAAAAAAAAAAAAAAGAATGGGATTATAGCTGCAGCAAGCAGGTTTCCTAATTGTGAACCCAGATTTTAACAAACACCCAACCCAGGCACAGGAAGGATTAGGACACCACAGACCTTCTCACATGGGAGACGACATCTGTAAACCTTAACACATAGAGAAGCACACTTTCTGTGAACAGGTTTGAATCCAAAGAGAAAGATAAAAAGAAATAACTAGGCAAGCATATTCAATTTATTCTTCCAAAATTTGTAAGTCCCATAACCCACCCACTCCCTACAGAAAGAAGCATGTGAGGATGGGGATATAGGCCACAATTATGTGAATGGATCACCCTTCATATGAAAATAATCATCTAGACTGTGAAAAGAATGTGTTCTCTGCATATCGATTATGGGAAGTCTTGTTATTTGATAATTAGTTAAGCATGAAATAAGACCAATATACTCTTATTAAATAGGTTAAATCAGAGTACTTTCAGTCACTCATTTATCTAACAAGTATTCATTGATACTTACTAGGTAAATTCTATAGATGTTGGAGTTATGAGGAATAAGAGGTTTCCATCCTTATGAGGTTTATAACCTACCAGGCAGACATTTATTGAATAAGCTATTTTAATTCAGAATATTAGGATAGAGGAAGCACAGAGTGCTCTAGAAGCTCATCGGTGAGATATTTAACCTTATAAAGCTGAGGAATTCTACCTGAAGTACTCAACTTTGAAGCAGAGAGCCAAAGCAATTGGTAAGAATTATCAGGCAAAGAAAATGTTTCTCAGGCAAGCAGGCAATAAGTTTGCGGGCCTAAAGCAAAGAGTAAGAATATGTAGTCAGCAAACCAAAAGAAATTCAGGAAGTCTAGAATGTAGTGTGAAGATCACAAAAGAAACAGATTCTGCTAAAGAAGCAATCAGAAAAGAGAAATGCCCAGTTTCACATTTTAGTAAAATCACATTAGCTCCAAAGGGGAGAAAGAGCTAAAGAATAAAGTTAGAGATACAATGAAGTATTTTTTTTTTAAGATTTTATTTATTTTTCAACAGAGAGACAGCGAAAGAGGCAACACAAGCAGGGGGAGTGGGAGAGGGAGAAGCAGGCTTCACGCTGATCAGGGAGCCCGATGTGGGACTCGATTCCTGGACACTGGGATCATGACCTGAGCTGAAGGCAGGCACTTAACCAATGAGCCACCCAGGCACCCTACAATGAAGTATTTTAAGTGAAAAAAAATGGCAAGGAGACTAAACACAAAAATGGATAGAAATATTTTGTAGATAGAGCAACCAAGATTTGGTGTTCTTGGGAAGGTATCCAATATAAGGATGAAAGAAAGGGAGATTAATGTATCTCTGCCTTGACAAGCTTAGTGGATGCTGATGTCATTCAACAAAATAGGAACCCAGGTAAAGGTGGTTTGGAAATGGGAGAGCTAAATGATAAGTACACTTTGGTACATTTAGATTCAGCTTTTCATAGAATATCCAAATAGCAATATCCAGTAAACACGTGAGTATATGGGTCTAGAGTTTAGGAAAATGAGTTGGATTGGAAATAGAGAGGGGGGATCAAGGACATATAAATGATGACTGAAGCTACAACCATTTTATCAAGTGGATTGAATTTGGTAGATACAATCAGCAAACAGCATTATTATTTAACCACCACTTTCTTCAAATGCACTCTGTGAGATGTCCCTTCTTTCCCCCAACATCCAACATCAAGGTCCTGTGACTTTTAATCACCTTCATGTAAGGAATAACATTACTTTAAGTCACAGGTATAAACTCTAGATATATGGGTTTTTTTTTTCCTGTGATACCTTAAGTGTACTCTATTATTGATGTGAACCCAACCTAGACAGTGTCTATGTTTCTCGTGACAAATGACACTGGGAGACAGATAGATCACAGAAGAACCAGTGAGGTCTGTCATAAAAGAAATCTGTCCCAGATCTTGGAAAAGAAATGATTTAGCATATTCTTTAAGTAATTGTAGAAAAAAATCTTAAGATTATTAAGAGAAAAACAGCACTAATATCTTGGTTTTCTTCTATTCTCTAGATGTGGTTTTTCAAATAATGATAACTTTTAAAAATAATAAGTCATTTCATTGCAAAGAAAAAATTAATGAACTATCCAAAATATTTGAAATGAAGCTCAGATGTTTAAATATCAGGATGTTTCCATAGACACTAAATTTAGAGTTCTAGAAATTAATATGGAACATTCATTCAAACATTATTCCAAGCAAAGCTTGAGAACACCAACAGGAAAAGAGGTAAAAATGCATCTTGTGAAATATCTCCAGCTGTTATCACACTTTTTTAATATTGATGGAATGTCCATAGTGTATAAGGTGTCACACTTAACACATCCAAAGCAGTTCTGGACCCCCAGAATTTGCAGTTTACTATGTATATGAAAAAACAAGTCCAAAATTTATATAAATTGACTTTTTTAATCTAATCTAATATTTTGGTCTTATTTCCAACCCATATTTTGATTTTGTTTGGCAGACCACTAATGTCTAAGGAACTACAATCTTAGTTTTGCCCATTATATTTTCTGATTTTGATTTTTTTTTTCAGAGTATTGATATTTACTTTCTAGGTCATATTTTGAGAAAAAGCCACCCCATTCCATCTTCCAACTCTTCTCCAGTTATAACTGAGCCCAAGTGTGGACTCTTCCATCCAAAGGTTATTTCACACAATAGGAAAAAAATCTATGACCCAGCCACACACACAGAAACATACACACACACTAAATGAGCAGGCACAGACTGTCTCCAGAAACTAAACTGGAAAATAAAAAGAGAATGAGGTATTGAGAAACATAGCTTTTATATAATATATATATATGGAAAGCCATGAAAGGGGCCATAAGGGATTCTAAAAACTAGAGTTGTGATAATTCATAAAGTTTAGTTAGCAGCTACAATATATAGTTTTTGTTCTGTTTTGTCTTGAATATACACAGAGTAGAAGGGACTTATTGGTAATAGGGAGTAGAAACAGACACAAAAGCAAAATGTCATGGGGAGAGCCATGGAGTCATGTTAATGGCAAAGCTGTAAGAAGGACACCCAGGAATTCCTTCACTAGGATCCCAGGGCTACAGTGGAACTGTCTAGATACGTAATGTTTCTGGGATTTCTGTGAGGTTTTATTTCTCTTGTTTATGGCCATTGTGAATGTTTGTAAAGGTTGTGCTTTTATGAAAGTGTCAAGTCCAAGACAGAGAACCACAGTGATACCCAACCCACATTCAGAGCTGTGGTGACCTGGACAAAGGAACAACTTTGTAGGATTCATACATCTACTCTATAGTGTCTTCTAATTTTCACACTGTGACCCCACACTTAACACCCCAAGTGAAATGTTAGAATAAAGTCCCCCTTTACTACTTAAATCTGCTTTTTGAAATCAAAAGAACCCAACTTAAACAGCAAGTTCCTCTATCTTTTCCTCATGTGTATAAAAAGCGTGCTCTCACAGTATCACATCATACCTATTAGAGTGGCTATTATCAAGAGACAAACAAGTGTTAGGATGTGGAGAAAAGAGAACCCTCGTGCACTGTTGGTGGGAATGTAAATTGCTACAGCCACTATGGAAAACAGTACAGAGCTTCCTCAAAAAATTAAAAATAGCACTACCATATGATTCAGCAATTCCACTTCTGGGTACTTGTCTGAAGAAAACAGGAACACTAATTCAAAAAGATATGTACGCTCCATGTTCACTGCACCATCAATTACAACAGTCAAGACATGGAAACAACCTAAGTGTTCATCAATACATAAATGGATAAAGAAAATGTCACACACACACACACACACACACACACACAAATATTATACAGCAATAAAAAAGAAGGAAGTCCTGCCATTTATAGCAACATGAATGGACCTTGAGGGTATTAAGCTAAGTGAAATAAGACAGAGAAAGAAAATACCGTAAGTTCTCACTTATACGTAAAAACATAAAAAAGAAAACTCATACATAGAGAATAGATTGATGCTTGCCAGAGGTGGGGGGTTGGAGGTGAGTGAAATGGTGAAGGGGCTCAAAGGTACAAACTTCCAGTTATAAAATAAGCAAGCTCTGGGGATATAATGTATACTGTGGTTGCTATAGTTGGTAATACTGCATTGTATGTTTGAGAGGTGCTAAGAGAATAGATCTTAACTGTTCTCACCATGAGAAAGAGAAAATTTGTAACTATGTATGGTAATGGATGTTAATGTGGTAACTATTTCACAATATACATGTATATTGAATCATTATGTCATACCCTTGGAACTAATGCCATATGTCAATTATATTTCAATTTTTTTTTAAAAAAAGCATAGAATGAAAACAGTGGGCCCTAATAGTTCATCTCTAAGATTCCTTCAAGCTATTATCTATTATTTCCTTTAAATTCAGTGGATTTTTTTCCCCCCAGAATTTAGACCTTGTGAGCTCACTCTGTTTTCATACAGATGATATAATCCTGTGTGGATCTGTTCATTGCAGGAAGCATGAGATCTCTCTATTCATAGTTTAGACTTATTTTAATTGCATCCTTTAAAAAAATATCTTATTTTAGATAAAGGTTTGTCATTCTCTAAAGTATAAATAGTACAGTGACAAAATACTTAGTCTCTTCCCTTAAACTGCATGTAATCTAAGATTGAGACTAAAAAATAAATAGTTTTAATAAAATGGAGGTTATGACACAGTGTAATAAAAACATATAGGATTGGTGTCAAGCCCAAATTTGGGGACTAGGGGTCAGGAAAAGCTTTCTGGAGAAGATTAAATCTAATTTGAGTTTTAAAGAGGAGGAGATAGCCAGTCAAGGGAAAAGTCAGAAAGGCATTCTAGGCAAGAGAAGAGATGTGGAAAAGAATCAATTATTGAGACAGAGAAATCTTTACAGCAGTGGTGATCAAGCACTTTTTAAATTATAGCCTGCTTGAGTGGAGTCCAAGACCCATAGCCCTCTGAAGACAACTATTTAAAAAGTTAAAGAGACATAAATAAATTTAAGTGATCTTTTGATATTAAAATATATGAATTAATCTCATCAATAAGATTAAAATATCATTATTTATTTAATTATATGTTTAAATAATAACCTACACATTTTTTATATTAACTCCATAAATCATTACACTTAACTTTGGCAATACAATGCCCTTTAGATTTTTTTAATTTTGTTTTGTTTTTTTTTTTTTTTTTTTTTGGCCTAGGTAATACCTGCACATAAAAAAGAAAAGAAAAACAATATACAATAAAAATTATTTCACTCTGTCCCCCAAAATCCCTACAGAGGCTACAAACATTGATAGTTTTCTTTGTCATTCCAAACATATCTATAAATGCACATATTTTGGGCGCCTGGGTGGCTCAGTCGTTAAGCGTCTGCCTTCAGCTCAGGTCATGATCCCAGGGTCCTGGGATCGAGCCCCGCATCAGGCTCCCTGTTCCATGGGGAGTCTGCTTCTCCCTCTCCCACTCCCCCTGCTTGTATTCCCTCTCTCGCTGTGTCTCTCTCTGTCAAATAAATAAATCTTAAAAAAAAAAAAAAAAAAAGCACATATTTTGACACAATATACAATTGAATTTTTCTTTCTGAGACTTAGAATACATTTTGGAGAGCTTTCCAGAGTACTTCAATGTATGTTTTAATTTAATATTTTTAATTTTTTATTTTAAACTAGTTTTAACCTTACAGAAAAGTTATAAAAATATTACAAATCTCCTTGTATCTATTACTATGCTTTCCATAATGTTAACATCTTATATACTACAGCAAAATTATCAAAAACAGGAAATAAACATTGTTACAATATTATCATTTAAACCACAGACCTTATTCTAATTTCAGCAAACTTTCCACTAATGTCTTTTTTCTGTTCCACAATCCTATCCAGGATCCCACACTGCATTTTGTTATAACTCCTTGGTCTTCTAGTCCGTACAAGTTCCTCAGTCTTTCCTTGTCTTTTATGACCTTGACCTTTGAGCAATACTAATCAATTATTTTATAGAATTTCCATCAATATGGATTTATCTATTTTTTCAATAATTAGTATGAGATTATTCATTTCTGGCATAAATGCCACAAAAAAATTATTTCTCTAAAGACACTTAAGGAAGTGCTTGATTCCAGGACAGGGACAGGGAATATAATAAGGTTAACCTGGGTTATCTGGTGGTGTAGGGAAAATAAGAAAATGCTAAAATAATTGGTGGCTTTTGAAAGAACAGAGGAGCCAACAAGACTTATGACCTAATGACCAAATGGTCCTAAGGACTGAAGCTGAATCAAATTGAGGAACAAAATAAAAAATGGTATTGGATTTTATAGAATAAGTTAAAAATTCATGGTATGTAGTGATACATATAACTGAGTAAATACGTAAATAGAGGAAGGAATAGCTTTAAAAATAAAATTCTACCTAGTGAATTAGAAAAGAGAAATAGAGAATCAACTTTAATCCAACACCACAATAATTATTGCAGGCGCAATCCACGAATAGATACTAAAATTAGTGACAAAAGTTTAAGGAGAAACAAGATTTGTCTAGTCTCAAAGTATCTTCCATTAGAGATGATTAACTATAAAATAAAAATATAACTTTGCAGTGGAGAAATTTGATACATACTAACTTAATCACATGATCAAGGTACCCACCATTCGTAGTAAGATAATGTGAGCTATTTGATGTGATGCATGGAATATACAAAATTATAACTTTCAATAAGTAACTTTTTAAATAGATAACATTTATGAGATTTAAATTTTTTTAATATTAAATTTTTAAGGGGCACCTGGGTGGCTCAGTGAGTTAAGTGTCTGCCTTCGGCTCAGGTCATGATCCCAGGGTCCTGGGATCGAGTCCCGTGTCAGGCTCCCTGCTCAGCCGGAGCCTTCTTCTCCCTCTGCCTACTGTTCCCCCTGCTTGTGTGCTTGCTCTCTCTCTCCCTCTCTCTGTCAAATAAATAAATAAAATCTTTAAAAAAAATAAAATAAAATATTAAATTTTTAAAATGTAGAACCATACAGTGCAAGTCTCTACAAAACATTTTGCTGATGTGGTTATGCAATCAAAAAGGTTTAGAGACCACTGCTTTATATAGCACCATAGAAAATACTCAGCATATACTCAGCCTAATATATGCATGATCACTAACATGTGTAAGTATGTCTAGAATAAATTTCCAGAAGTAAAATTGTCAGATCAAACTGTGTAAATAATTTGTTATGTTAACATCTTAACCAAATGGCCTTCCATAAAGGTTGTGCCAATTTACCTTCAACACAATGTACATGCTATAGTCTCAACAACAGAATGTGTTACTGAGTATTTGAAAGTTTACAAATTTTATGGGTGGTACAAAATGTTTCAGTATAGTTTTAACTTATATATCTCTTAAGGAAGTACAAATGACCCAAAAACGCATTATCTGAGTAGTTTCTTCATATCCATTGTCTATTTTTTCAATGCAGTGATTGGTTTTTCTCTTTTTTTTTTTTTTCAAATTTCTGGGAACAGTTTATATATTAGGAATAACAATACTTTATCTGTAATATGACTTGTTAATTGTTTTATCTTTTACCACATAGAAAATTATTTAAATAGTACACATTATTAAATAACACACACGTTGTTAGTTTTCCAACTACTTCTATTCTCACCATTAGAACCAGTATAAGTTACTTTGTGTCTTAAAAGTAATAATACTTTAAATACTTTAAAGATTTGCAGTTTCCATTTCTTCTAAAAAAGGATCTTTGGACTTTAGGCATGTTATTTACATGAAAGTTTTGCTTTATATTTATCAAAGAGCTATACAAATCAGGACTTCATCAAAAAGGTTTCACAGTATTTTAGATCTAGCATATTATCTTAAAGACCTAGCATTTTTAAAAATTGAATGTAAAATGATTAGAGATTTTGCAGAAAAACATAGTTATATCTTTCTTACAATCCTAAAATCTCTGAGTTTATATGACTCAATGTCAGGTTGTCCTAGGATACCTAATGTATCAAATGAGGAATCACTGATTGACCACAGAAAGTTGAATCCTAATTTATTACAATAATTCTGGTACAATGCCACCTAAAAATGATCCCCATAACCCTATCTCCCAAGCCATTAAGGAGTGGGTTAGTCTCTGAACCCAACATCTCTACCATTAGGATTCTTAGGTCAAACATTGGTCGTCATTGCCTCTTCCTTCAGTTTTCCCTTTATTACTAAAAGGAATAAAAAATATATGTTAAAAAAAGAAACAAATAAATGCTGAATATTTTCTATGGTGCTATAAAGCAGTAGTCTCCAAACTTTTTTGATTGCATGACCACATCAGCAAAATGTTTTGAGCTTGCATCTCCACTAAGCTTTATAAAAATCATAAATTATATATATTCTGCCAATCTAGTTATCAAATATTAATAAAATGTATCTTCTTCAGTTTTTGATAAATAACCAGAAGTCCTAGTACTTTCTTTGTCATTTCTAATGAACCCACTTCCCCATACTCTAGAGAATAAGCATCATACTGCGGAGAGAGTTGTAACAGAGAACCTGGAAGACAGGTGCGTCCATAAAATCTGGCCTGTAACAGTAGGAAACATACAATCTATTGGAACTCATGAACAAAACAAGAAAATAGCATCTGATAAAAAGTACATCAACAGATGAATGGAAAAAATAAAAGATCAGATTGTTTCTTAATGACAATAGAGGCTTAAAGATGTTCAAGAAGTTTAGAAAAGTGTTCATGAATGAGGTAAGAGTTGAACTGAGCTTTGAAAGAGGATAAAGGCAAGATATACACTAAGCAGATGTTACTGAACAAAAAGTTTCTGAATGTATCATTGTACCATGCACATCAGAGTAACATGGATTAAGTAAAGAAATGGGAATGGGGGTAGCACATAAACGGGGCCTGCCTGGCAATATAAAAGGATAAATGACCACCACTCTGATTCTCTGCAACAACTACAGATGGTGCTAAATATTTTCACACAAAGTTTTAAAGCGTGGGCTGCTAAAAAAAAAAAAAAAAAAGGGGGTGGACTGCTTAGTCTTTAATGTGTATTACAAACACCTGAACATCTTGTTACAGTGCAGGTTCTAATAGAGTAGATCAAGGTGAGGTAGGAGATTCAGCAGGTCTAGGCTCACAGGTAATGAAAATACTGCTGGTCATAGACCACATTTTAAACAGTAAGTCCATAGAGGTCAGATTCCCCACAGGTCTTATTTTGGGACTTTTATTCTGATATAATTTCAAAGTTACAGAAGAATTTCAAGAATAAACAAGGAACTGCCATATACCCTTCACTCAGATTTACTATTATTGTAGCATCTTCCATTATGTCATTATCCAGAGAGATTGATGGATAGAAAGAAAGGGAAAAAGAGAGACAGACAGAAATAGGGTTATTTGGGAACCATCTGGAAGTAGACTGAAGACATTGCATCTCTTTATATCAAAATACTATAGTATATCCCTTATAAAACAAGGGCATTCCCTTATATAGCCACAGTACAATTATCAAAATCAGAACACTTAACAATACTATCATCCAACTCATTGTCCATATTCAAATTTCATCACTTATCATAATAGCTTCAAAGCTATGTTTTTCCAGACCAGGATCCAATCTGGGATCACACGTTGCAACTAAGTGTCATATTTCAGAAGTGTCCTTTAATCTGTAACCAGTCTATGGCCTTATCTTGTGTTTTGTTTTTTTCTTACCTTGATATTTTAAAAAACATTAATTTTCTGTAGATCCTCTTTCAAATTAAGTCTGATGTTTCCTCATGGGTAAATTAATTTTGACAAGAATGTCACAGATGTGATTCTGGGTGCTTCCTGGTATATCATATCAATAGGTGGATGATATTATTTGTCCCATTATTGGTGATGTTAAATTTGGTCATTTGGTTAAGGTGGTTTCTGCCAAGTTTTTCAACTATAAAGTTCATAATTTCCCCAATACAGTTAATTAGTAACTTATGGGACAAATTTGAGACTATGTAAACTTCCTCTTCAAATTTTTACATCCTAGTTTAAGAATCCATTGATAATATTCTAATTTTGTAATCCCTTCTACATTTATTGGTTGGTATTATAAAGAAGAGCTCTCCCAGTTATTTATTCATTTATCAGTAGGACTCATGGATTTTTATTTTATTCGATAGGTTATAATCCATTATATCATTTTCATTTTAATAAGTTGTTCCATTGTATATATATATACCACATCTTCCTTATCCATTCATCTGTTTATGGACATTTTGGCTCTTTCCATAGTTTGGCTATTGCGGATATTGCTGCTATAAACATTGGGGTGCATGTACCCCTTCTGATCACTACATTTGTATCTTTGGGGTAAATACCCAGTAGTGCAATTGTTGGGTCATAGGGTAGCTCTATTTTCAACTTTTTGAGGAACTGGAATTTTATGCAGCCATCAAAAAAACAAAATCTTGCCATTTGCAACAACATGGATGGAACTAGAGGGTATTATGCTAAGTGAAATAAGTCAATCGGAGAAAGACAAGTATCATATGATTTCACTGATATGAGGAATTTGAGAAACAAGACAGAGGAGCATAGGGGAAGGGAGGAAAAAATGAAACAAGATGAAACCAGAGAGGGACACAAACCATAAGACACTCTTAATCTCAGGAAAAAATCTGAGGGTTGCTGGAGTGGTGGGGGTGGGAGGGATGGGGTGGCTGGGTGATGGACATTGGGGAGGGTATGTGCTATGGTGAGCACTGTGAGTTGTGTAAGACTGATGAATCACAGACCTGTAGCTCTGAAACAAATAATACATTATATGTTAAAAAAAAAAAGAGAGAGAGAATAGGAAGGGAAAAATGAAGGGGGGGAAATTGGAGGGGGAGACAAACCATGAGAGACTATGGACTCTGAGAAACAAACTGAGGGTTTTTGGGGGGTGGGGGTATGGGTAAGCCCGGTGATGGGTATTAAGGAGGGCACGTATTGCATGGAGCACTAGGTGTTATAAGTGAACAATGAACCATGGAACACTACATCGAAAACTAATGATGTAATGTATGGTGACTAAGATAACATAATAAAATAAAATTTAAAAAAAAATAAGTTGTTCCAAACCTGATCAATGGGAAGCCTTCCAAACTATCTCTTATGTCTTTTTTCCTAATAATTATTTTAAATAGATTTAGACCTACAGAAAAGTTGTGAAGATAGTAAGAGCGTCTGTAATCCACACTCACTTTCCCCTATTATTCAATCATTTATCAAAAATTATATTTTATCAAAACATAAGAATAATTTATTAATTGGGGCGCCTGGGTGGCTCAGTCATTAAAGCCTCTGCCTTCAGCTCAGGTCATGATCTCAGGGTTCTGGGATCAAGCCCCACATCAGGCTCCCTGCTCGGTGGGGAGCCTGCTTCTCCCTCTCCCACTCCCCTTACTTGTGTTCCCTCTCCCGCTGTCTCTCTGTCAAATAAATAAATAAAATCTTAAAAAAAGAATAATTTATTAACTAAATTACATACTTTAAGATATTGTTAGTTTTTACACAATGTTCTTTTTTTTCTATTCCAGCACCCCATCTAGGATACCACATTACATTTGTCTGATGTTTTTCTCATGATTAGTCTGAGGTTATGGATTTTTAGGAGGATGACCATGGAAGTAAAAGGACATTCCTGTCATATTACATCAAGGATGCACACTATCAATACGACGTCACTGATGACAGTAATCTTGATCACCTAGCTGGGGTAGTGTTTGTCAAGTTTCTCCACTATAAAGTTATTGTTTTCCCTGTTCCATGCTTTACTTTTGGGGAGAAATTTTCCATGCTGAGCACACACTTAAGGAATGTGGGATTATGTTTTATTTCCTTGAAAATAAAGTATGTGCATAAATTATTTGAAATCTTCCTGCACCGATATGTCTATTTTCTTCATTCATTTCATCATTTATTTATATCAGTATGTACCTATGGATAATTTATATTTTGAGTTATAACCCAATACTGCTATATTTTGTTCAAATTGTTCCAGCTTTGGCCATTGGGAGCCCTTCCAGTTAGCTCTTACGTTCCCTCAACATACCTTCGTCATTGTTTGGATTTACTTTTGAGGATTTCCTTGCTTTCTGGCATTATGGTATTCTCCAGGCTCACCGTCTATATTCCATGCCCTAATTCTAAGACCTGCTATTTCTCAAAGAATCCTGGTTCCTTTTTTTAAAAAAAAGTGGTATTAGAAACCAAGAACTTGCTGTTAGGTGTGTTCATTGCCACAAGGGTTTCATTGCTTCTAAGCCCACTCAGCTGATGAATCAAGCAACAAAATATTTATGCGTCTACAACCTGTGCATATACACAGATGTACACATCAACAAATCCCAAATGATGGACATCCTACAAAATACCTGATGAATACTCTTCAACATTTTCAAGATTGTCAAAAACAATCTTGGGAGAAACTGTCCCAGCTACATGGATTAAGGTAGCTGTCTCCCCTTGCTGGTTTGTAACCTCCCACTGCAATCCAAAGAAACCTGGCTTCCCCCCTACAAAATCCACTTACTTAGTTGTTCAATTTTAATATACACATAGAGTGCTTTAAATTTGTTAACTGGTACCCCCATGGGAAACAGCTTTAGCAACTCGACTACAGTGTTTATTACACCCCCTTTTCTTTTAGGTTTACATTCTCCACTCATTCCCCAACTTACATAAGTGAGCACTTTCTTCCGTGTCTTCTCAGAGAAATTGGTTCATATATTTGTAATGCAGTTAGATTCTTTCTTCCCCCATAGTTTTCATTAGATCCTGTGATTCTTCAGCATTCTAAATGATTTAATTTGTATTTTAACTTTTTAAAGTGTCTCTAGTCTTTGTTATTGGCTTCCTTCTTATTTTGGGTTTACTCTTCTTTTTCTAGTTTGCTAAGGTGAAAGTTTAGGTTGTTATTGATTGTAGACCTTTCTTATATTCTAAGTCAGGCATTTCATGCTATAACTTTCCCTCTAAACACTGCTTTCACTGCATCGAATTTTGATTAGTATTTTCACACTTGTTTGAAAATATTTTTTAAAGTTCTCTTTTTTAAAAGATTTTATTTATTTGAGAGAGAGAGTGCACACAAAAGCAGGGCGGAGGGGCAGAGGAAGAAGCAGACCCTCCACTGAGCAAGGAACCTGATGTGGGACCCCATCCCAGGACCCTGGGATCATGACCTGAGCAGAAGGCAGACCCTTAACCAACTGAGCCACCCAGGCGCCCCTAAAGTTCTCTTGATACCTCTTGGACCTGTGTTATTTAGGAGTATGTGGTTTAATCTTCAAATATTTTGGGATTTTTCAGGTATCTTTGTTAATTTCTAGTTTAATTCCATTGTGACTCAAAAATTTGTATGATTTCTACTATTTTAAATTTGTTAAGGTGTGTTCTCTGGTTCAGAATGTGAACTTGGTGAATGCTTCATGTGGACTTGAGAAGAAAGGATACGCTGTTCTTGTTAGATAGAGTATAAATATCAAATAGATCTTCTTGATTTCTAGCGCTATTGAGGTCACATATATCCTTACTGATTTTCTTCTTGTTTGATCTAGCAAATACTAATTTTCCATCTATTTTTGTGGATATGATTTGTTTCTCTTCTCAGTTCTTGCTTCCTGTGTTTTGACACTCTGTTGTTAGGTGCATGCACATTTAGGATTGTTATGCCTTCTTAGAGAACTGACCCCTTAATTATTTTATCATCTCCCTCTTTATTCCTGATAATCCTCCTTGTTCTGAAGGCTGATTTATCTAAAATTGATATAGTTACTCCAGCTTTTATATTCCAGCTTTCTTTTGAGTGGTATTAGCATGATATATCTTAATCCTTTTACTTTTAACCTCCTTAGGTTTCTTTGTATTTAAAGAGGATTTCTTGTAGACAGCGTAGAGTTAGGTCATGTTTTTTTTTAATCCAGTCTGACAATCTTTTAATTGGCATATGTATACTATTCATATTTAGAGAGATTATAGATGTAGTTGGATTAATATCTACCATGTTTGTGTCTGTTTTCTATTCATTAAATTTGGTCTCCCTCCTCCAATTTTTCCTTCTCTGGCTGTAATTAAACATTTTATCTACTCTGTTAGCATGTATCATATTTTTTTTAAAGATTGGGGGGGAGAGAGGGAGAGCACGTGAGTGGGGGGGAGGGGCAGAGGGAAAGAGTCCCAAGTAGACTCCCCACTGAGCAAGAGCCCTATGCAAGGCTCAATTTCATGAACCATGAGATCATGACCCAGACTGAAACCAACAGAGGGTCACATAACCCATTGAGCCACCCAGGTGCCCCTAGTTTTAAGAAACTTAGTGGTTGCCCCAGAATTTATAAGATATATTTTAAGCTAATCTAAATCCACGTTCAAATAATACTATAGCATTTCACATGTACTATCGGTATTGCACGTTAAACATTTTAACATATTTTAATATTGTTGCCCAGCTTGTGGATGTTCCTTTTGTTTCCTTCTTCTCTCATTGCATTTCAGTTTTGGAAGTTTCTATTGACCTATCTTCTTGATCACTATTCTTTCTTCAGCCATGTCAAGTCTACTGATATGTCCATCAAAGGCATTCTTTAATGTGTGTGTTTTTTTTAATTTCTAGCACTTTCTTTGGGTTGAGTTTTCATCTTTGTGCTTACATTGCCCATCTGTTCTTGCATGTTGTCTACTTTATCCATTAAAGCCTTTGACTTATTAATCATAAATTCCCAGTCTGATCATTCCAACCTCTATGTCATTCCTGACTCTGGTTTTGATGATTGCTTTGTCACTTCAAAGTGTATATCTTTTTCTTGCCTTTTGGCATGCTTTGTAATTTTTTAATTCAAACATGTTGTATTGGGTAATAATTACTGAGGTAAATAGTCCTTTAGTTTGAAGCTATATGTTAATCTGCCTAGAAGTTGGCCTAAGTTTAATATTTGATGTATCTACAAGTTTCACTTCAATTTTTGCAGCGTCCTTGTTTTTGTCTCCCCTCTTGACTTTGGCCTTCACTGTTCTTCTTCTCAACAGAACGATATGTCTTGCAGCACTTTCAACTATAATCTGTTATGCTGGAGGCTTTTCGGTGTTGTGGCAAAGTATGGAATATGGAAAACATTCCGCAGTATTCCAATTAAAGGTCAGTGTCCTAGTGGGCCTGTGTCTTGGGATGTAAACTTCACAAGTGTCTGTGCAGTGGTATTTTTTTCTGCCTGAACAGCACTTCTTTCCTGGGTTCAGTGTTAGCTAGCTAGCTATCTCTATATGTATATATATTTTTGCCTGACCTCTGCTAATTATGTTCTGCTTTTTCTTTTTTCTATGGTGAGACAAGAAGGCTGGAGGGCACAGGAGTAGGAGAAATTCTTTTATGCCAGCTGGGGAAAAGGTTGTAGAACAGTACTCTGGCAAAGTCCCGCTTTATGAACTTTGTTATGAAGAAGACTCTGATATATTTCATAATGTTTACTCTTCCCTGTTCCCTTCCAGAGCCACAAGAGGCTCTTTTTCTGTTCCTGTCTATGAGAAGTTGGCAGATTCTTTAAAGAGAATCCCAGAAAAATGTGTTATCCCCAGGATTTTCTCACTCTTATATTAGGGCATACTCCACCTCTATCACTTTGTCAAAATTGCCATTTAAGTGTTCCTGTTTATGGTCAAGTGTAACTATTTATGGTTCTAGTGGCTTCTGTTCCATATAAACAAATTTCAATTGCTATAACTTTCTAGATGTACCAGTGTCTCTAGGTTTCAGGGTAGTGGCTTGACCTGTGACCTCAATTCTCCGATGGGTTCAAGAAAACTCAGGGATTTTCAGTTTGTCTACATTTTTTTACTGTAAAGATGAAAGTGTTGACCTTCAAGATCTTTACATGTCAGAGCTGAAACTGTTCCTATATCTTCCTTACATGTCCACGTAATTTTCCTAGCACTTCCTTACTTTTTGGCACTAGTAGGCTCATTTTGCATTTACTCTGACACTGTCAAAGTCACCATTTAGAAGTAACCATTCTTCAAGAAGCACTGGTTCCTTTTAATAAAGAATGGTATCTAGAAATCAAGATCTGAATACTAAGTTTGTTCATTGCTTCAAGTGTGTCTTTGCTTCTAGAATTTCATAGCTGATATAACTCAGAAATGTGTGTGTGTGAATGTGTGTATGTTATGTAAATATATACCTGTATGTTTATCTACATTTCTATCTCTATATTTACATATATATTTGTACATATATACAGTACACACACACACACACACACACACACACACACTACAGGGGTCCTTCTAGACTTCTCCCCCGTATGTTTTTAACTCCTTTCTTTAATAGTGAGAAACCTGGTTCCCATTATCCTCAATATATGTATTTCATAAAGCTCAGAATAAACAGAAAGTAGTTTCAAAACTGATTACCATACCACTGTGAAAAAGCAAAATATCTATGGCAGTATTTTTCACTTAAGGTAAAATTTACATACAGTAAAATGTATAATTTAATGTTTTGACAAATATTTGCACCCACATAATCCACACCCCTGTCATTCCCATTACCCCAGAAGTTTCCCTATACCCCTTCCCAATCAATTCTGCACCTACCCCAGAAAATGTCACAACGTGATTTTTTTTTTACAAGTTAAATTAGTCTTGTCTCTTCCAGAATGTTACATAAAAGAAATCATTCAGTTTTTAGTCTTTTGTTTTTGGCGTCTTTTATTCCACAGATCATCTGTAACTCATTAAGTTATTAAATGGGATTGCTATGATAAAGTGAAGACTCTGACAATCTTTTTCTCAAAAGTGTTGTACCATTTTACATTCCTACCAGTAATGTCTGAGTATTCCAGTTGTAACATATGCTACCAATATTTGGTGTTATCGGTCATTTTTGTCAACTATTCTAGTGGATGTGTACTAACATCCCATTGCACTTTTAATTTGAACTTTTCCTGATAATGATGTTGAACATCTTTTCAGGTGTTTATTGGCCACGTGTCTGTTCAAGATTTTTGCCCATTTTTAAAATTGGATTGTTCATCTTTTCATTTCTGTACTTTGTAGGAGTTATGTATTCTTTCTACAAGTACTTTGTCCAATATGTTTTGCAAATATTTTCCTCCACAATGTGGCTTATTAATTTCCTCAAGTGACTTTTGATAAACAGTTTTAACTTAATACAGTCTAAATTGCAATATTTTCCTTTTATGATTAGTGCTTTCTGTATTCTTTTGAAGAAATCTTTGACTACCTCCAGGTTAAGATATTCTCCTATACTTTCTTCTAGAAATTTAAGCTTTCTTTAGCTTCATGCTCAATCTAAATATTTATGCATGGTGTGAGGAAGGGATCAATATTTTTGTATACGTTTGGTCAGTTGTTAAGAACCATTTGTTGAACCAAATTTTCATTTACCATTAAATTCCTTCAGTACCTTGGTAAAGAAACCAACTATGGGCCTATTTATGAACACTTTTCTGTATCTCTGAATGATTTATTGATTCTTACACCAATAGCACACTGTCTTAATTACTATAGCTTTATAGTACACATTGAAGTCAGGTAATTTAAGTCCTCCAACTTTGCTCCTGCTTTTCAAAATCACTTTCATTGCTGTAGTTCCTTTGCCCTGCCATATAAATTTTAGAATCTACTTGTAAATTTCTTTTTTTTAAGCCTGATAAGGTTATTATTAGGATTTTATTAAACAGATAGCTGAGCAATACCTGGGTACCTCAGTTGGTTAAGTGTCTGCCTTCAGCTCTGGTCATGATCTCAGGTTCCTGGGGTCAAGTGCCACATCAGGCTCCCTGGTCAGTGGGGAGCCTGCTTCTCCCTCTCCCTCTGCTACTCCCCATGCTTATGCTCTCTCTTTCTCAAATAAATAAATAAAATCTTAAAAAAATACAAACAAAACAAACAGCTGAACTAGAATAAAATTGACATCTTAACTGTACTGATTCTTCCAACATATCAACATGATACATGACTCCACTTATTTAGGTCTTCTTTAATTTCTCTTAACAATGGTTTCTAATCTTCAATGTAGAAATCTTGCACATATTATTTATCCCTAAGTAGTCCATAATTGGAATGCTAACATAAATGGCATTTCAATTTCTAATAGTTAACTGCAGGTATATAGATAATTGAGCTGTATTGAAATTGTGTCCTGAAAAACTGTTAAATTCACTTAATGAGTTTGAGCAGTTGTTTTGCAGATTCCTTAGTCTTTTCTACACAGACAATAATGCCACCTATGACTTGAGGCTTTACTTCATTTCCAATCCTTATAACTTCTTTCTTGAATTTTTCCACTAGCTAAGTATTCCAGTGCACTGTTGTAAAAAACAGAGTGAATATCCTTCTATCGTTCCTAATCTTAGGAGAAAATCATTCAATACTTTACCATTAAGTATGATGTTGGCTGAAGGTTTTACACAGATGTCTTTTATCAGACTGAAGACATTCCCTTCTACACATAGTTTTTTTAATATCAAAAAAGGGTTATTAAATTTTGTTATGTACTTTATCTGCATAATAAGAAATAATAAGTTTTGTTAATATGGCAAATGCTGGTATCATTCATTTATGTATATTGCTGAATTCTATTTGCTTCTGTTTTCCTAAGGACTATTTTCCATCTATGTTCATGAGGGATATTGGTTTATAATGTTTTCTCTTGTAACATCTTTGTCAGTTTAGGAATGAACATCATCTTGACTGTACAAAATAAATTAGGAAGCATTCCCTCTTTCCTTATTTTCTGAGTTTAATATTATTCCTTCCTTAAATATTTGATAAATGCTACCAATAAAACACATGAGACTAAAGTTTGCTTTGTAAGAAGAATTTTGGTAATGAATTTAATTACTTTGTAGATACGAGGTTATTCATGTTTTCAACTTCTTCCATTAGTGTTGGTAAGTTGCGTACTCTCAAAGAATTTATATTTTTCTCCAAATTTGTAAGTTTTCAGTCATTATTTCCTCAAATATTATTTCTGCCTCCATTCTCTCTCTCTCTACTTCTCTCTCCTCAACTTCTAGGACTCCAACTGCACACATATTAGAATATTTCCTATTGTCTCATAGGAACAATTGAGATTCTGTTCATTATTTTTAATGGTTTTTCTTCTGAGTTCTTCAGATTGGACAATTTCTTTTGATCTAAAGTTCACTAATACTTCTACTATTTCTAATATGCTCATAAGGCTTCCACTGACGTTGATTTCAGTTAGTGAAACTTTCAGTTTGAGAATTTCCATTTGGTTCATGTTTATAATTTTCATTTATTGGCTGAGATCTCCCATCTGTTCATTAATTTCAATTTCTTTTAAGGTCTTAAACATATTTTAATAGCTTCATTAAAGTTTTGCTAATTTTACCATTTATGTCAACTTAGGATTGATTTCAATATGAACTACTTTACTTCATTGCTAGGAGTTACATTTTGCTGTTTCTTCATATGTCTAAGAATTTTTTTTAGCATTCTGGACCTAGTGGATATTACATTGTAGAGTCTCTGGATTCTATTACCTTCCTCTGAAGAGTATTTGCTTTTGTTCTAGCAAGTATTTAACTTGACTGGATTCAAATTCAAAACATGCCTCCAGTGTGGTGGGCAGGCTGACATCTCTGCTTAATTACTTCAGCCTTCAATCTATTCTTTCTCACAGGCTCCTTACAACCTCTCACTCCACCTACTCATGTGCAGTTCAAGTTTAGGCAAGAATTAAAGTTATTTGCAGATCTGGGGCTTTACCTTATGTGGCTTTTTTCTGGCATTTACTTTTTTTTTTTTTTTTTTACACCTGCCTTGGCAGTTCTGACTTCATCTTCTGACTGCTCAAGCCATTAACACCGTGGTTTGTTACTTAGGTTCTAGTTTTTCCAAGCCTCATAGCTAGAGAGATCTCGCAAACCAAAAACTGTATAAACTCACTTTTCACCCAATGCAGTATCCTATTTTCAAGAATTGACTCTCCTCCAGTTTTAGCCTTCAAATATTTGTTGTGAATTTTCCCCCAGAGTTTATAATTATTATCTGTAAAGAGGGCTTGTCCAATACAAGCTACTTGGCTACCAGCAGGGGATTTCCTTCAGTATGTTTTGAAACAGATTATGTATGTTGAATTCAGTAGGCACCAAGTAAGCTAGAGTATACTCTAAAAGCCCAGCTTTATTAGTACTACAATAATATTAGTATGCATGCATGTGTACTATTTTTAAACATTTATTTTGGGATATACAGTGTAGTGCATCGGCTAAAAATAAAAACTGTCAAGATAATCACCCTAGATTAAAATCTAGGCCCTACCAGCACATTAAATGTACTCACTCTATGACTTTGAGCTATTAAAAATTTCTAAATTTTAGTTTTTTCATTTATAAAATGGAGATAATAAACTACCTACCTATGTGTAGGATACTCTGCACTCAGGGCTGATATTCCATAAATACTCACTGGTAAGGTCTTACTAATTATTTACAACCAGTGCCCATTCTAATTTGTCAGTGTCTGTGCAGTAACAGTTGTTAAATATTTTTAAATTTATACTTTCCACATCCACTGCCAAATCCCTTCTCTTTTGCCAGCATCCATTTCTTACATCTAGAAGAAGTAAGCAGAAGTTGACTGTGGATTGCTGGAGAAACTTTGCTTCCTGATGAAAGCAACAAACATGACAGGTCCTAGCCCTTCCATCTTAATCCTGTGTTAAATACAGGCATAATATTCAGAGCTACTGTAGCTATTTTAAGTCCATGAGGGAAGAAGCAAGAGAATTTCAGTGATGTTAGTCCTGAAACGCATGTGATGTCAAATCAGTGCCAACAGCATTTTCTCTAGACTTGTTAAATATTCTCCTATTTAGGTTATTATTCACTAGATATTCAACTGTTAGCACTAAAGATATTCAACTACCTGCTACACTTCATGGGGTTGTTTTGAATATTACTATGATAGCATATGTAAAATGCTTAGCTAAGAGTGTAACAATATAGTGAGCAATCAGTAAGCTATATTTTTATTTGCTTATTTATGATCTAACTTTCTTCTAAAATTATGACAGTTTATGTAAACATATATAATCCAACAGGAAAAAATAGAGTTAAGGGGAAAAAGTTACAAAGTATAATACAGTTGCTAAAGTTAAAACACAATACACATTTTTAAAGAATTAATTAATTCTTAATTGTTACATTCAGTTCCCAAATTTGATTTGAGTTTCCCAGCAGATAAAGGAAAAGAGGAAAAAGTCCTTCAGTATTCAGAACCAAGATGAAGTTTTTTCTTCAAGGTCAAGTAATAGCACAATGTAAGAGAGGAATTAGAACTTGGAGATTAAATTTCCAAGATGTAACCTGAGCTTTTGAATTATTACCCACTGATTCAGATTAATGGGCTTTAATAGAATACCCAGACTTTACTTAACACCTTTTATCCCATACGTAGTAGAAAAGGAAAGAATTCACTGTGATAAAAAGGAGTTTTCTCACAAGAAAAAAAAGTATCTGCTCCAAACTGATAACAAAAACAAACAAACAAAAAAAAAGCACTATTTCCTTAAACATTTATATGGGCATCCTGAGGTTGGGGTGGGGGGAAAGAGTCTGGGCAATTCTAAAGACTCCACCTCCACCTCACCCAACGACTTGAAATGTTATATAGATTTATCAATTCTAGATTTATCACTTACTCTGCAGTAAACAAGGAAATCCCAGTCATGTAAGAAATAAAGAAATACTCACATATAACAAATATGCAAATATTGAGGTGATCTTGGGTAAGGGGATGGAGGGAGCCATCAAGAAAAGAAATAACATTTTCTCTGTCAGTCTGTGTCCTATTTATTGTGAAGGCTATAATATCTGTCAAGGAGTTGTAAGTTAGTCTGGAAACAAAGTCTGCTTTAGGAAAATGGGAGCCTCTTTTCTGGAAAGATGTTCAGACTTTTCAAAAGCAAGGGAGTATCTGGTTTTCTGACACTTTCTAAAAGAAAATTTCAACATGTCTTTTAGAAATTTTGGAGTATTCCTTGTACTCAGAAAGTGTGCAAGGCAGAAAGACCTGGTAGTTTGTGATTACTCATTAATTCAAGGTAAATATTCACAAGGAAACATCGGCCATCACGTATTTTAGTGGAAGGAGAGCAAAGAGAAGAATGTCAAAATCAAAGCAATGGGGAAGGGAATAAGTCTTACCTCTGGTCCTGAAGTTTTCTTCTCTAGATGAGTGGGTAGTAAAGGCTCCAAATCGAGCTTGTAAAATAACTGCATGCCCTTTGCACAGAGGCTAGAGTAGACTCCCGCAGCCCTGCTTCCCAGATACCTTGAAAAAGGTACCATCCTAATAATAAGGGAAGATATAGCCGAGCTTCAAATTGTGGGTTCAATTAAGTTTTCAAAATTGTTTTTTTTTTTTATCACCAGATGTAGGGGGTCATTCTAGTGCAGAGAGCTATATCTGAATAAATAAATGAAACAGATACCTATTTATTCTGTTTTCAGGTTGCTTCGGTGCTTAATGATAAATCCTGTGGTAAGAGTAAAAATCCTTACAAGTCTTAACACATAATTTGGAAACCATCTCTCCTCACTTATCCTAATTCATGAGATCAGGATTCTGAGGGCAGAGACCATTTGGTTTTCCTGAAGCCATGCTGTGAGAACAAGAAATGGCCCTGTTTAGTTGTCATGACCTCCTGCAGGGGAGATGGGCAACCTTGAATGACCTCCTGCAGGGGAGATGGGCAACCTTGAACTCTAGTGTCAGCCGCTTCATATGCGTTTTGCTCAGTTTTATGAATGGATGCATTAACTAAAAAGCATCCTAATCTGCTAATTATTTGTAAACCATCTTACATCCACTCTTTTCTCGATTTAGGGTTTGAAGCAATTCTGCAGTCACTGAAATTCTGTAGTTCACCCTGTAGTTACATTTTTTTTTCACCTTCAAAGAATACAAGGAGTGTTTCAACCTACATTTTAAATATGAAGAAGCAAATGTGTGAAGTGAGGAAATAAAAATACACTGAGGTTTTTTTTTTTTTTTGGAACCTATATACTTTCAAAGCATGCATATCTTAACAAGAAGTAAGCAAGCTCCATGCGAATACAGCCCTCGCTTATCTTATTCATCAATACAGCCCCAATACTTTTATCAGTGCCTGACATGTAGTAGGCACTCAACAAACATTCCTCGAATGAATACGTACTTCTTTTAAGAAATGCATTATTATGCATCTAAACTGTTTTCTCTTTCATGTTAACCATGACCTTTTAAAAAAAATAATCTGTCTGCTGCAACAGCCGAGAATGAGCTCAAAATCCCTCCCAGCTTCTAACTACTCATCAAAGACATGAGTATCACCTGTCAGGTGACTGTCAGGCCCAAGTTGGAATCACTGCTGTCCTCTTCTTCAACTTACAATACGTGTGCCTCATACCTCCCTCTGAATTTGAGGAAGGTAAATTTTGTTTTTTAAGTAAATGTGGAATTAAAGTGAAAGAGATAAAGAGCAATCCCATCAAAGAATTTTATAAATTCTTTTATAAAATATCACCTGCTTTACTTAAATATGCCAATATGAAATTTGAAGACAGATTTTCCAAGAATAATAGAGATGACTTGATTTGTTTTTATTATTGATGCATTAAAGGGTACTGGTAATCTTTGAAAGTAAAAGAAATTTCCACATTTTTAGAGAGGATATTTAAAATGTACCTACATGCATGAATAAATATATTCCTTGCTGATACTGAAGCTTTGGGCTGTGATCGAGTACGTTAGGCACCTCTCAAGCCCTAAAGAATAAGTGGAAAATGATCCCAGCCCCAATGAACTAGATCATCAGTCCCTGCTGAGTTTGCCCGGCTAACTCAGACTTCACCTTTACAACTCCTGTTTTACCTTCCGAAAGACATGCCCCTCCCTATGGAGACATGTGAGGGCATCCCTTTAAAATCGCACTTCGGTTAAGCTTTGTGGGGCTAGAGCTCTCTCAGTGTGCCCTCCCTCCCCCCTCCTCCCAGCACAGGCAGCGGCACTCAAACAGTTAACCACCTTCTAAGTATCCCGGTAATGCATTCCTGCCACATCACTCCTCAGCTCTCCAGAATCCGATTTCTGAAAATGTCTCTACACGGAGACATTCACTCCCCTGCTCAACAGAAAGGGCTGCAGTCAGGGCCAAGGAGAGTAAAAAATGAGCTTACAAATGTGGGGCAGGACATGCGTGGGTTTTTTTTTTTCTTTGACTCAGAGAACTCAAGCTTCGGCCTGACAGTCTGAGACTCAGGCGACCACCTTTAACATACACACGAAGGATGATGATTTGTTCCCTGAATACCACTGGCTGGCAAAGGCCCTAAACAAATTATTAGAAAGTGTGTAGGGTGGGGGAGGATTTAGTCTCAATTATTAACCCCGTGGGAAGTTCTATACATGCAACTAAAAGCAAATATACTTTTTTGTATGTCCAGTTGCCTCCAAGTGCTGGCATTTGATGTGTTAAAGTCAAATGACTATGGCAATTAAGGTTCTAAGTAAAAAACTCAAGGTATTTGACTGAAGGGATATGCTAGCTCTTTGTGCTGAGTAGGAAGAGCAAGTGAGGCTGAAAAAGAAGGGAATGGGTCTTAGAGAATGCATTAAGCCAAAATAGCACACTTGTCCTGACCATCCTAGGTACTGTGTCTCAATAATGAGGAAGAGCAATACCCTTCTGTGGGTTGGAAAAGCCAGGACGAAGGAGACTTAAGTTAAGCTAGCATACATCAAAAATAATTGACAACGGTTAGGCTTCATTGTGGAGAATCCTGCGTTGGCATTGCAGCCACCAGCCCACCACCCACCTAAGAATTATTATTTGAAAAGGATGTCAGAGGATTATAGAAGATCCTTGTGTCTGCTCCAATTAGGATCAACAGTTTTGCTGCTTGCTCACTGAGCATTCAGTATGTAATGATGAAAACATACTGACCCCTGCTGGAACTGTGTAGAAGTGCAACCTATTCCCCTCTCCCAGCTGACCTAACAGGCAGGCATCCTTTTTGCTTGTGCCCAGCCTCAGGGGTTGTGTTTATTTTAGAGACGGCTCTGTATCACAATGGCAATATCAAAATAATTAATTGAAAAGATTGCTTCAGCATACTCCATGAATCCAAGACAAAGCTTCTAATAATCTAGTCTTACAATTTCTCTATCACATATCTACTGCATTTCTATCTTAATTCAAATTGTGGGCACCAGGCAACTAGCATCAAATCTGGTCCTTTCTATATTTCTTAGACTCCATGGACTCACCGTCCCCGAAATACAGTCTTTTCCAAGAAACTTAAAGTCTGGGAAATGCACTACAATTTTGAGTAATTATTTTGTTTCCACTATGAATATTGTCCCAGAGGTTTAATCTTGGTGACAAATTCCTTCTAAGCTATTTTCTATATGAGTAAGAGTCATAAACCTGTGTTACAGTAAAATATCATGGAGAAATTTTGCCTCTGAAGAATTCTTAGCGAAAAGTTCAGGGCAAAAAGCCATTTCCAGCATATTTGGGGTCACTAAGTTGTTTTCCAGCCAAGTGATTACAGGACACAAAACAATTAATTCATAGAATACACGGCTTGCTATTTTGTAGGATGTATTAAAATAGTTATTAGAATTCTTGCTCTTTGGTGGGGGTTAGAAACAAAGGATTTATTGAGTAAGTTAACAGAACAATTGTATCGATGTCAGCAAAGTTAGTATAAGCTCTCCAACAACACCTAGGCAATGGTCCCTTGGCATGCTCTATTAGCTGGCCGCCTCATGAGGTTCGATGCTTAGCCAAGACTGGGAGGCCATTCTGTGTACAGATCATTTAGCCTGGCTCCAATTAATAGTTGCCACAGCACCCCTCAGCTCAACCAACTGTTCTGAAAATGCACACTGTCAGTCATATGGGAAAAAAAACCTTGCAAGCTCCATTCTAGCTCCATATAAAGAAAATGTGAAGGACATGTGGTATTTATAATAGTTCAGTGGTCATCTTAATAACTAGCCCTTTTCTTAGGAAAAAAAAACTAGATCCATGATTAGGGTAAATTAAGTAACTCATAATAAACTGGTTATATAAGAGGTGTCACCTGGTTTTATAATTTATACTGAAAAAAAATTGAGTCAAAATCAAGGACTTTATCTTTTTATTCACTGCCCTATCCCCAACTCCAAGGACATAGCTTTATATATAATGGGCATTTATTAAATATTTTAACTTGTGAACTATATGTTCTAAAATAATAATATTACCTAGCTTATGTCCTAACCTTTTTGTTTTCCAAAGATATAACCATGAGCAAATTACTTAATTTCTCTAAACCTCGGTTTCTTTGACTATAAAGACAACTGCTATCTTAAAGAAAATGAGATTCATTTTATAGAGATACTTTATGATTTTAAAAACAACACAAATTGCATTATAAGTAATACTGTGCACACTGAAAAAGAGATAAATGTTTCTCTCCTTAGAGTCAAGAAAAATTTCAAGTTAAGGGAAGAATTAGAAAAAAACTGTTCATCAAGATAATAGGAACTGAACCAGACATAAATATATGGAGTTAAATGAGGGGGAAAAAAGCTGATAGCAGTCGTTAAAGAAAAATTATTTCAAAAGAGTCCCATGGATTATTGTTATAGGTTATCTTAATCAGAGACAAGGACACACTGGAGTGGGGAAGGAGTATGAGTAATCCTTTCAACAGGGAAAGAAAAATAGAAATTAGCTTGATTTCCCAGAAATAATGCTATCAGAAAGGCAGAAAGAAATATCGCTGTCAGAAAGAGAACACAAATAGGAAGCCTAAGCTCACGTGGCTGAGTCACAGTGTCTGCCATTTTAAAAAGTCCCCATCCATGGCATTTACATTTCAAAGTTGTTCAAGAAACAAAATATTTTAGCAGTAATGTACAAAGATATTCCAAGCCAAATTTATCATTTAGGATGGAAAAACATCAACTAAAATGCCTATTTATGTCATGAGGAAAACTGTACAGACTTAAAGTCAAAGCTAAACATTTCTCGGAACCTCTCTAGGTTGCCATGTGATTTCCTGTAGCTCATTTTCAATGATAGACATATAATTAAAGATGAAAAAAAAAAGATCTAGAAGATGAAAGACTGAGTGGGAGAGCTCTTATAATGCGTTTTAAAATGTTCCTCCTGCTATGAGCACATTGAGGTAATGCAGTAATGCATAGTATACTGGTTTCATTTAGTTTTGGAATCTCCGTGATATCCCTCAGAAAACACACCACTACACAGCTGCTGAACACTCAGCAGGGATGGTGACGAGGTCTGGTCATCCCAGTCAACCAAAACCCTGCCTATCATTCCATGAAAACTTACCTCAGCGCTTTGTGGCAACTTACTTCATCCCTTAAAACACTTCCATTTAAAACACATTGCCATTTCCCGTTGCTCATTATTTCCAAAAGGAAATTTGATTTATATCTAAAGTTATCCAAAAAGATCTCAATGTTCACATTCCACACACTGAATGTTTCCTATAGATACAGCCTATCACCAATTATTCAATAAATAATAAGCTCCCTACTACAGAAATTTAAATCCCCAAGATTTTTTTTTTCTGAGATAAAACGTTTTGTGGCAGACACCATGCAGGTGGCTAGACTATTAAAGTTATATTTATAGGGTAATCACCTAATTGCTAGCTGAATAAAACTTAGTATGAAAAGCATGTGGAAATTTTAATTACAAGTTACACTTTAACTATTACACAAGTCAGAATCATAAAATTGCAAAATTCATCAGAAAGCATGGCATAATCATGGCAGAAAAAAAAATCAATAAACCAAAGAAATCCAGTAGGTTTAAGCCTCAGTTCCTGAACCCGGTCACTTCACCAATATCCTTCAGGCTGACCCTAAATCATCCGTGCCTCACCTGGATAATGACAGTCAAGCATTTTTCAGTATTCTTCACTTTTAATTCTTCTCTATTGTCACTTCAACTGTGATATTATTATAACTTAGTCATTATTTAAGTGATGTCTTTGATTAGTGGTTTTGGAAAGCTTGGCATAATTCAGTTTAAGAAAGTATAATATGTGTGCTATAATTATCTTAAACTAATGCTCAAAATCATTTCAATAAAGAGAAAACTTCCCCTTCCATTTTTACTCAGTCATCCTGTATTCTGTTTACATGAAAATCCTGACCATTACAACTAGTAAGGAAAATAAAGAATGAAGATCTGCTTTATAAAGAAAAATTAGGGGCGCCTGGGTGGCTCAGTCGTTAAGCGTCTGCCTTCGGCTTAGGTCATGATTCCAGGTCCTGGGATCCAGCCCCGCATCAGGCTCCCTGCTCGGCGGGAAGCCTGCTTCTCCCTCTCCCACTCCCCCTGCTTGTATTCCCTCTCTCACTGTGTCTCTCTCTGTCAAATAAATAAATAAAATCTTAAAAAAAAAATAAAAGAAAAATTAACCATAAAACAGCTTTATTTGAGCATATTCTATAAAGCACTATTTTGAAACACACACACACACACACACACACACACACACACAGAGCCCATATCTTCTGGACCATTAGGGCATGTCAATTTTATCTCCTATAGATCTTTTGAACCCCTTCACTTCATTCCATGCCACCCATCAAGCAGGTATAGGCGATTTCTATCTCTTGCCTGGACATCCTTCCCCAATTATTTCCTGCTGAGACTACCCTACACTAACATGACCACCCCCCCACCAGCCTCAACCAATTTTCCATAGGAAAGCCAGAGGAATCTTTCAAAAGGCAAGGTAAAAGTCTAAGTCAGTCACCTACCTGTTTCACACTTTACAATAGCTTCCCACCTTTCACAGGATAAAGATAAATTTTTCATATCCCCTACAAGCACCTATGTGGTGGGCTCCCTACTACTTCCCCACCCTCTGCTCCCCCCAGTGATGTGGGTCTCCAATTCACTATACTCTCTCTCTCTCCTGTTTCCATTCTTCTCCTATCTGCATAATCAACTTGCAGACCTGTTAGGCATCTTCCTTAAGGAAGCTTCCCCTCACATCCCGCCTCTTACAAATACCCTCATATGGGCTCTCCTAGAACCTCCCCTTCAGGACACTTCTCACAGTTGCAATTTCATGTGTTTGTTGCTGAATTAATGCTGTCTTTCCTCCCAGACTATAAGCTGCAAGAGGACAGGGGCAATGTTTGGCTTTGCTCATCATTCCATCATTAGCACTTGACAAAAAGTTCTGGAATTTAGAAAATTTGAATATTGAGTACTGAATATTTTTTGAATGAATAAATGAATTCAGATTATCTAATTTCATGCCCTAACCTGCCGATTCACCACCAAACCTGTCCTAAATCTGTGAACTCTTCCAATGGGTGTTTTCTGACATTTGAGAATAGCTAGGTCCCATTCTCAGGCTCTTAATCTTTCCAAATATAAAGATATTTTAAGGTTTGGGTTAAGGAGGTTTGTCATCTTTTTATTTTCTGGGTTTTTTTTTTTTTAATTATAAACACAACACAAATATGACCAAAAGCTAGGTTTACTCTTTTTTTTAATTTAATTTACAGGGGAACAAGTATTCAATATCTATTTTCTGTGTTTGCTTCTGTTACTCAGCTTCAATATTTACTTTTAAATAGCTAACCACTAATATAACGGTAAGGGCCACCTTGCCATACATGCTCAAATGTAAAGAAATATAAGGGGTGAAATAGCTCTGAGATTTAAATTTATTGAAAATGCCACATAGGAGGTAAAAATGATCGTAACATTAAAAAGGGATTCTACACCTTTACCTTTGCTTCTGTAAACCACAGTATATATGTAGGATCAAGAATAAAATGTTATTGGAGAACACAGAGCCCATAAGTGATTTGTAACCTTAAGTCTATTTTCATCCCATCCCAGTGTGGGACCACACATTGGTAAGTGTATAATACACTTTTTTTTTTTCCCTTAGAAGCTATCAAGAACACTAAAATGCATCAACAAGTGTGTTAAATTAATCCAAATTGCCAGGAGAGGTGTTGACTCCAAGATAGGATATTTGCATGGAAATAATGTTCCTAGTCTAAATCTGGTCTGTTCCTTGGATAGAAACTTGGTCTTCTCGTTCACTAGTTGTTTCTTCTGGCTTAAAGCTACTCTTTCCTTGCCACCTTTAATGATGGCTCTCTTTGTGCCATCACAAGGCTCTTCTTACTACCTCTCACAGAAGAAATGGCTAGACAATTTTTATTTTTGTTATTTTGTGGATTTAACAGTTGCTTCTTGAAAAGATTACATTTATTCTCCCTTATATATTGTAAAATATACAAAAATGTTGACTTCCTACATGTAAATAAAAAAAATCTAGGACTCATAGTTTATACAGACACTCAAATCCATCAATCCCTGAGTATTATTACTGAAGTTTCAGTAGCATTTTACATCAACAAAGTCTCATCTCTGTTGCCTTCCCATTCCTATTTGTATCCTATGGTCTTACTCTTGTTTCCTTTAAAAATTTTTCATTTTATTCTGTGCCAAAATATTCTAACTTGCTTTTTCTCCAATTTTCTGTTTAGTTAAATCATCACAACATACTTTTCTGAAAAGGGGAAAAGTAGACAAGAAGAATCCCAATGAACTGGAGACTTTCTCTCCTTATTACAAACATACACACTTCCTCTAAAAGAAACATAATCCAGGAATTCTTGAATATTAAAAATGCAATATAAAACAGAGAAGTGGAAGTATCCTCTTTTTTTAATTTAATTTAATTTTATTCTGTTATGTTAGTCACCATACAATACATCATTAGTTTTTGATGTAGTGTTCCATGATTCATTGTTTGCGTATAACACCCAGTGCTCCATGCAGAACATGCCCTCTTTAATACCCATCACCAGGCTAACCCATCCCCCCACCCCCCTCCCCACTAGAACCCTCAGTTTGTTTCTTGGAGTCCCTAGTCTCTCATGGTTCGTCTCCCCCTCCGATTCCCCCCCTTCATTTTTCCCTTCCTTCTCCTAATGTCTTCCGTGCTATTCCTTATGTTCCACAAATAAGTGAAACCATATGATAATTGACTTTCTCTGCTTGACTTATTTCACTTAGCATAATATTTGACAATAATAGAAAATAACATTAAGAGTCTGTACTGACAAAGGTCTAACTTGAAACAAGTCAATAAAGCTATACTCCCAAAGAATGGAATTGGTTGGTGAATGTTCTGAACGGTTCTGTTCACGATTATGGAAGCCACAGCTATAATGTGGGGATATTCTTTTCTTTCTTTTTAGCACAAAGAGCATAGTGTGTGTGGTGGGAATTGGGTGAAGTAGGGTGGGGTAGGGTGGGAAAGAGATTGTGGGCTTTCGCAATTTCATAAACAATTTAAAAGGAATTCATGGCAAAACTGTGCAGTGTCTATTACTCTAACATATATTAAATGTTGAGGTTTTCAAAGGCTGCATTTTTCCAAAACTTTATATGAAGATTATTATAGTTCTTTTTTTATTTTTATTTAAGGCTTATCACATTAAAGATCATTAATCTATAAGTGAAATCAAATCATGTTTTTTTAAATTCTTGATATTATGCAGATATAAGACATTATCATTATTATTATTATTATTACCTAACCAGGAGCCTAAAATTATACATTAAAATAGGAAAGATTTGGAGGCCAAAAGGATAAACTTTGTTATAAAATAAGTCATGGGAATGTATTGTACAGCATGATGATTACAGTTAATAATACTGTATAATATATTTGAAAGTTGCTAAGAGAGTAGATCTTAAAATTTCCTATCAGAAGAAAAAATTGTAACTGTGTATGGTAATGGATGTTAACTAAATTTATTGTGATCATTTCATGACATACACAAATATCAAATTATTACATTGCACACCTGAAACCAATATTATATGTCAATTGTATCTCAAAAAAGATTACAAAAAAGTAAAGGCTTATCTTTTAACATAATTAGTTGTATTCTATCTTTTAATTTCACAAAAATATATTCATAGTTGCCCGGAAAGATTAAAATTCATCTTCTGCAAGAAATGTTTCCAGGGTGAACTATCTCTTCATTTGGACACACTCTCCTGTTGGTTTTCGTAATCTGGGTTATAGTTTACAGCATTTATGTATGACATGGCAAATAATACTTCATATGTATGTCCTAAGCCCTCAACTAGAATGTAAACTTGAAGGAGAAACAAAAAAGTTAAATATTCAAAGAAAAAGTATAGGCTATAATGTCGAAAAAATCAAGTTCAAATTTTTCTTCCATCATTTCCTATTAGCTTGACCAGGGACAAATTATTTAATCTTCCTAAACCTTAATTTCCTATTTATAAAATGCAGAAACCAGTAGTACCCTACCCCTGGGACTGTTATTAGAATCACATTACTAAGGTATGGATTTAGCTCAATAGCTGGCACAAACTAGCTCAATAAGCATTATTATTATTTTTAAATGCTTCAAAATTGAACACCAATTTCCCTGGAGTCTTCAGTCTTCATGCATATGTACCTATTATGGTATTTAATACATGGTGGGTCCCTAATACATATAATTTTGAATGATAAGGACTAAACATTATTGCTATTATTACCGACATCATCATTATTGGCAGTACAATTCTTGTGAACATAGAATTAGTACTAAAATAATCACCCGATTGCCAACAAGTCATGCGAATTTCTTTTGTTTTGCTATCCTTATCTGGAAGAAAACATTTTTTAATAAAAGTATCTGCTTCCTGTATTTTGAAAGTTATGAAGAGCAATTAGTCTCAACTATTCCTGGGGTAAAAACTGAAAAAATGCTGGAGGCATGAGACAGTCAATTTTGGGTAAAGAATTCCTGGAGACTGGTTTTTTTGAGTTCTCCACATGGGATACCACGGACAGACAGCTGTTGTGTGCTAGTCATGCAGAGGTTTAATACATTTTCACTGAACACATTCGGTGTGACAGGCATTTTTCTGGGCCCTGGGGACACAGTAGAGGACGAGACAGATGTGGTCCCACCCTCACAGCTCAGAGTGCAATGCCCGTGCACAGGGTCTGCAGGGATGAAAAGGGCATAAAATACTGGAAGTATCCCTAAGTTTTTCTTTTTCCCCACATTGTTGAACAGGTGTTGTGGTTGATTACACACGTTAGTTAGGGTGAAAATATTTCAAGTTTCTTTAGTAGTTTTGAGAATTCACAACCTGCTTGGTGTTAAACTAAATCTGACTTCAAAGCTGCTGATCTGGGATAACTCTACGTATGCAGGAGATAGAAACCAACAGACTCTAAAGAGAACCCGATGAAGCAGTATCCCTAAGTTGTGCGGATCAAAGTTTGGCTTTAGAGAATAACAAAACCATGTTGAATTAATCCAGAAGTATCATCAGGAGCAAACGAGAATTGCTGTGGTTCTAGGCTATATGGAGAGATTGGACCCAATTTCTCAATTTCCATTTAATAGCAAGGTATGAAATGGAAAAATCACTGAAGTCTCAGATATTCATTTGGGTGTGGAGGAAGCTTCCTGGAATGAAGAACCTAAAGGGAGACTCTGGGAGAACAGGCTTCTCACAAACACTTCCTGCTCAAACTTGTTTCAGACAGACTGAACATTTTATAAGAACAGGTTTCTTATTATATTCCTTTTAGCCTCCTGGACAGAAATCAGCTGGCTGAGAACCATTAGAAAACTATCAAGTCTTTTCAAACCTAAAGTAAAAAAGGAGAGTTTTATTGAAAGCTTTTTTAAAAATTCTACCCATATATCTGTATCTTTCTCTGTAACAAGTTTATGCATATATCAGATGCTTTCTTAATTTAGTCTCCAAAAATATGGAAAGTCAAATCAAATGTCAAATTCTAACACCTGTTACAAATAAACAAGCTTACCAAAAACCTCCCTGGACATGCTGATGGCAAGTTTTAGCCCCTCCTGAGAATTAATGAAAAATAGAGAGAGAGAGCTATATATTTTAGAGGAAATTCCCCAGATTTTCCTGGAGAGTTAAAGAATTTCCAGGAGCAGGAAATGAAGTCAAGTCCTTGCTATATTAATTCACTCTCAATACTTTCCAAAGACTTATTTGGGAAAATTTTCAAAGAAAGAGAAAAAGACTTTACCTGTCCAAAGTCAAGAAAATATGACAACATCTTGGTTCAAGGACATCTCCATGACTCCACAGACTTCAGAACTAGACTAAATTTCTTGGAGAGAGTCTGTAACTAGAAGTTCCTAAGAAGCACCTAGAAATCACTGGTAATTTTTGTCATTCCTACAACACATCAGCAAAGGTTCTAGGCCTTTGAACTTTTTATTCCCTGCACCTGGAATGTTATCGCCCCAATTCCCTACATGTTTATTCCTTCATTTCACTCAAGTCTCAACCCATAACCCTGTCCCTTCAGGTCTCCTTATTTTCCAGAAGCCCCATGCCTAATTCATTCTTTCTTCACTGACATTTTATTTGTGCTTACTGCACAATTTGTAACCCTACCCATTTATATTTACATCTTTCAAAGAGTAACTTCTCTTTTGTTTAATTTCCATCCCTGTCAACCTCACCTTCTGTCTAGCTTTTCAGCCAACTGTGGGGAAAATGGAGACAAAATCAATGTGGAGATCATAGCAAAATGATGCATTTTCTATCTTTGCATCACAACAGTTAGTTCTGATAGGATTCAAGGAATATATTCTAAGTGAGATGCAGGGTGGCATTTCTCTATTAAGCCTTTGGCATTCTTAGCTCTGATATGTGACATTTTATAATTTTGCACATACCCTAAAAGTTTAGGGTATGTGCTAATTCCCAGTTTTCCTCAGTTTTGAATCTGAGTCTTCAGGAAGTCACTTAGTCAACCATGATCTCTCAACAGGTGTTACTGCTTTCCACTGCTAATTGTTTACAGAGTATATCTTATTCCTGGGGTATTTAAAATGGGGGGATTTTTAAAGTGCCAGGCTATATCTCCATCTATGACAATGTCCCCTGCATTGATCGTGGCTCCATTTTTGTACATTAAACTCCTAGTACTGGCATCAAAATTTGGTTGTCTTTGGTAAAGATTTGTGTATTTTAATTGCATGGTGGGACACCACAGATGGGTTGTGAAATAATTGACTATAATTGCTACTCTTTGGGAGAGTGGGATTGAGGGAGAGAAGAGAAAGATTTATTTCATGATATTACATAACAATTATCAGGATCTCAAACAGAAGGAAATAGAATTGAACTCTTCCAAGCAGTATAAATCAAGTGTTTATTAAACTGTGTTGAGGCAAAAAAAAAAAAAAAAGTATTAAGAATAAAACGTTGTTCTGGTAGTTTGCACAAGGCACAAAATTGACCCATGACTACTGTAAAGAGATATATAAAAATAAAGCTTGTTGCCATTAGCAAAATAAATCAGTAAAAGCTAATCACCCAGTGCCCATATCTTGGCTTCTAATATATTCTCCAATAAAGGAGCCAGGGCTCTGTGGATAAATAGTTGATGGTAGAGCTAAAGCAGAGAAAATACAAAGCAAGCAACATAGAGTGCTAGAAAGTAAGGAAGCAACAAAAAGGCATCCAGGCATCTGAAAGAGATCTCAGTGGCCCAAACTGGATAATTCTCAGGAATAAGCTGAACAATGTAGTATTGTAGTACAATGAAGCTATACTATAAAGTAAATATTCATGAGTTCATACTGATTTAAATAAATGATTAAATAATAAATTAGGGAGAAAAGACAAATATCTCCCATTGAAGAAGCCAAATAATTTATGTAGATACTGTCCTACAAGGAGGAAGACCTGAGTTTTCCATTCCATGAGGGATGACCACACTTAGTGACTTGATTCTAAAGGGTATGAAAAGGTTAATAAGAAAAAAAGTAACTATAAGTAGCAGAAACTGACAAACACTATCTAAGCCAGATGATCAACATCAACGATGATGAGTCAGGTTGATAGAAAGTACTCCTAATATCCTATGGTGAGAAGGGCGCTTCACCTCCATGGCCTTTCTCTCAGAAACACTTATCTCCAGTCGATCAAAAGAAAAACATCAGACAAATCCCAGATGAGGGATAGTCTGCAAAATACCCAACTAGTATTCCTCAAAACTGTCAAGGTTGTCAGAAATGAGGAAAGTCTGAGAAATTGTCACAGCCAAGAGGAGACTAAGAAGACATGATGATTCAGTGTAATTTAGTATCTTGGATGGGATCTTGAAAGAGGAAAAAAAAAAAAGGCATTAGAGGAAAACTAGTGAATGATAACAATAGGGGACTCTGGGGATGCGGAACTCTACAGTATCTTTGCAGTTCATGTGTAAACCTAAAACTATGTTAAAATAAAAATTATTTAATTATCTGTACCATCCCAATTATGCAAAGGAATACATTAGGAATACTTAAACTAAAATAGTTGTATCCCTTGGAAGCTAAAAGTAATAATATTTCTGATAAAAAATCAACAATAGGTATCATTTCGTGAGCACTTGCAAAGTGCCAGCACCATGCTCAGGACCACACATGTTATTAACTCATTTCACACATGCAGCAAACCTATGAGCTAGGTAAAAATACCACCGCACTTTTGCATATAGGGAAACTGATGCACAGTCAGGGATTGACTGTGGCTAATCAGGGAGAGGGTTGCACAAACAATTAAAGTTGCACTATATAACATTTCTCAGAGTAGACATCAATACTCAAAGGGATTATTTCACATAGAATGTGTTGATTAGAAGATTATAAAAGGATGAGTTGTTTCTAAGATGTAAAATAATATAATCGGATTTCTTACCCTAAGCTTTGGGTAGATTACAACTGCACAACAGAATACTAAACAATTCTGGGATGGGCATATGGTGATCTATTCTGTCCTAGGGATCTGAAGAGTCAGTACTTACAGACAAACCAGGATTCATATCAACAGCTTTTACTTATGAATGTCGATTATATGCCAACGATATGGAAATGAATGCAATAAGGACTAGCCAGCCAAGATTCTGGAATAGTGCTTCGAGAACCAAAATTTCTCTAAAACTTTATGAAAAAGTCTGACAATTAGGAAAATTACCGGAGTCACACTGGATCATGTCTGTTCAAGAGCTTTTCTCTTGGGGAAGGGAGTCTAACAGAGCTAAGAACCAGATGAAATGGGGGAGAGGGAAGACACCCAGACCTACAGTGATGAACAATGAGAAAGCACAGCAGGGAAAGTTAGATGAAACCATCCACAAGGTCAAGAACATTTGTTCCAGAGAGAACAACATGGGACCTGGCAGAGAACAGTGGACTTGCATTAGTCCCTTATTCACTCTGGTGTAAGACTCTTCCTGGAGGGGTAGTGGGGAGAAAGCAGAGCCAGTACGAGGCCCCTGCCAGCTTCTGTCTTTTAGAGAGACAGAAAACTGTGCTTGCTTCCAACTATGGATGCAAGGCATATGATGTAATTCCAGCACCTAGAGGGCCCCACACATACGAGTTCCTCCATAAATATTTACTGAATAATTCTCAAATTCATTTTTTGTTTATTAATTCCAAGTTAATTAATACCATCTAATTACATACTGAATGCATTCTGACAAGAAAAATCAAAATTCTAAATCACAGAGTGGAGGGATAAAGGAGAGGGAAAAAGATAAAATGCACAAATTCTCAAAATCTATTCACAACAAGGCTTATTTCAGATTTGTGTTCTGTCCATTAATCACGTACTAACATTCTGGGAATAGCTAATATACATTTGTTGCTCAAAAAATATTTATTGATCACTTGCTATGTGCCATACTTATACTTGTATCTGGTTTGGGGATGAGTTGAATGACAAGTGCTACTTTCCTCCAGAAAACTCAGCATCTAGAATAACAACAGTAACACCAGCAGTTAACATTTATCAGACACTGTGCTCAGCAGTGTTTTAAGCATGTTACACATATTAATTTGATCCTCTCAATAAACTTACAAAATAGGACTATTATTATTTCCATTTTTCAGATAAAACTAAGACTGAAGAAGCTTAAGTAACTTCTCAAGGTTATATAGCTGTTAAGTGACAAAGCTAAAAATCTGAACCCAGAAAAACTGACTCCAGAGTGCCAGACAGTGTGAAAAATATCACATAAAAACATGTGTGATTTATAAAATATATATTTATATATAATATACATAATGCATAGTGCAGGAAAATGGTAAATATTGAATATAAATAGTATAATATAAAATTCTATAATCTTCTCCAACCCGGAAGAGCCAAACACACTATGTATGTGTACTGGGATTGGGGGGGATGGTAGTGTTTTAAAAAGTCATAATAATCATAAAAAATAGAATAATGATTTGGTTAAATATACTAGCAGACTCATGGGAACCTAACCTCTAAATCTTTCTTTCAGGTTCAAGAAGTATCCAAGATATCTCTTATATATGCTCACAGTCTGAGTTTTGTCGGTCCCTCTTAGCAGCCTCCCCACCCTGTTATTTCTGATAAGATGACCTCAGAAGAGGAAGTGTTAACTCTGTTGAGATTTTTTCCACTGAAAGTTTTATAGAAAAAGATATGCTCCGTGTAGATCCTTCGGGAAAGAGAGGATTTTTCTAGGTAGTCAAAGAAGGGAAGGTATTCAAAGCTGAGGAAACAACAAGGACAAGTATTCCAGAATCTCTAGAACATAAGCTATAAAGACTAGAGAGAAATGCTCTGAAGAGATGGCCAGGGGCAGTTTGAATATAATCTCATAAATTTTTCTAAGGAGCCATTGAAAAGTTTTAGGGATTAACATGACAACTTGTGCTTTAGAAACAGGTGCAGAATCCGGTGGTAGACACACTAGCTAGGAATTTACTAAAATAGGGAAACAAGAAAAAAATGAGAATATGGAGTAAAATAATACAAAGACAGTATAAATTAAAGGGAATGGATATGAGAAACATGCTATCAGGGTCAAATTTACAATCTTCACTGACAAATTAATTTTTACTCATTCATTTATTCAAAGAATATCTATGAAGTACCTAACAAATTTTTGGCATGGCTCTAGATGCAGCAATGGGCAAGAGAAAGTCTTTTGCCTTATGATGCTTTACGGTGCATCCCAGTGAGAGAAGCACAAAGTAAACAAGTCTATAATAATATTAGGTAATAAGTGCAATGAAGAAAAATGCAGCAGGATAAGGTGAACTGATGGGTGGGTGCTCAGGACAATGTGAGAGGAGGAGAGTGTGCTAAACAGAATCATGATCCCTCATAGATGCCCAAGTCTTAAACCCCAGAACCTGTGAAGAGGTTATGTCACATTAAAAAGGGGAATTAAGTTTGGACATGGAATTAAAGGGGCTAACTACAGAGCTGTAAAATAGGGAGATTATCCTACATGACCTGGGTGATTCCAATGTAATCACAAGGGCCCTTAAAAGTGAAGGAGGAGGGGCGCCTGGGTGGCTCAGTCGGTTGAGCGTCAGCCTTCGGCTCGGGTCATGGTCCCAGGGTCCTGGGATCGAGCCCCACATCGGGCTCCTGGCTCGGTGGGGAGCCTGCTTCTCCCTCTCCTCCCTCTGCCTGCCGCTCCCCCCTGCTTATGCACACTCTCTCTCTCTCTGAAAAAAAGAAAAAAAAAAGTGAAGGAGGAAATAAGAAAAAAAGAGAGAGAGAGAGCAGTCTAATCAGGACTTGGGTTCATGTTGCTGATTTTCAAGATGGAGAAAATCCAGACTTCTAGGGAAGATAGCGGAGTAGGACGATCCTGGGCTCAACTCGTTCCATAGGTAGAGCGAGATAACCCCTGCATCAGTGTAAATCAGCCAGAAAACTACCCAAACATGGGCAGGACAGACTCTCCACAACTAAATGTAGAGAAGAGGCCACATCAAACAGGATAGAAAGGGCAGAGACATAGTCGGGTGCTAAACTGACCATGAACCGGTCCATGGGATGCCGAGAGAGGGAAAAAACAGACCCTGACCACAGGCACCACAGGCAGGAGGAAGACGAATCCTCATAACATTTGGCTTTGAAAAACAGAACCCAAATTTCACAAGTTCTTATAATCAGCAGGACTTAACACCTGGAACTTTAAAAAGTCAATGGGCTCAGCTCTGGGAGAACAGAGAGGGCCAGAGGAAACTGAGTCCCACCCTTAAAGAGACAGCACCATGGAGATACAGCATATAAGCAGCAGTTTGAAAAATGCCTTGTGTCTAAGGGAAGGAGATTTGTTTATTAATCTCAGAGCATGTGCTGGAGGAGCAGGAATCCCTGGGAGAATTTTTCAGGAACAAAAGAGCCGGCAGGTGATATTTCCCTCCCCGACCCCCCAACCAAATCCACAGACACCTGTAGGAACCAGTGTGCAGTGCCAACACTCCATACATACATAACTTGCTAGCAGGGCACCCCTCCCCTCCTTCTCTTGTGCACATGTTCCCTGTAGCCAGGCCTTGGTTCCAGGTTTTCTCCCACAGCAGACCCATGCAAACCTTGCTAACAGCCCATACAATCTGTCCTGCATGGTTCTGTACCCCTCTAACCTGGCTGGCATCAGTCCAGCAGCTGTAGGTCCCCTCCTGCAGCACACCAGTGCAGAACTTGCTGGCACCGTGTGCCATGTGCCCTGTCCACACACTCTCCTGCATACCTGCCCCCTCCAATGTACTCTTGGACAGTACCCATCCAAAGCAGGGCCACAAGCTTGGCAGTGTGCAAGCAGCCCCAATAGGGGCCAACACCGCTCTAAAGTGACTCCTGCCCCAGGGAGAGGGGAAGATAACCATACATACCAGTTCCACTATGGCCCCAGCAGTGGGCTGGGCACAGACATCTGGTCTGAGTACAGACTCCACCCACCAACAAAAGCTTCTCAGGGGACGACACATGGAAAAGCATCCTGTAGTTTGGTGCTACAACAGCTCTGGCAAACACCTGGTCTGATTGAACTTAATGCCATGGCAGCTCCAGACTGGCCCACTAAAAGCACAGGACCAAACCCTGCCCACAACAGGCAAAGAGAGCCATTGCAGAGGACTGGACTGGAGGCAAAATCTCAATCACAACATTAGGTGCACATAACACACATAGGAGACTTCATAAATATCCTTTGAATAAATGAATGAGTAAAAATTAATTTGTCAGTGAAAATTGTAAATTTGACCCTGATAGCATGTTTCTCATATCCATTCCCTTTAATTTATACTGTCATCAGTTTTCAATGAACAGGGGACATTACACTACAGAGCACCACAGGACATCTTCATAAGGCCACTACTTTCAGAGCAGGAGACACAGCTGGCTTCCTAAAACAAAGAAACAGGCACAGAGTTAGACAAAATAATGAGACAAGGGAATACGTCCCAAATGAAAGAACCCTTAACAAAGAGATAGGAAACAAAAAAGAACCAGAGCTTAAAAATTCAATAACTAAAAAAAAAAAAAAAAAAAAAATACACTTGATGGAATAACTAGTAGGCTAGAGGAAGCTGAAGAATGGATCAGTGACCTAGAAGACAGAGTAATGGAAAACAATCAGTTTCTCAGATGAACGAAAGTTAAATGAACTCATGACCACTAAGCCAGCCCTACAAAAAATGTTAAAGGAGACTCTGAGTCGAAAGGAAAGATCGTAAGTAGGAGAAAGAAAAGTAAGAAGCACAAAAGCAGTAAAAATAAGTGCATCTATAAAAATCAGTCAAGAGATTCATAAAATAAAAGGATGTAAAGTATGACACCATATACCTAAAATTTGGTAAGGAGAGGAGTAAAGAATGGGTTCAAAATTAAGTGGCCATCACTTAACATGGACTGCTATGTGCACAAGATGCCATATACAAACCTAATGATAACCACTAATCAAAAACCAGCAATATATATGCAAAAATAAAGAGAAGGGAATCCAAGTATATCACTAAAGAGAGTTAGCAAGCCATGAGAGATGAGAGCAAAAGAAAAGAACACAACTATAAAAACAACTATAAAACAAGTAACAAAATGGCAGTAAGTACATACCTGTCAATAATTACCTCAAATGTAAATGTAGATGGACAAAATGCTCAATCAAAAGACAGAAGAAGACAAGATGGATAAAAAAAAAGCAAGACTAATCTATACGCTGCCTGTAAGAAACTGATTTGAGACCTAAAGACACACGCAGATTGAAAGTGAAGGAATGGAAAAGCACTTATCATGCAAACAGAAGTGAAAAGAAAGCTGGGGTAGCAATACTTATATTGGACAAAACAGACTTTAAAACAAAGACTGGGGGTGCCTCGTGGCTCAGTCGTTAAGTGTCTGCCTTCGGCTCAGGTCATGATCCCAGGGTCCTGGGATCAAGCCCCACATCGGGCTCCCTGCTCCGCGGGAAGCCTGCTTCTCCCTCTCCCACTCCCCCTGCTTGTGTTCCCTCTCTCGCTATATCTCTCTGTCAAATAAATAAATAAAATCTTAAAAAAAAAAAAAGACTGTAACAAGAGACAAGAGGACACTGTATAATAATAAAGGGAACAATCCTACAAGAAGATATAACAATTGTACATATTTATGCACCCAGCATACATAAAGCAGCTCATAACAAATATAAAGGAAGTAATCCATAGTAATGCAACAATAGTAGGTGACTAACACCCCACTTACATCAATGGTAGATCATTCAAACCGAAAATCAACAAGGAGGCAGTGGCTTTGAATGACACACTGGAGCAGATGGATTTAACAGATATATTCAGAACATTTCATCCTAAAACAGCAGAATACACATTCTTTTCAAGTGCACATAGAACATTCTCCAGAATAAATCACATATTAGGCCACAAAACAAGTCTCAACAAATTTAAAAAGATCGAAGTCATACCATGCATTTTTTTTCTCACCACAATGCTTTGAAACTAGAAATCAACCACAAAAAAAAAAAAAAAAAAAAAAAAAAAAAAAAATTCTGGAAAGAGCACAAATACATGGAGGTTAAATAACATGTTACTAAACAATGAATGGGTTAACGAAGAAATCAAAAAGGACAACAAAAATTACATGGAGACAAATGAAAATGAACACACAATGGTCCAAAATCTTTGGGATGCAGCAAAAGAGATTTTAATAGGGAATTTTATAGCAATTCAGACTTACCTCAAGAAGCAAGAAAAATCTCAAATATACAACCTCACCCTATAACTAAAGGAGCTAGAAAAAGAACAAACAAAATCCCAAAACAGTAAAAGGAAAAAAATAATAAAAATTAAAACAGAAATAAATAAAATAGAAACAAACAAAAATAGAACAGATAAATGAAACCAGGAGCTGGTTCTTTGAAAGGATCAACAAAATTGATAAACCTTTGGCCAGACTCATCAAAACAAATGGAAAAAAAGGGTGGGGGGGCGATGCAAATAAAACCAGAAATGAAAGAGGAGAAACAATTGCCACCACAGAATACAAAGGATTATAAAAGAATATTATGAAAAATTATATGCCAACAAATTGGACCACCTAGAAGAAATGGATAAATTCCTAGAAACATATAATATCCCAAAACTGAATCAGGAAGAAATAGAAAATTTGAACAGACTGATTACCAGCAATAAAATTTAATCAGTAGTAAAAAACCTCCCAACAAACAAATGTCCAGGACCAGAGGACTTCACAGGTGAAGGTGAATTCTACCAAACATTTAAAGAGTTAATACCTATTCTTCTCAAACTATTTCAAAAAAAAAAAAAATAAATAATAGAAGAGGAAGGAAAAGGAAAACTTCCAAATTCATTCTATGAGACCAGCATTATCCTCATACCAAAACCAAAACACTACAGAAAAAGAAAACCACAGGCCAATATCTCTAAGGAACAGAGATGCAAAAATCCTAACAAAATAATAGCAAACCAAATCATGAAATACATTAAAAAAAATCATTTACCATGATCAAGTGGGATCTATTTCTGGGATACAAGATTTGTTCAATATTTGCAAATCAATCAACATGATATATCACATCAATAAGAGAAAGGATAAAAACTATATGATCATTTCAGTAGGTGCAGAAAAAGCATTTGACAAAGTACAACATCCATTCATGATAAAAACCCTCAATGAAGTAGGTTTAAATGGAACATAATTCAACATAATAAAGGTCATATATGAAAACCCACAGCTGATGTCACTCTCAATAGGGAATAAAAAAATGAGAGCATTCCCCCTAAGATCAGGAACAAGACAAGGATGTCCACTCTCACCACTTTTAGTCATCATAATACTGGAAGTCCTAGCCACAGCAATAAGAAAACAAAAATAAATAAAAGGCAACCAAATGGGTAAGGAAGAAGTAAATCTTTCACTATTTGCAGATGACATGATACTATATCTAAAAAACCCTAAAGACTCCACCAAAAGAATTACTAAAACTAATAAATGAATTTAGTAAGGTCACAGGATACAAAATCAATATACAGAAATTCATTGCATTTCTATACACCAATAATGAAGTAGCAGAAAGAACAATTACGAAAACAGTCCCATTCACAATTGCTCCAAAAAGAATAAAATACCTAGGAATAAGCTTAAGCAAGGAGGTAAAAGTCCTGTACTCTGAAAACTATAAAACGTTGATGAAAGAAATTGAAGATGACACAAAGGAAAAATATTCTATGTTCATGGATTGGAAGAACAAATATTGTTAAAATGTCCATACTACCCAAAGCAAACTACAGATTTAACACAATCCCTATCAAAACACCAATGGCATTTTTCACAGAACTATAACAACAACAACAACAACAAAATCCTAAAATCTGTATGAAACCACAAAAGACCCTGAATAGCCACAGCAATCTTGAAAAAAGAAGAACAAAACTGGAGGTATCACGATCCCAGGTTTCAAGATATACCACAAAGCTGTAGTAATCCAAACAGAATGGTACCAGCACAAAAGTATACACATAGATCAATATAACAGAATAGAAAACCCAGAAATAAACCCACAGTTATATAGTCAATTAATTTTCAGCAAAACAGGACATAATATCCAATTTGAAAAAGACAGTGTCTTCAACAAATGGTGTTGGGAAAACTGGTCACCTACATGCAAAAGAATGAAGTTGGACCACTTTCTTACACCATACACAAAAATAAACTCAAAATGGATTAAAGAACTAAATGTGAGACCTGAAACCATAAAAATCCTAGACGAGGTTACAGGCAGAAATGTCTCTGACATCAGCCTTAGCAACATTTTTCTAGATATGTCTCCTGAGGCAAGGGAAATAAAAGCAAATGTAAACTATTGGGACTACATGAAAATAAGAAGCTTCCACACAGCAAAGGAAACAATCAACAAAACTAAAAGGCAACCTATGGAATGGAAGAAGATATTTGCAAATCGTTTATCATATAAAGGGTTAACATCCAAAATAAAGAACTTATACAACTCACGACCCAAAAGAGAAATAATCCATTTAAAAAATGGGCAGAAGATATGAACAGACATTTCTCCAGAGAAGACATCCAGATGGCTAACAGACACATGAAAAGGTGCTCAACATCATTCATTATCAGGGAAACACAAGTCAAACCACAAGGAGATATCACTTCACACCTGTCAGAATGGCTAAAATAAAAAACACAAGGAACAGCACACGTTAGTGAGAATGTGGAGAAAAAGGAATCCTTGTGCATTCTTGATAGGAATGCAAACTGGTGTAGCCACTGTGAAAACAGTAAAAAATTAAAAATAGAAGTAACATATGATCCAGTAATTTCACTACAGGGTATTTAGCCAAATAATACAAAAACTCTAACTCATAGGGATACATGCACCCCAATGTTTATAGCAGCACTATCTACAATAGCCAAATTATGGAAGCAGCCCAAATGTCCATCAAGTGATGAATGGATAAAGAAGATATAGTACGTGTATTTGCACAATGGAATATTACTCAGCCATAAAAAAAAACAAATGAAATCTTGCCATTTGCAATGACAATGAGGAGCTAGAGAGTATAATGCTAAGTGAAATAAGTCAGAGAAAGAAAATACCATATGATTTCAATCATATGTGGAATTTAAAGGAAAAAAGAGACAATCCAATAAACAGACTCTTAACTACAGAGAACAAATTGATGGTTACCAGAGGAAGGGAGGTAGAGGATGGGTGAAATAGGTGAAGGGGATTAAGAGTACACTTATGACGAGCATGTATAGAATTGTTGAATCACTATATTATACACCTGAAATGAATATAACACTGTACTATGCACAACTATACTGGAATTAAAATTAAAAAAAATAGCCGGGGAAAGTTTAAAAAGAAAAAAAGAAAGCACCATGAACCAAGGAATGTGAGTGGTCTCTAGAATCTCAGGTGGCAGGGGAAGGGATTCTGCCCTCCAGCCTCAAGAAAGGAAAGCAGCCCTTCTGACAGCTTGATTTAACCAAATAAGACCATGGCTGACCTCTGACTTCCAGAATTGTAAGAAGATAAATTTTTATTTTTTTAAGCTAAGTTTGTGGTAATATGGCATAGCAGCAATAGGAAACTAACACAGGGAGCAAGAGCTCCATCACTGGATGACTGGTTGAATGATGAGTGGTGGTACCACTACTGGAGGTAGGGGAAATACAGGGAAGGGGAGATTTCTTACTTGTTATTCAGGGTAGGTATTCAGGAAAAGATAATGAGTTCAATTTTGAAATTCTTAAGAGTGAAGGCACCAATATGGACAACCAGATGGAAATGTTTAGAATATAGTTGGATAGAAATGTCAGAAAAAATAGGAAAGTAAATTTCAGAGTTTTGTCTTGTTTTTAATCAATTTGCATGTGGTAGTGGGAGCCATAAGCAAGGATACGATTGTCCAGGGAGTATTTGTAGTAGTATGAGAAGTAAGGAATTCCTGGAGCAGAGATCTCACTTACTCAGAACACTCACTCACTCACTTAGAGGGAAGTTGGGAAAACAGTGACCCACAAGGAAATCATTTCTATCTAGATATAGCTAACCCCACTTCATATCTCACTCCTAAGTTTAGATCCACATTTACAAGAGCTTCTTGGACATCTCTACTCGAATATCACATAAGCCCATTAAATTTGTTGTGTCTAAAATGAAATTAATCTTTTCCCACAAACCTGAACTTCCTGCTTCGTCTTTACTTTCAGCTAAGGATACCTCCAGGAACTTCATTGCCCAAGGTAGAAACCCAGGGATTAACAATGACTCCTCTTTCCTCTCACTATGCTCTTCGTAAAATCCTTTATTACATTTTGTCAATTCTACTTTCTTAAGCTTTCAAATTCCTCTGCTTCTCCCTATTCCCCACCAGCCCCTCCCATGTCCAAGGTCACTGTCATCGTTCAACAAGACTACAACGTTAGCTTCCCACGTGCAGTCTTGCCCCTCCCCACTCCAATCCCCACACTGCTTCCAGCATGAGATTTAAAAGCATTAGTGCTCATGGCCTTGCCCTACTGAGAACCCTCCAATGGTTTCCTGTATTTCCAGGATAAAATATAAATCCCTGAACATGACAAAAATTCCCTCAATGATCTCACTCTTGACTATGTCCCCATTCTCAATATCTCTCCTAAGTCACACACAAAAAAATGCCTTTTCCTAAATATGCCATTTGCTCTGTCATGTGTCCCATCTTTTTCACATACTATTCCCTCTACCTTTAACAAATCCTGCCTTTCTTCACCTGGATAAGTTATCCTGCTCCTTCAAGACTCAACTTATATACTACTTCTTTCATACATCTTTCCCTGACATCTCCAAAGTTTACTTAAGAGTTCCTCCAGTGTGATCCCTTATGCAGAAAAGAGATTAAAAGTATTAAAAGTAAATCACAGAACTGACTAACCACTGAGAAACCAGACTTGTGAAAGACAGAAAACAAGGGAGCTCTGGAGTCTGGTAGAAAAAACTCCTGACACTATTGTCATGATGCCACCACTGGAACAAATTTATACAGAGCTTATTTTTCATCCTTGTGTCATTCTCTCCTGATTCAAAGTCCCAGGAGAGAACCAGATTAGCTTGGCAGGAGTCACATGACGATCACTTAGCTAGATGAAGGAGTATTGGCATACATTCTTACCAACAGCATACCCATGGGGAGAAGGTAAAATTCCACAGTGAAATTAAGGTGCTGCTACTAAATAGAGAACGAGAGAGAGAGAGAAAGTTCAAAACAACAAATATCTACTAAAGCCTTGAACCAAATGTGAGAGTCATCAGATAGGTGTCAGAAATACCCTTTTTTCCCTAAAATATGAGAACACACTGGAAAAACAGAGCACCCAGTCAGCTATCCCGTTTTCAAGGCAGTTGGTATGTCATTATAACAGTGACCTAGTAAGTCAGCATTCATTAAAATGGGTTGCAGGCTAAAATCAGGGCCATTTCTTTTGTCATCTGAAACATATTGAAAGCTGAAAAAAAGCATTTTGTGCAAAGGGAAATGATACTCTTTTTAAAAGTTTTATCACGAGTAAGGAAATTTCTAGGTTAGATTAACATCTTATTTGTAGTCCCAGGGCTCATGAGAATAAGTAAAGGGCTACACCCTTTTTCTGGGAGCCATGAGCATCTTTCTGTTACCTCTTATTTTTCTTAGGTGCCTCATGGAAGTCACGTGGCCCAGCCCGCTCTAGCACAGACATACTCTCAGTTTCAGCAGACATCAACTGTCTTTCCCCCTCAGCTTCTGACCCTGCCAGCCTCCACATGTCACAGGCATGTACTTCTATTTTTTAAATTAGGACATGAGTTTCCCATTTGCAAAAGGGATAGAGCACTCAAAGACACATCTTGGCTCAGTAACAGACCATGGAATATGATCATTCTATAGTAGAGTGGGCACAGATAGGCCTCCTCTCAGTGGAATCCCTTGGAAAGATCACTTGAAAGAAGCTTTAGTGAGAGGCACACTCCTCATTGCAGTGTCAAAGTTCAAACCTAAATCTTGGAATGCAGAACAGCCTTGTTTTCTGCAAATTGAATACGAAGTATCCAGACAGCACAGGGAACTTACTCAATGTTTTCATTCTTAGGCCACCAAGTTCATTAGCATTCATTTTTTTTTACTTTTATCTGTTGATGGATATTAACAGAAGCAGAATTAGCTACAGTCTGATATCCCAATTAACAGAAAGAGGTGCTTTTTCTAAAAAAGTGACAATAACTTGTAGAGGAAAAACTAGTAGAGAAAGACAGTCTTCTTATCCTGATATCTCTGCTAACTGGCAATGTTACCTTGTGTGAAATACTTTTCTGTGTTTCTAATTCTCTGTCGTGCATAGTAATATCAGCTGTGAGAGCTCAATAAGATAACTAACATAAAATTTGGGGAAAAAATGAGCTACCATAACCAAAGTCAAAATAGATCAGTGTTTTGACAAATTCACTATTGTACTCCGAAGTATAATTCCCATCCAATAATATTTCTAGTTTAGGTTCAGAAACTAGAGAAGAGCTCCATTTCTTCCTACTGATGTATAATGCAGTTACTTTCCAGTTATCCTCCCTAGAAAACTAACGAGTGGCTTTTTGGTCAGTAGATGTTTTGGGTAATTCCCCTCAAAATAGGAAAATTAAAATTTTGAGAAGTTCACTGAGTTAGATTAAAAATTTTACTAGATTTCATTTCTATTATTACTTAACTATCAAAACACCAATCCTTTAAAGAAAATTTGACATAGTATGAGACAAGTCAGATAAATATAATGTTGACTATTCGTGGGTACATGCATGTTGAATCTAAAAATTGTATTTAATTGATTCTGGAAACACTTTTTGAAGTTCAATAAGTGCTTCAGAAATCAGCTGGGAGTCCACAAATGGTAACAGTATTTAGCTCATTTCAATGGAAATGGTCTCATTAAACGTCAGCTGCTAAAAATGTATGAGCAAAGCCATGTCCTTTGCCCTCCTGGAGGAAAGAAACCCTCCTTGCACAGTTTTGCTTTTAAAATTAATCCTTGTTTAAATTGTTAACTCTTGCTCTAGTGGTGGCCCATGGCAAGAAATTCAAGCCCCTCTCCTTCTCTCTTACCTAAGCATTTGCAAACCCTTCAGCCAGCTCTGATACTGTCAATGCAAAATGACTTTTCTAACTGCATTTAAAGTATTTTAACCAGCTTTAGTGATAGACTTTCTTCCTCAGTGCAGAAAATGCAGTTTAAATCAAAACTTCAGAATGCTAAACATGCATGTTTTCTACAACATGATCTCAAAAATTCCAAAAGTAATGAGCAATATCAGTAACATCAGAATAGATATCGAGTAAAATAGCCAGATGACATTAACTAAGCAACACTCTTAGGTTATCTGTTCTTTAAGAATTAACTAAATGGAAAATTTTCAAATAATTTTGTTCTCACAGTAAGAGGCTTGCTTTAAAATAGGTGGTTTCAAGGAGGGATTTCATTTCTATATTAGGTAACTTAAAATAATAGGATATTTAGGAAAACATCATATAGAGTCTGCCTTGAATCAAAGCAATTTCAGCATATAAAATTCGTATCAGAATTGTAACTCATGGGAAATACTTTTTTAATTGGAACATTGAAGCTTGCATTGTTATCACTTTAAGTCCTTAGAACTGCTCATTTTGCACCAATGTTGATTGTTTATTTTGAGCCATTAGTGAAGCTCACATTCTAGAAATATTCAATCCAAATTAAGGAAAAGAGCACCAACTGAAAGAATATTTTAATTACTCTTCAAGATTAAAGTCCCTAAGACACACAAAAAAAGGAAAGACATTTCATGCTCATGGATTAAAAGAATAAATATTGTTAAAATGCCTATACTACCCAAAGCAATCTACAAATTCAGTGCAATCCCTATCAAAATTCCAATGGCATTTTACACAGAAATAGAACAAATGATCCTAAAATTTGTATGGAACCACAAAAGACCCCAAATATCCAAAGCAATCTTGAGAAAAAAGAACTGGAGGCCTCCCTGACTTCAAACTGCATTAAAAAGCTACTGTAACCAAAACAGTATAGTATTTTCATAAAAACAGACACATAGATTAACAGAACAGAATAGAAATCCCAGAAATAAACCCACACATGCATGGTCAATTAAATTATGACTAAGGAGCCAAGAATATACAATAGGGAAAGACAGTGTCTTCAATAAATTGTGTTGAGAAACTGCACAGCCACATGGAAAAGAATGAAACTAGACCACTAGCTTATACTGCACACAAAAAATCAACTCAAAACAGATTAAAGACTTGAAGATGAGACCTGAAACCATAAAACTCTTAAAAGAAAGCATGACATCAGTGTTGTCATTGAGTTTTTGGGTCTACCCCAGAAGCAAAACAAAACAAAACAAAACCAAAATAAGTGGGACTACCAAAAAAAAAGGTTCTGCACAGCCAAGGAACCCATCAACAAAATGAAAAGGCAACCTATTGAATAGGACAAAATATTTGCAAATCATACATCTGATTAGGGTTAATATCCAATATATATAAAGATCTCATACAACTCAATAGCAAAACAATAGTCTGATTAAAACATGGATCAGAGGCTCTGAATAGACATTTTTCCAAAGAAGACATACAGATGGCCAACAGACATATGAAAAGATGCTCGACATCACTCATCATTAGGGAAATGCAAACCAAAACCACAACATGCTATCACCTCACATCTGTTAGAATGGTTATTATCAAAAAGACAAGAAATAAGAAGTATTAGTGAGAATGTGGAGAGAAGGAAACCCTTGTGCCTTGTTGATAGAAATGTAAATTGGTGGAGCTCGGAAGAAAAATAGAATGGAGTTTCCTCAAAAAATTAAAAATAGAACTACCATCTGATCCAACAATTCCACTTCTGGGTTTTTATCCGAAGGAAAAAAAAAACACTAATTTGAAAGACATAAATGTACCCCCATGTTTACTGCATTATTTTCAATAGCCAAGATATAAAAATAACCTAAGAGTCCATCGATGGATAAATGGATAAAAATGATGTGGTACATACACACACACACACACACACACACACACACACACACACACACAGGAATACTATTCAGCCATAAAAAGGAATAAAATCTTGTCATTTACAACAACATCAATGGATCTTGGGAGCATTATGCTCAGTGAAATAAGTCAAAGACAAATACCATATGATCTCACTTATATATGGAATTTAAAAACAACAAGAAAAACCAAGCTCTTTGGTACAGAGAACAAACTGGTGGTTGCCAGAGGTGTTGGGAAAGAAGAAGAAATGTGTGAAGTAGGTCAAAAGGTGCAAAATTCTAGTTATAACATAATTAAGTCATGGAGTAATAATGTACAACAGGGTGACTATAGTTAATAATACTGTATTACACATTTGGAAGTTACTAAGAGTAAATCCCGAAAGTCCTCATAACAAAAAATTTTTTTGTAACTGTCTATAGTGATGGAAGTTAACTAGACATATTGTGGTGATCATTTCACAATATATGCAAATATTGAATCATGTTGTATACCTGAAATGAACATGTTATATGTCAATTTTACTTCAATTAAAAAAAAAAAAAAAGATTTGTCAAGAAAGTTCTTCCCATTTCCCACCAAAGAATAAATGTCACCGATTCAAAATACTGTAAAAAAATGGCTTTTGCTTTTTATTGGAAAAACCTACTTAGTACCTCTGAAACCTTGACAAGTTCTCTAAAAGTAATTACTGGCTTTTTTCTTTGTTTGAATGTGAGGTTTCATAGCAAATTTTCAAGGCTCTTGCTCCCACCCTCTAATGCTCCAAATCCAAATGACAAGTAGTTAGATGGCACAGAGCTGTTCAATGAAGAAAACAAGTCTCCTGACATCTAGTACCCAGCTCTACAACTTCTGCTCCTGGAACCAAAGAATAAAAAGAAAGAGAAAGAGGAAACATAGAAGAAAATCTTCATGACCTTGAATTAGGCAAAGATGTCTTGTCATGTACCATCAATAAAAATATCCAGCCGGAAAAAAAAAAAAAAGACTTCTTAAGCATCGTACCAAAAGCAAGATCCACAAAAAAACAAATCAGTGAATTGGACTTCACAGAAATTAAAAATCAGCTCTTTTAAAAACACTAGTAAGAGACTAAAAAGGCAAGCCACAGATTTGGGAAACAATAGTTTTAAATTATACATGTGATGACAGATTTGTTTTAAAAATATATAAAGAACTCTTAAAACTCAGTAAGAAATAAAAAACTTTAATAGGCAAAAAAAATTGAACAGGCCCTTGCCCCAAAGAAGTCATGCAGATTGCAAATAAACAGATGAAAAGATTTTCAACACCATTAGTCAATAAGAAAATACAGAGTAAAACCACAATGAGATACCACTACACATCTACTGGAACAAAATTTAAAACATAGCCAATGTCTTTAATAATGTGGAAGAATTAGAACTCTTATATATTGCTGACGGAAAAGTAAAATGGTATAGCCACTTTGGAAAACAATGTGGCAATTTCTTAAATTAACATACACCTACTGTATGATTCAGCCATTCCACTCCTCGATATTTACCCAAGAGAAATAAAAGCATGTGTGCACAGAAAGACTTGTATACCAATGTTCATACAGCTTTATTTGCAATAGCCAAAAACCTGTGAACATTCCAAATACCATCAACATGTGAATGGATAAACAAATGATCCTTTATCCACATCATAGAATACCACTCTGCAATACAAGAGTGGCCTATTGACATATGACAATCTCAAAATAAGTATAATGAGTGAAAGAAATTAAACAAAAAGAGTACATATTGTAGATTCTATTTATATAAAATCCTAGAAAATACACAGTAATCTATAGTAACAAAAAGCAGATCAGAGTTGCCTCGGAAAGAGGGAAGGGGTGGGGAGGATAGAGAGCAGCAAGAGGGAAGGAATTACAAAGGAATGCAAGAAAACTCTTGAGGTGATGAATATGTTAATCATCTTAATTTTAATGATAGTTTCATGGATATATACATATATACAAACTTATCAATTGTATACTTGATGTGTGTGCAGTTTAATGTATGTAATTTATACCTCAATAATGCTGTATTTAAAAAAAAAGAAGAAAAAGAAAAACACTTTCCAGAGACAATACTAGAATACCATATAGGGGTAAACCAAGTTGTCTGCTCTTGGCACACACTGAACTTCCTTTTCCCCCGATAATATCTGCAAATTTATGAACTATCAAATATAGTCTTCATGGATAATATACTTACATATGCAAAAGGGAGCCAAACAATTAGCCACTCTCCCTACTTGCCCAGGAGAATAATCAACGTCTGATGAGTAGCAAAGCATACAAATTTGATTTACAATGTTTCCCTGCTCTGAGGGTGGGCTGGAAATATATGCTTATACATTGGAAAATGCTTACATACCAGACTTCACTAAAGGGCCAGGTGCACATTTTTGCTTTATCCCCGCGACTTCTACACCAGCAGTGACCTACTGTCTTGTAGCCTGGATGGCTCTGTCAGTGGAGCAGATGGAACAATTCTTTCCTACTTCTAGTTAGATTTGATGCTCACTGATAAAAAAATCAACATTTCCTCCTTGCTGAGTATTCTTGTTCACATGTGTTCATTTGGCATTATACCTGCTTACAAGATGTTCTAGCAACATATGTGCCAAGTCATACTGGTTCTGCTCTGGGAACCTAGGCGTCTTCAGGGTACTATTTATTCTGCCCTCTGTAACCTCCTGAGGAGGGGGTGGGGGGAGGAAGGGGAAGATAAGGCTTTAGAATTTTTCTGCAATTATGTTGTTGATACTTGCAGATAAAAACGTCTGAAGTTGAACTTAGGAAGATACCAGTTTGACAGCCTCAGTACATAATGAAGACGAGCTCTTTACCATTTCTGTTTCTCCCCTAAGGAAGGTGCCAATGGCTCTATTAAAAGGAAGGGGCTGTTTGCCAGTTGGAACTGCCATGCATGCCCCGTGAAGCTGCCCAACATAGCTGGTGGGCCAAAGAAGCCCGTCTCCATCCTGGAGTTTGGCTCCTGCCAGAACTCACACCGCCTGAGAAGAAACGGAAGACGGCCAAGACGGGTGCAGTGTGTGTACCTATTGTCTTGGCACAAGTTCAGTTCAGTTTAGACCAGTTAGTGCTGCCCCTGGAGAATATTTACTACATATACAAATAGGCAGTTAACATGACCCTTGATAGACATGGTAATAGAGTTTTTACTGACAATTGACCCAGAACTGCTTTCTGCCAGTTATACCATGATTAATTCACTATGCTGGCAGAGAAAAAAAACAGCTCTAGCTGAACCCTTGGATTCAGGTTGAGAATCAGCCTACCAAAGCTCTACTACAGTGATCCAGTCAACGTACAGTGAACCCAAAGGTTTTGAATACTCTTAAAGCATTTCTAATATACACAAGATGGAAAGATAGCATCAATACAAGCACTGACTCTTCCTAAAATGCCACCCCCTGTTGACTTTGGGGTTGTTCTTTTGTGTTCTGAAGCCCCTTGGAAGGTTTAAAATACATAATCAACCCTGGCTTCCAGCAACATTTGGATTTTCAATGAAGACACGTACACCAAGGAGCATAATGCCAACAGTGAGCAAATTCCCTGAAATTCCTACCAGCCAAGGGATTTGGATAAAACTGATTTGTCACAGAAATGCTATGAGTATACTGCTACTCAGTAAATGGGCCTTGCCTTTCCGTACTTCTTGCCTTTCGGGCGCTGACAGTATGAATTTGTTAAAAATCTCACTTCAACATGAGGATGAGAGGACTCTTAGAAACTTCCCAGGCCAACTTAACATGTTTCCTGAAAGTATCACATAAGAAAAGAAAGTGGGTCCTAAGACTCAGAGCTTCCCAACCTCGTCAGACTAGCAGGGCGGAAATGACAATCGCCTGCCTCTAGAGAAATCCTAGAATAGGCAGCTCTTACATATTAATGCCCAGCATAGACCAAGAAACTCGTGGTCTCACAGATTCTCATCAAGCCAATGGATTTCTCTTTCATACACATGTTCTCACCTCAGCCACAAAGTCACAGAGCCACACATAATAGGGGTTTAAATCAAAGATATATACAAGGTATTAAACATGTACCCAGGTAATAGTTAGACACTGTTGTATCTTTAGACATAAGTCCACATCTTAATATTTTAAAAAGCTGCCCAGTTCACATTTACTTAAATTACTACTGATCTGGAAAATAAATTGAAATATTGTATATTTGGTTACTCTTTGTCACCTGTGATTTTTTTTAATTAAATATTTACCAAAATAAAAGTTGCCATGAATTTTTTTAAAAGATTTTATTCATCTATTTATTTGAGACAGAGAGAGAGAGCGCACGCATATGTGAGCACGAGAGGGGTGAGCGTCAGAGGGAGAAGCAGATTCCCCGCTGAGGTGGGAGCCCAAGGCAGATGCTTAACCAACTGAACCACCTGGGTGCCCCTGTTGCCACGTATATTTAAAAATATTTGATGTATATGCAGAGAAACGTCCAATTACTATGCTCTTACTCTTTGAGGTATAGGATTAAAATTTCATTTATTCCATTTGTTAAGGAACAGGGAATTTTTCCTTACCAATAGCGAAAGGGAAAGAAATATTTGGATATAAAAACTAAGTAAAAAAGTATGCATTTCATGTAATGTCTGGTGATTAACAGAGTATATTTCTCCAAGCAGCTCACACTGAGTAGTGAAGTCCTTCAGAGTCACTTTCCTTCTTATTCACGCACATCCTGATATATAAAAACATCTGTGAAGTTAGTTGGAAAGTACACACTGGCATAGTCTGAGCCCACTGTGACTGTTCATGGCTACAAATGTAGGGCTGATATGGGCTATCAGTTGGAATGTGGGGCATAGGTGCCCCTATTCGGTTATTAAATATTTTTAACATCACCCCAGATTATAAAATGTAATTGAAAGTTAGTAGCATGTTTTTTTTTTCCCTACCATAATGCTGTCTTATAAGTAGTCCCTTTAGTGAATGCATTGTCATGGGCTATATTATAAAGGGAAGAGAAGAGCAGGAATCCTCCCTCAAAAACAGGGAACAGGAACTTGATGAGGATATTAAGTTGTTTCCTTATTGTCTGGATTGCTAAAACAAAATACCATAGACTGGGTAGCTTATAAACAACATAAATGTATATCTCACAGTTCCAGAGGCTGGGAACTCCATAATAAAGTTGCCAACTGATCTAGTGTCTGGCCGGCTTCTTGGTTCATAGACAGCCATCTTTTTGCTGTGTCCTCACATAGTAGAAGGGGCTAGGGAACTCTGTTTAGTATCTTTCATAAGACATTAGTCTTGACAAAGATTTTTTATAGGACACCAAAAGCTTTCTGACATTGGTCTTGACAGTGATATATTGGATATGACCCCAAAAGGACAGGCAACAAAGGAAAAATAAACAAGTGGTATTATGTCAATATATAAAGCTTGTGCAAGAAAACAAACAACAAAATGTAAAGAAATATGGAAGAAAACATTGTGCACTATATATCAGATAAGAAAATAGTATTGAAAATATGTAAGGATCTCATGCAACTCAATAATGAAATAAACCCATATTAAAAAAGGTCTAAGGACTGAATAGACATTTTCCCACAGAAGGTATACAAATAAGTGAAGGGGATTAAGAGGTACAAACTTCCATTTATAAAATAAATTAGTCACGGAGATGAAAAGCCCTGCACAGGGAATATAGTCAATATTATAATAACATTGTGTGGTGATAAATGGTAACTATACTTATCATGGGAGCACTGAGTAATGTATAGAACTTCAGATTACTATGTTGTACATCTGAAACTAACATTATATTTCAACAATTAAAGAACATTGATTCCATTCATAAAGGCTCCATCTTCATGACTTAATCACCTTCCAAAGAGCCCACCTCCTAATACTATCTCTTTAGGCATTAGGATTTCAACGTATTGAAATTTTAAATTTTGAGGGGACACATGCAGACCATAGCACCTGTGGTAATAACTTTGCCTCCATTTCTTAGCTTTTGGTTTCTGTCACCTTTTGAGACCTATAGGCCCTCACTGCATGTCTTTATCACAACATTACAAAGTCACAATCTAGACTGGTAACATTACAGCTACCATGAATTGAATACCTACTATGCACCAAATACTAACAATCCTCCAAGGTAAGTGTTATCCCTGTTTTATACACAAGTAATCTAAGAATCAAACAAGGCAAATTATTTGCCAACAGGCCTATAGTATTAGATAGCACAGCAAAGTTTCCAACATGGGCTGTCTACAAAGCCAATGTTCATTCTACTCTGTTTTATATTATTCTTCCTAGAAAAGCTATAAAGATTGACAAGCTGTCCCTGAGAGGCAGCATGTTTCCTCCATTCCTGCAACCTCTTGCTTTAATGGAACAGGCAAACCATCCCCACCATGGACTCTGAATTCTAGTTATTTTAATATGGTTACGTTTGTTAATGTAAAAATAGCGATAATAATAATAATACAATACCCATGCATGTGACAAATCAAGAGGAGTTTTTGTTTCTTACCAGAAAAATGGCTCTGGAATTGAGGGCAACATAGACTAGAAGAGCCCAGGCTTAGCTGGAAAAGAACAGATGATAAAGGGGACAATTTCAGAAGTTATTAGTACTCTAAAGGAAACGTTGCTCAGGTAATTAGTTTTTCTTAAACTAAAGTGATAATATAGATTTCTTAGTGAATCAGACAAAAACTATAAATTTGTGGCAGGAAGAGATGTACAGAGGTTTAGATAACTACAGAACTCAGTAAAAACTCTTGAAGCTGGATTCTGGATGTATTCTTTGTACCTATTGTGTTCAGACTAATTTATAGCTGGTATCTAACTTTTGCTTTACTCAGATTGTTTTTCAAAAGAGTAATTTATTCTCACCTTTTAAAAGAAAACAGTCATTGTGGAGCCTCTGGGGTTTTTTGTTTGTTTATTTACTATTACATAAACTTATGTTTGGAAAAAATAAAATAAATGCATGTGTTAGATACAGTCAAAACCATGGATACATTCAAATTAAGTTATCAAGTTAATGTGATATGTGATGCTATTTTACTGAAACCAAAGTGTTCGTGTTATAAATGGTAGAATATACATCCTCAGGTCTGGTTCTATATTTTAACTATTTCTGTGTGTTGAATTCAGTAATTTTAGTGCTTAAAAATGTCTTTTTAACTTAAGCATGTAGCATATAATGGAGTTAATAACTTTGAGATTTTTCTTGCTACTTCAGGATAATCAGATCTTACATTCAATCAAAACTACAACAATCTATTTTCACATGCCAATGTAAAGAACTATACAAATGACCAGTTTAATTGAAGATTAGTATTATTGTGCACAAGATTAGTTTGGTAGTAGGGATAAAAAATACCAGTGGTTTAAATTTCTTTAGATTTTTTCTTTTAATATTAGCATGAAAGAAGTCTAGAAATCCGCAGTCCATAACTGATACAGGCAAGACATGATGTCATCAAGAATGCAGGCTCCTGTATTTCTGCTCCTGAATCATACCTTCCATTTTTAAGGTCACCCCATCATCCATGGAGCTCATGCTGGAATTCCAATTATCATCTTCACACTGAAGGCAACAGAGCAAATGCAAAAGGGCAAAAAGGATTCCTCTCCACTGAGTTGGCTTCCTTTAAACAGCCTTGCCATAACTTCAACACAATATTTCTACTTATATCCTATTTGCTTCAACTTAAACATATGGCCATACCTATTTGCAAAGGAAGAGAAGAAATAGAAATTTGTTTTTGGTTTCCATGAAGCAGTGTGTCTGGGTTTGTTACTAAGGTGAGAGAGGAAAATGTTTATCAGTGTAGGCAACTATTAATCTTTGTCACATGTTATACTTTTAAATTCTGCGCTTTAAAAATCTAATGCAGTTCTTAATAAGGAACATTTACATCTACCACCAATAAATGTTCCCATTTGATATACACAAAGGTGACAACCTCTAGGTAAGTGTGAAATAGAAATGAAAATATTGCTTTCTGCCTGCCAGTTCTTAGCACAGAACTCCTAAAATCCTTGTCATTTCCTACGTGATAAGAGCACTAAGAATATCTTTTTTTCTAATATTTGGGTTTTTACCCAGTTCCTGGCAGGGCTTCTAAATGTCTTGGAATTTACTGAGTGATAGAAATGTGTCTTGTTCTCTTGGGTCTAGACTTGGTGGACATCTAGAAAGCTTCAGGATGGGGACTGGTCACCAGAAAAGCCAAACCATGATTAAAAACTTAGAACTTTTAGCCTCCTCTTTATCATTTGGATAGGGGAGAAAGTCTGGAGATTGAGTTAATATCATGCCTACTTGATGAAGCCTCCATAAAAAATCCCAAAAGTAGGAGGTTTGGAGAGCCTCTGCGTTGGTGAACACATCCACATACCAGGATGGCGCACCTTAACTCCATGGGGACGGAAGCTCCTGTGCTTAGAACCCTTCCAAACCTCACCCTAAGTATCTCTTCATCTGCCTGCTCATCTGTATCCTTTATATAATAAACTGGTAAATGTAAGTAAATGTTTCCCTGAGTTCTGTGAACCATTCTAATAAATTATAGAACCTCGTGAAAGGTCCCGGCCATTTGGTCAAAAGTACCAAAGACAACCTAAAACTTGTGATTGAAGTGGGGGCAGTGTTAGGAGACTGAGCCCTAAACTTGTGGTGTCTGATACTCATTCCAGCTGGACATGTCAGGTGAACTGTGTAACACCTAGGTGGTATCACAGAATTGCTTGGTGTGCGTTGGGGGGCGGGGGGGGCACGAATCACATCTGATGTCAGAGATATTGCATGTGTGTGAGTAAAGGAGACACACGGGAGTGTTTTTGCTACACATTGTATGTCTACTTACAATGTAAAAATGGTAATAACCTCTACAGTACAGGTGCTCTTTGTTCTATTTGCTTAAACTCTTACATACAAAATGAGGACTTAGTTCTACCGTTATTTTTCTCTTCTAAAACTCTAGCACAACTTTTGTTCATACAGCATACAATGACAGTTTTACATCTCTAATATAGCCTCCAGCAATCTGAAGGATCAAAATTCTCTTTCTTAAAGAAGAATCTAAGGTTTAGAGAGGTTAGACAACCTGCCTGAAGTCATGCAACTAAATCCAGCCTTGGACCCCTCTACAGGTGCTGTGGCTCCTCGGGCCTCCTGAGGACGATTTCTGCCAAGTTCCTTTGGCACAGAGTCACTTCTTCAGACCTAGGGGTCTAGTTAACATTCTGGATGGCCATGCAATCCTATGCGGGCTTCCCAGAGTCTTAAAAGAATGTTTTTCTTGGCACCTCCATTTCAAGGCATCACATGGGTACCAGGTAGAGCACAGGCTGTTCTACCAGTAACAATGATGGTGGCATATGGTTTTACGTTGTTGATAGTAAATAGACAAGTTTTAGCAATTATTTTAGAAAAATGACTCATCGTTGTGGTTATGAACTAATTCTGGATCCACACCACTTGGTTTGGGATCACAGCTCCAAAATTACTGGCTGTGTGATCTTCATTAAGTTAATCAACCTACACCCCATTTTCCTCATCTGTGAAGTATAAATAATAATACCTACAGGGGAGGATAAAGAGGATAAATGAGTTAATATTAGCGCTTAAATAGTGCCTAACACATAGAGATGCTATAGTGTTTGCTCTCGCTATTAGAAGTAGTTGTATTATTAGTGTTATTATAGTCATTGTACAGAGGTAGAAGGGAGCAATTTTGCATAAATGGGAATACTCTGATGTGAGAGACCTAAAGAAGGAATTCAGAAAATCATATAAAATGGAAATGCACTTAAGAATAACACAGACCCTAAATCCAACAGGATCTCAGATCCATCACTCATCTTGGATAGAGATCTTTTTGTTGGCTGGCAACAAAGTAAATTGGTCTTTTTCTATTCAACAATTGTAAAGCTTAGCAAAATAATTGATCTTTTTTTTACTCAAACTGCCAGAATCACATTATAAATAATAACAACTGGCTGCAAGAAGTAAGGAGGGAATAAACCTTTGGGTTTGGGTGGGGGAGGGAAGAGCACCCATACATTTGGGAAAGGTAGAACTAGTAATGCAAGAGACTGAACCACATGTCAGAGACATAAGCCTGACCATAGTCAGCCCTAAGCTGGATTTTCCTGAACCTTTTCCTACTTCTGATTGACCTTCTGTTATCCTCCTGCATTTGGATTTCTCTTACCTCCTGATTCACTTGAAATTTCTTTTTTTTCAATTTGACATCCCATGTACCATGCTTACAATGTTCCAAAAAGAAGTATTAAGTTGAGTTTAGAATGTATCCCCCTTCTCTGTAGGACATGCAGTAAAAGACAGTGCCAGTCTTCATTTTATAAAACAAAGTACAATACTTATGCAAAAATAACTACTAAAGAAGAAATATATTTCTGAATAGTATTATAAAAGTGTTTTCTGCCCTCTATTTTTCACACAGATGAACTCAGGCATAAGGCTTATAGGGAGGGAAACTCAGAGTTCACTTCCTCGCCTCCCCCAAAGAAAAGATGGAATAAAAAAATTCTTTAGAACTAAATGCAAGAAATTGCAGAGAGAGTGAAAGCAGTTATGCATGAGGAACGCTAGCATAGTTTGACTCATTTGGTAAAACTTTAAGACCAGTATATATATGACTGATACCTGCAAAACTTGCTTTAATGCTTGTTCTTCCTGTAAACTGATATTTCTCACAAAATTCAGAAGGGTACTCAACTCCTTTTCTTCCTCTTTACGTGCATTCTGCCTCAAATCCAGCACAGGCATGCAAACAGGTAGATTTGATTCCTTGTGTTGAACAAAGGATTCTGTCTTTCACCATAAAATGTATGCATTGCTAAAAGGAATCATGAGTTGTCAAGCAGAACAATACAGGATGGCAAAGCTTGGAAGGAGAAACTGAGGTAGGTACAAAACAACAGAATACAACCACTGTGGGTCCCAAGCCCTGGCTCGGTCTAAGCCTACACAAGGGAATCTCTGCACCTCTCCCTCACTGAGCAGCCCTGAGAGCCTCTTGACCTTGGCACACGTGTGGACATCAGGGACCACATTATGCCCTGGTGTGATTAATGCAGTTATCCAAACTCTACCTCACAGCCTCCTTTGTGTTTTCTAGCACAGTAGCACCCCCACTAGAGGGCAGGAAAGGGCATGAAGAACCAGTAGAACTCCCATTAAGTTTTGAGTGAAGAGTAAGGATGAAGAAAGAATTTCTTCTGTTGACAGGGTCTGTGGTCCTAATTAGCTTACATAATGGAAAGTAGACCACACTCAAGTCTCAGAGTCATTTTTAAAAAATTAAAAATTCTAGTTCTGTGACTGACAAGCATTTCCTAAGTTATTTTATTTAGTAAATTCATTCTTTCTCCTGGACTCTAAATACCTTTGAGCAGGCTCTCCTATGCAAGTGTGCAAGACCACTCATATTTTGTGACAAAAGGCTGATTAATACTCATCCACTCCAGGAAAAAAAGGGGACAGAGTAAAAAAAATGGGACCGACAATTTTGTACTTTTTTGTAAATAAGTCCTAAGATTTAAAAGAGTGAACAAGATTTTACCGCAAATAATATATCTACCCAAGCTCAGCATAATATGTAGTCTGCTAGTATTTAGGTATGACAGGAACAAAAACCAAAAGAAGCCACAATTGCACATTTTAGAATCAACTCCAAATTCATCTAAATATGAAATATTTGTACAACGTTGATACATGAAAAACAAATGGGGTCTTTAATTCAGGGGTTGAGTTTTTTGAAATCCAGCCTATGTGAGCTCTTGGAGAATATAGATTTGCTGCCCTTTCTTTATAATATGTAACTGCTATTTCTATTCTGGAGATTTCTCATGAGTTTACAGCCACACTGTCACATATGTTCGCCTTTCCACCTAGTACTGGATAGGGTTAAGTTCCTATTGATTTCTGTGACTCGGGTTTGGGGGGTTTCTTTTTAGGTCAAATGTATTTTATCTGAGAGGTCATGGTGTGGCAGTGCGGCAGCGGGCTGAACATCCCCAGCAGGAGGAAGGTAACAACAACACACTGTCTGCGGAGCCAAGCATGAATAAAAACTACAATTAGCTTTTGCTGCTTTTCTGCAGAATCTGCATTTGCATTTTAAATTACATTTTCGTGTACTCATTTTCATCTTTCTTTTGGCTTTTAAAGCTGGAACAGAGACTCCTGACAAAAACACTGCCTAAGATTGGCATTTATTAGGGGGAAGAAAAAACACATCCACATGATTTTTTTTTTCTAAAATATTCCTTTGAGATTAGTTATTTCAGAAAGTCATGTTGACAGGCAGATGGAGAGAAAGATGCAAGATGGTTTCAGAGATTCTAGGAATCTCAAAGCCTGGATTTCCATTTCAACATTTCAATTCCTTGCTAGTCAGTGAGTTTCTCTAGCTCACTATATTAAAGTGTGTACTATAGTAATATATATTAAACTTGCTCTCCTGATACATGCTGACAGTTGTATAGTTTATCATGCCAATAAGTTTGTTGAAATCAAATCAAATCAAACTTGTCTCTTAAACCTCTGGAGGGATGCTCTCTCTACAAATTTGTTAAGCTTTGTGTGTTCTCTCCCCCCACCCCATTTGCTTAAATACTATTGATTAACAACAGCCTTCTCCCAAGTGATCACTGGGTGTTAAATGTAAAGCAAAACAGAAATTCACATGAATTGGATTGTGAGCTCATTCTCACTTCTTTGAAAGGGACCAATCCCTCCTCATTAAATGATTAATTCTTGGGGACCCTTTGGCCAATGACTTTATGGATGGGTAAACCAAAAAGAATATCTCACTTTTCATTTTATCACTAAAGGACAGATGCTGAAAAACTGAAGATTGAGCCAGGTGCCAAGGGGGAATATAAAAATTATACAACTCAACCGCCAATTTTCTAAAGGAGATATTAGCATGGAAATGTACTGCTATGATCAACTCAAGTGGAATTAAAGGAACTGATATTGTGGGGTATTTATAGTTCTCTACAATTCTAGAGAATTCTAACTTTCTCTATCTTATTGGTATATCTTAGCAGTTTATGTCTGAGTACATCCCAGTCTGTATTTTGTCCAGCCTTTAATGGTTTCATGCACTAGTTCCTTGTTGTGCAATAATAATGAAACCCTTTAGGTTTGAAACACTTTTACATGCATTCATTTAAAATTTTACATTGAGTATAAAAGGCACTAAGGATGCATTTGTGAAAAACACAGATAAGACCCCTATTCTCAAAAGTCTGCATTCTAATTCGCAAAAGAATCAGTAAGTGGGAAACACAAAATCACTTTAAGTAGTTATAAGTGCTATGAAAAATAAAGAACACTGATACACTAAAATGATATGGGGGAGGTGAGGCTAATTTAAATTGAGTGACCTGGAAGGCCTAACAAAACATGACACTTGAGCTCCATTATAAGAAGAGATAATGATGAAAAGATTTGGGGTCAGAGTTTAAGTAGAGGGTACAGCAAGTACCAAGGTGCCGGCACAGGAACAAGCCTGACCTTCAAAGAAGCTAATGTGGCTGCTGGACAGTAAGCAAGAGGGAAAACGGAAGGGGATGACCTCCAAAATAGAAGCAAGAACCATATTTTCAGGTCACTAGAAGCTACTAGGCTACCTATTTTAATGAAATTACCCCAAAACATAGTGGCTTAAAACAAAGGTTATATTTTGCCCACAGTTTGAAGATTAGGAATATGGGAAAGTTCTTCCAATTTATCTCTGATCCATGTGGTATTAGCTGGGGCAGCTAAAGCTGGAGGACTCACTTCCCAGGTGATTTCTTCAGTGTCTGGTGCCTCAGTGCTCCTTGGCCTCTTTCTCTACATGGCACCTCACATTCTAGGGCCTCTCCAACGGCTTGTTCTTCTCAAAAGATGGCAGCATGGCTGTCTCATGGTTGTTAGACGGCTTACCCAAAGACTGCCTTCCCCCAGAGCAATCCTTGACCCACACTTCAAGCCTTCTATATGACCTCCCTTCAAAGTCTCAGAACATCCCTTCTCCCGTTTTTTGTTAATCAAACAAGGCACTAAGGCCAGCCCAGAGACAAAGGGAGGAGAATCAGTCATCTCTTCTCTAGGAGAGGAAATTCAAAGAATTTGTGGCCATCTTGAGTCGGCCACAGGGGTTACGGTAAGCATTCCGCATTTTTTTCTGAGTCTAATGGGAATCACTGAAGGCTTTAAAATACAGAAATGACATGATTTTATTTGTGTTTTTAAAAGATCATTTGGGCTGCTAGACAGAGAATAAACTGAATGAGGAAAAGAGAAAAGCAGGGAAACCAGTTAGAGGCAGTTACAGTTGTCTGGGTGGCCTAAAATGGAATGGTAGCCATGGAAAAGGAAAGAAGTGAATAAATATGAAGGATATTGTGAAGGACTTGCAGTTGGATAGGTTTGTGAGAGAAGGAAAGCATCAGGGAGACTCTGAAGATTTTACTGAGGAGTTGGCTGGATGGGGTTACGATTTACTAAAACAGGAGGAAAGGGATCCAACTATTTACATGTCTCATATCATCATCCCAATAGCTCTTTGTAACAGCTATGTGGTAGGCTTTATTATCCCCAATCTTTTGTCAGATGAGAACAATGGGATTCATAAATAAAAGGAGGAAGGAGATGGGAGAAGGGGGAAGGGAGGGAGGGAGGGAAGGAGAGAAGGTAAGAAAGGAAGACTTCCCTAAAGCAATTAACTAGATACTGCAAGAATGGATCTAGAATTAGTTATCTAGTCAGTGCCTCCTCCCATTGTACAATATAGTTAACTGTCAACCATTAGTATAAGAAGTTGAGTTTTAATTACTTATTTTAAACCCCCTCAAAGAATGTTTCCTTCTGAGTAAAAGAGAAACAGTGAAGATGATCACAAGCAAAAGTTTTGGTCTTAGTAATTACAGAATTTAAACAGTGGCATGATTAAATCTTTTCAAAGATCTCTAAATTTAGGTCAAATTAATTTTGATTTTATGTCTTAAATATCACCTGCTATATATACATTTTTTGAAGTTGAATTGAAAATCACAGTGAATAGAGGAAAATTATGATCTGGTAGAAATGTCCTGGAGGCCCTACTTCTTATATCTCTGGCTTTGACATTAAATAAACAATGAATTGTATGAAAACTCCTTAAATTCTGTCCAATTTCCTCCTCATCAAAGCATTGTAATGGGGAAAATGGGGGGGGGAGATTTTTATATACTTCAAAAAAAAGCGAGTCTATTATGAATTCTTCCCAAAACAACATTATTTTAGAATTTTAATACACCAGTCTATTACCAAATAAAAAGAATCCAAAATAACCCAATATGTTAGGACTCTTTGTAAGTAGAATCCTTTCATTGTCACCTCTCTGAGTCATTCATCAGCATGTAGTACTTAACAGAATTTTGCCAAATCACTCATCAAATATGAAAACTCACAATATGGTAAGAAAGTAAGTATTCTAGGAGGATCTCAGTTACCAAGATGATAATCACTGATAATTATTTTTATTTCCTATGCCCTTGCTTTATATTCAACTGTTGGTCACTGTCAGCACCTTCCACTTGGTGACACCCTGCCTGGGGCGCTGGGCTAACACACACATGCCCACTCACACCCACCCCAGGATACATTGCTCTCACTCTGAGCAATGTTCCTTTGCCCACATGGGAACATTGGTTGGGCCTGTTTCCATTCTAGGGGGGGTGCAAGATTAAAGGAGTACTATCTGAATAATCATTTGGTGATGTGGTCTGAATTTTATATTCCTCAGCAGAAACAAGCCACAAACATCAAAACCACCTGGAGATCTAGATATAGAGAGAGAGAGATTATAGAGAGAGAGATCTATATCTATATCTATATTTCATCAATAGTCTTCTGTTAGATCTCAAAGTTGTGCTGTATATAGATGAGGATGGTAGGTCTAAATACAGAAAAGCCAGACCATTTCTCTTATACTTGTTGTGGGAAACTGATTTAACTGATTTGGAAATGCTTAAAAGCAGGCTGAGAAAACTCTGCTGAATGTCTAAATAAACTTTCTGATTGTTCAACAATTTAATTAATGTTTCTGAGAAATTTGCAGCCAAAAGACCTTTGGATTTCAGTGCAAGCAAAATTTAGTTAGACATTCCACCAGAGTCATCATTCTTAAAATTCAAATTAAATAAGCAATGTTCCAAAGCATAAAATTCCAAATACATTTTCTTTCCCCTCAAAAAAAAAAAAAAAAAATCTTCCTCAGATGTCACCACTTCTGTTAAAAACAGGAGCACAGGAGCATTCTCATTTCCCTATACCCCTCCACGTGACTCGGTGAGGCCTTCCTCACATGGACACTGTGTTGGTCTCCCAACCTTCCTGGGCCTGTAATTGCTTCTTTCACAGGCACTAAGTCATCTTGCATAGTCTCTTTGCATATTTCAATCTGAAATACAATTCGGTTGTTACGTTACGCTAAATATTCTTTCAGCATTTACCTATTGACATGAAATAAATACTGTTCAAAGTCCTTAATCTCACTTTCCAGGTTAGGGCCACCTCTTGATTGTGTGGGGTCATGGGCAATTTTTTTTTTTTTTTTTGTACAGAGTTCCTGTCTGCAAAAACAGTTCGATTAAAAATGTATTAAAAATTCAGAGGCCTGGGGCACCTGGGTGGCTCAGTTGGTTAAGCATCTGCCTTAGGCTCAGGTCGTGATCTCAGGGTCCTGGGATGGAGTCCCCTGTGGGGGCTCCCTGCTCCGTAGAGAGTCTGCTTCGTCCTCTACTTCTCCTCCCACTTGTTCTCTCAATCTCTCTCTCTCTCTCAAATAAATAAAGTCTTTAAAAAAAAATTCAGAGGCCCATGTGAGGTATACTGATTTGCTACGGAAGATTTAAAATCATAAGTAAGGAAGATGGACTCACCTATTTATTGTCCAATCAGAGCACGTTAAGGTTTTTCCTAGTGTCCAGACTCCTTCTCTACCTGTCTGGTAACCACCTCGTCATTATCTTTTGATGGTGACAATCCTTCATTTTGTGCTAATAGGATTTATTCTCTGTTTCTGATTTTTATTCTCGACATTCCAGAAACTATTGCCAGTTCCTGACCTAATTTGAGTTCAAAATAATTATGTTTTTTTATTTTTCCCCACTGAGACAAAAAAAGAAGTAGCAATGCTTTTGTCACTCACAATGCCAAGGCTTTTTGTAATATTTTTGTAGCAATACCATATAGATCTTCTTGCCTCTGCAGTATCCTATAATGCTGGTTACGTCACTAAAAATGCTCCCTCAGCCAGTGAGCAGCCCATGAACACTGGTTTCCAGTGATTCTCTCAGACGCTGTGACTGATTCAGGATGATGAACACCATGCTTATCCAGAGTTTGCAGAAAATATTAATGACCATTCATCTTCCAGTTGTGCTAAATTTACCATTTGGAATTTTATCATATAGATGTAGAATAACAAATCCCTCATCCATAGTTTCTCTTAAATCCTATAGGTTACATCACGTCATTCCTTGAGTGTGAGTCCTCAGTGTTGACTACACCTCTGCTTCCCATACACCCCACTACTGAGAAAAACAGAAGAGGGGCCTGTTGGCAAAGTGGAAAAGCTCCCTCTTTTAGGTTAGAAATGTCTGTCCCTCACCCAGCATGGCTTATGACCAGCCTGAAAGGGCATAATGTCACCTCACCTACTGGAGGCAAGTGAGAACATGAGTCAGAAGGGCTAAGCAGCCTTTACTAATATGCACGTTCTGATAAATGCAACTTTAAATCTCATTCTTGCAATTAGGATGAACTAATCCCCAAAGAGAATACCTTGTTGAATGCCTGTGGAATAGACAAACAAGACATAAAGGATAGAATTCAGTCTATTATTCTTAATTTCATATTTTCATCAAAAACTATCTAATCTAGTGTTGTTTTTCCAAAGATACACATCTCCTAATACGATAGTGGTGAACTACGATGACACCATCTTTATTCACCTACCTGGAGTGCACACAATCGGGCTTTTGTAGACTTGTTTTTCCCAGGACTACACAGACTTCCACTTAAACGAAAACCAAACAGTGATCTGGTTTCACCTTCCAAATCGAGTGACTCCTTAATGATTATGAAGGCAGTATTAATGTACTGGGTCAAGCTGACCTGCTTATATCTGTAAATCTGTTCTGATACTATTATCTTCCAGAATTGCATGTAGTATAGTTATGGAAGGTGTCTGGAAAGATGTCAGATGGAGCCTGAGTTTCAAGGAAGCTGGTTGTTTTCCCTCAGTTCCTAACACCCATTCTGAACTATGCGAGGAGGAATACTGTATATTGAAATGCATCTGTTGTACAACTGCTGAGTTCAGAGTACTCTAGCAAGGGGTGGGTAATCACACAGATGGTGTGCTTCACAACCAAAACCACTTGCTGTGAGATGCCACATTCGCAGAGAACATGTAAATACTTGGCACAGTTGTGAGAGTTTTCAGAGGTGTTACATTCATTTAGAGAGTTACAGCTTTGGTGGTGACAGCTTCTCATTTTGGGCTAGCAGGATTAATTCTTCCTTCCTTATTTTTATTCTTGACATTCCAGAAATTGCCACAATTTCCTGATCTAACTTGAGTTGGGAAAGAGTTGTGTTTTCTTATTTTCCTTATTTTGTTCCTTAAAGAGGGTTCCTATACCAACAAGAATGTGATGCAGAGGGACTGGGTGACCAGGAGAATACTGGCTTTGTGTCCCACCAGGGAGCCCGCAGGCCTATATTCATGTGCCTTCCCACATTTCAATAAATACCACCAGCAGCCCATAGTATTGTTCCGGTTTTCTTTCACCCCAAACGTACTAGAAAAAGCATTTTTTAAATGTTTATTTTCTAGGAACATTCACTTGCCCATCCACTTATTAAATATATCACTGAGGGCTTGCTGAGCGTAAAATAGAATCGGTCTCTAGGTCCCTCTGCCTGAGCCTCCCTGGCAAAGTAAGAAAGTCGGGGAGGGGCACAGCTAAGAAGGTCTGGGAAAGACAAGGAGTGAAGCATACCTGAATAATGGTGAGAAGATAAAAAAGACAAGAGTAAGTGGCACTGGTGTCTGTGGGAACTGAGAATGAGGTATGACAGGCTATAGGTCAAGTTCAGGACCTTCTCCACAGACAGCATGTATCTCAGCAGGCAATTCACGTGGCCTGTGGCCCTTGCTGTGGATACAGGTCTGGCTGTTTAGAGGGGCAACACGGGGCTGGACGCTCAGGGAAGGTTAAAATAACACAGCAGCTCCCCTAGAGGAATTCACCGTCCAGATCAGGATGTACACCAATAAACGTAATATACCAGCACACTAAAAAAAAGCCAAAGAGTGGGTCACTTCTAGTTTCATGGAGGAAATAGCACTTAATGTTGGGTCTCACAGGATGAGTAGGTGTGTGACAGCCTGGAGGAAAGAGGGTAGACGAGAAGAGTTTCAAACGTTTGTTCCTCCTAATTCTGTGGCACATTGAACAGTGGCTGGTGTGTAAGAGTTAACATTTACCGAATGAATGAAGGAATGAATGAATGACTATCGAAGAAGGTTGGTGTTAAAAATAAGATTCTGACTTCAAGGAACCCACACTCATACTGCGACATCATGTGACAGACTACATTAAAATGGAAAATGTGTAGAAAGACCGTCTATAAGACAAATGAATAACGTAATATGGGAAAGAAAATTAAGAGGTAAGCTTAGAAAGCCAAAGAGAAAACAAGGGTAGGAAAACAGTGTCAGCCAGAAAAGAAGCTTGCCATCATACGATTAGTTCGGTGTCGTCAAAGCCATTTTAAAATTTCTATGTATATATTTCCCACAGAGAAGTTATAAAAAATAAAGCAAAACAAAAAACACACTCCCGATTCTAACATCTAGAGAGTCTCGCTTATCCAGACACAACCACTATTAATCCCCGTCGTACATTTTTTAAGACAATTACGCTAATATTTAAATGAATATTAAATGGGCTGATACTCTTATGTTTTCTTCTCCTAATTAGTGTATTGTGGAAAAGGAGATACCACGAAAGTGAAAAGTATCAGAAATAATCCTCATCTGATTTAGCACAATTTTCTGAGATGTCTGAGAAAGTGGGACACTTCCAGAAGTAAGTAACTTCTAGGTAGTTCCCCTGAAATATTTTAAAAGCCACACTCATTACTTAACCAACAGTGACTTAAAGCAACGACAACGTTTAGATAACTGTCGGCAAAGAGGCGGAGGTAGGCCGCCGGCACCTGCGCAGTAGGCGGAGGGAGGCCGCCGGCACCTGCGCAGTAGGCGGAGGGAGGCCGCCGGCACCTGCGCAGTAGGCGGAGGGAGGCCGCCGGCACCTGCGCAGTAGGCGGAGGGAGGCCGCCAGCACCTGCGCAGTAGAGCGCAGAGGCACCATCCAAGGCCCCGCTCCCGCCTCTCTGCCAGCTCCCCCCACACAGCATGTTGGAGCACTCCTTCAAGGCACCAAGGTGTCTGTCCCGGCTCATCTTTGTGTTCACGTGGTGGCAGAAAACATGAGGGGTGTTGTCCCTCCCTTTGATCAGAAAGGCCAAAGATCTCTCTCCACGTTAGTGTAGTCGGCATCCCCTACTTCTAATTGATGGGAATTCGGCTGGGAAATTAGAGAATACAATTGTTAAGACTGCCTTTAATAAATATTGTGTCATTGGAGCTGAAGACAAAGTGATGCCAAACAGATTTGGGGTTCTGTTAGCAAGGAAGGAAGAAACAAAGGGTATTAGGCAACCAGCTTGCCTTCCATACACAGGAAGAGCAACTAGGGGCTGGTTCATGAAACCCACCTAACAACCTCACAGATACGTCTCAGACACTTCCCGCTTTAGGGAAGGTTCATGCTCCACCTCTAGAAACCGTTTGCCTAATCACCAAAATGCACACCGGTCTCTTTACTCTCTGACACTATTTCATTTGTGCGTCTCACTGGCAGGAACCCGCAGTTCAGCGTTCAGTGACACTACCATTATTCACTGTTGTATATGGTGCTTAGGGCTGCTCTTATTCTCTATGGCAGGCAGCCCATGAGCCAAATACGGCCGATTTATTTTTGTAGTTTTATTAAATGCAGACATGCTTGTTTACTCACATATTGTCTATGGCTGCTTTTATACTTACTGAGACAGAAATCCTATGATCTTCATTGCAAAAATATTTACTATCTGCCCCTTTATAAGGACAAATCTGTCACCCTCTGGTCTACAGGTTTGTAAATTTCTCAAAGGCAAGGTCACACCAGGTATTTCTCTGGCATCTCCATGAGCACAACTCTAGAGACATAGGGGTGCTCAACGAATATGCTCTGTCAGATGGAAATGAAAATCAAAGGAGAGCTAAACTCTAATAGTTAAACTCCGACATAAGTGCCACATATTTGGTGCTCCGTTAATGCTTGCTGAATTAATCCAGGAATTAACTAAGTAATTGACTAATTAAGGCAAAATGCCTTAGTACTTAGAGGGTGGGCTCTGGCTGCAGACTTCCTGTATATTGAAATGCTGTGTGTCAGGCGCCTGGGTGGCTCAGTCGGTTAAGTGTCTGCCTTCGGCTCAGGTCATGATCCTGGAGTTCTGGGATCAAGTCCCACATTGGGCTCCCTGCTAGGCGGGGGGGCCTGCTTCTCCCTCTCCCTCTGTCTGCTCCTCTGCCTACTTATTCTCTCTCTCTGTCAAATAAATAAATAAAAAATCTTAAAATAAATAAAAAAAATAAATGCTGTGTGTCCTAGGCAACAAACTTAACCTCTCTGTTTCCTCTTGCATAACATAGAAGTAGCAGGATTCAATAGCTTGTAAAGTGCTTAGAACAATACCTATCACATAGTAAGTTCTCAAAAAAAAAAAGTTGGTTATTAGTAACGCTGTGAGGGACAGTCCTTTAAAATATAGAGTGTCATTTTAATACCCTGTGGTAGATCTTCAAACCCATTCCTTAAAAAAGACGGAGACAGGATCAAGAAAAGTTCCAGCTTTTCCTGGCACCACTAACCCAAGTCTGAATCCAAGGGAAATCCGAGGTGGGTGTTGCAGGGATGTCCAAGGAAGTATTTGCTAGTAGCAGGGTCAGAGAATAAACTAGCACACGCTGAGGGGGGGTGACCAAAAAGTCACAAGCATGCAACACCGAAAGACTGAACTCTGCTTCTGCTGATGAGAAGCGCCAGCGCCACAGACGGGAGGTGAATGGCAGCAGTGTGCTTTCATGGAACTGTCGGCTAATGAAGTGGTGAGAAATTAGCAAGCCCTGTGATTTCCACGCTAATGCTCCCTCATGCCACCTGCGGGCTTCCTGCAGGCAGAGGCATAGAGGAGTGGAAATGGTGTCCTGCATCCAGCCGCCAGCCGGCACTGCTATTCTCTCTCTGCTGAGCAACATAGCCGCCCAGCTTGTCCCCATTCACTATTCAGCAAGCAGTTGGCAGACTTCCCTCAGAGCGCGGGCAAGCCTTAGCTATAAGAGCAAAATGAAGACAATGAAAGGAATTTTAAAAGGCTTCCACCTTTTTGCACTTTCTGTACGCTCTCTAGAAGTTGACTCAGCAGGCAACCCTCTACCTTTTCTGCAACCCTGCCAACCTCTCCCCCTCGCCACGAGAATACGCCAGTGGGAATGGTGACTGTAATCAATGCACTCTGTGAAACACAACTCAGGAATAGGATTGGTGAGGCATGGCATCCAGAAGCTGTTCTCGCTGCATTTATCATCATTACTTAAAAGAGGGGAGTTTCTTTTTGTAAAGCTGCAGCGTGTATTCCTCTAACAGGACTGCAGCTCTGCCCATCCACCGGATCCCTAGACTCTCCTGTTATGAAAGAAGTAACAGTTCTCACCCCTACAACACATGCCAAGGGAAAGCAGGAAAGGACTGTCTTAGTCTAGTGGCATCTTTCAGGCAAGAGGCCAAGTCAGAACTGAGGAGACAGTGTGTGATTGTGTATAGAACAGCCTCCCGTATTATAATCATATATTTCCTTGGACATCCTCTGACTGCCAAAAGAATAAGGCTGCATTTGAGCTCCCCCTGGTAAGCTAGGCCTGATTTTAAGACCAGTAGGAAGGGGGAAGAAGGCTACAGTCTTCCCCGTTTCTCTAGGGTCACAGGGTAATTGTGTGGCGGGAAGAACAGGGCCCTAGAGATGGTGTGACAGTCACTTCTCATTACCTCCCACTTGGTTCATTACATCTGTAGACAGTGATTGCCCATGTGTGGATACTTCCATTACACAGAAGGATGTAATGTGCTGTAGACCTCAAATGGCTTTCAAAAGGGGAGCAGGCAGTTTATTCCAGGCACATACCTATCTTGTTTCCAAGGGCCATGCCAGAGGAATAGAAAGTGACATAAGGAATAGATTAATGGTGATCAATACAGAAGAACAGGCCCCGTACGTGCCTACCCAGTGAGATATGTATACATGTGCAACCCACGAAAATATAACGCAACACACAAAAGACAGAACCCTCACTTACTAATCTACAAATTTTACTTTAACAAACAGACCCAACTCATTCAGGTGTATGTACATAAGCTATTCTGTGGGCCCTCTGAACTGGCATTACTCCTTCTCTCACACACACAGAATGTCTCCCTAAAAGTTAATAAGAGATACCTTAAAAAATACCCACAATGAAATAAAGCTGGGTGCTACATACTATATCCTACTACTGGGAATTCACAATGATATAAACTTACTAAAGGTTCTGAGAATTCCTGTTACAAAAAAAAATTCTATTTAACTCAGGGTTTCCATTATTCATTCAAGGAACACTTTTTTTAAATTGCAATCTTATCAATATCCTATAGAATAATTGTGCTATAGTAAGAGATCCTGTTCTACTACCACTGCCATCATTTTCTATAGATCTTCTATGTACTAGTAATTCACAAATTTTCACTCAGTTGAATCACCTGAGGATCTACTAGTAATCTCTTAGAGGTTATTCAGTAAACTAGGTAAGGCTTGGGAACCTTAATATTAATCAAGCAATTCTAATGCAAAGGGCCTCGTACCCCACTTTGGGAAATACCAAACCACACATGCGCTCTGTCTGAATTCATCAGGGATTGAGCTACATGTTAACAAGAGAATTTGACAGTTAATAGGCTGGATGTCTGCAGCATTGACTCTGAAAGTTGGCCAAGTTCATCATGAATTACAAGCGTTTCTGAATATGAAAATGAATGTTTGCCTCTATAAATTGACCACAACCGATGGCTCACATTTATAGCTGGCTTTAATGGCGTATCCTCTTCACCTTCCAACTCATCTATTCACTAGATTCACTAATCCACTTTTATTAATTTATTCATTTAACAATTATTTACAGAGCGTTCTCTATGTGTCAGGTACTGGATGGAACGCTAGGGCTATTAGTGACAAAAGGAGACAAAAATCTTCACCCTTGTAGGCTAATGTCTTAGCAAAAGAGACACAGACAGCAAAACATCAATGTAATAAGTAAGTAAATGACATAGTGAGTTAGAGTCAGAAGGTGGTAAGTGCTATGGAAGAACAGGCTGAGGGACCTCAGGAGTACAGATGGGCAAGGGGCTGGGACAAGGACCATGGGAATAGGACAATGAAAAATGACACTTGGGCAAAGTCTTGAAGGAAATAAGGGATGTAGAGTAAGGGCCCAGGGATGTAGAGGGATGTAGAAGGATGTAGAGTAAGGGCCCAGGGAGGTAGAGGGATGTAGAGTGAGGGCCCAGGGATGTAGAGGGATGTAGAGTGAGGGCCCAGGGATGTAGAGGGATGTAGAGTGAGGGCCCAGGGATGTAGAGGGATATAGAGTAAGGGCCCAGGGAGGTAGAGGGATGTAGAGTAAGGGCCCAGGGAGGTAGAGGGATGTAGAGTAAGGGCCCAGGGATGTAGAGGGATGTAGAGTGGGGGACCAGGGATGTAGAGGGATGTAGAGTAAGGGCCCAGGGAGGTAGAGGGATGTAGAGTAAGGGCCCAGGGATGTAGAGGGATGTAGAGTAAGGGCCCAGGGATGTAGAGGGATGTAGAGTAAGGGCCCAGGGATGTAGAGGGATGTAGAGTAAGGGCCCAGGGATGTAGAGGGGTGTAGAAGGATGTAGAGTAAGGGCCCAGGGATGCAGAGAGATGTAGAGTAAGGGCCCAGGGATGTAGAGGGATGTAGAGTAAGGGCCCGGGATGTAGAGGGATATAGAGTAAGGGCCCAGGGAGGTAGAGGGATGTAGAGTAAGGGCCCAGGGATGTAGAGGGATGTAGAGTAAGGGCCCAGGGATGTAGAGGGATGTAGAGTAAGGGCCCAGGGATGTAGAGGGATGTAGAGTGGGGGCCCAGGAATGCAGAGGGATGTAGAGTAAGGGCCAAGGCGTCAAGAATAGCCAAGGGTCACAGAAAAGGAGCAGAAGGAGGGTGTGTGGGGAGAGCCCAGGAATGGAGACTAGGCAGCGCAGTGTCACAAGCAGTAGAGACTGAATCACCTGGGTCAGGGTTTTGACTTGAACTCTGAGTGGAATGAGACGCCACGGAAACATGGTGAGCAGAGAAATGAGAGTATTTGGGTCATTTTTAAAGGCGCTGAATGTATTCGACAGGACTCACCGTTGAGTGGATTTCTAGTGCTTTGCCAGGCCCTGAGGTCAGTGCTGTTTGTGAAGATGAGTGCACGGCCCCTGCTCTCAGAGTGCTCCTAGTCTCTGGGCCTCAAGAACCCCTAGTAGCAGTCAACATGTGCATATCTAAAACCTAGTATCCTTGCCCCTTGCAGAGCTAGGCCTCTGCTCGGTGCTGACTCCATGATCTGGGCATCTGCATGCTGCCCTGTCCTGGGCTAGAGCTGGAAGAGCTCCGTCAGATCAGTCCGGAGGTGTGGGTGCCCAGCCCTGCCCTGAACACACTGTGTGGACTTTGACCAGACGCGAACCCCTCCTTTTCTTGGCTTTCCCATCTGTTTACACAATTTTCCGCAGAAGTACATTTGTGAGGTCTGATGAGATAACCGGCACCGAGAGCTTTCCTATGTAATGGAAAACTGGCAATTTTAATTTTCCCTCAAATTATCATACTCTAAAATAAATAGAGAGTCGAGGAGATTCTCCAGCTATTCCTTCTGGCATGCCGCCTCAGCTGAAGAGCGGCTACGAGCTGGCAGACCAGAAGCGAAGAGAGACAGTTCCTGGAGGTAAAACCTGCTAGTTACCAACAACCGAAATTCTGAGAGAGGGTCTTCTGGGGAAGAGCCATTTGTAAAAACACCCTCTTTTTAGAATTGTAAGTTGCTTGCCTCCTGCTAGCTAACTCCTTTCTGTTGGGGAAGGATGTGAAAAGGCTCATTTAATTTCAGCCTCAAACATAATTCTAAGTGATCAGACTTGCTCACCTCACCCGTCAGTCATCAATAGACACATCAGAGACAAAACCTCCATTCCGAGGAGATGGAAAGTAAAAGGACAGGTTTCAAGAAAGCCAGAAGAATTAGCATTATGGATGTGTTTGCCTTAAGTACGCATTTGCAGCCTTTATGAACGGCAACAGGGTTTTTAATCAAATGCTTATGATGTAACCTCCCTGAAATCAGGGAAATTCAGGGATTTGGCAGGCAACTGGGGAAAGAGGCACGCAATACAACGCTACTTCACACCGCACTCGGCTTCGGAGCTAAGCTACTCCAGATGTTTTTCTTTTGTCTTCATTTAATAGTTTCCCTAAATACAGTGTCTTAGTAGCAGCCAAGGCAGCAAAATATACAACATACTAATTAATAGCAAGATGCTTACCTAAGCGATTCTGTCTCTGAGTATGTAATTATATTTTTAGAGCTTTATTTTTTTTTCTTTTACCTTTCTTCTGTCAGATTTTACTAGAGGAATAGGAGAGTATTAGGAACACATAAAATCTTATGTGGCTGTAGCATGATTACACTTACTTAAGCAGTAAGAAATAAGCAATACTGCTTACTCTTAACCATACTGGTTCTAGTGGTTATATCAGTTATGAATTCATAACAAAACCAAGTTGTCCAGGGAGTGAGAACCGCAACTCACAAAGAACAACTATAGGTGTAAAGCTGCTTCTCGCCGTTCCTGATCAGCTTAATTTTAAAAATTAAAAGTCAAATTAGTCCTTGTTGCCTGATCAGAGATTCTTGAAGTTCATATTATCAGCAAAACATGTTCATATTATCAGCAAAACCTGCCCTGCCAATCCCCAGGCCCAGATCAGTCCAACCGTTAACTTTCTCAGCTCCTGCTTCCAGGCAGCTGAGCATGGATAAGGAAAAATCCCATCACTCTGTGTACTGGCACCGCACCAAATCCATGTTCTCCAACATCAGCTGAGCCCTCAGTGCTACTGGCAGTCCTTTCATTTGTCCCCAGTCAGCTCCGTTTCAGATTTCCCCTACAGCTGTTCCGAATTGTCAGTCTAAGTAGCTGCCCTTGTCCATCTATCAGACAAAAGAGAGGTCCTCTCTTTCCCCTCCACCTGCAGTCTGACCCATGGGGGCATCCACCTTTTTCCTCCTTTCCCCCCTAATTTCGTCAGGGAATTAGCCGATCCCCAAAGTTAACACTTGTAGAGAATATTGGATACCGTCTCCTCAGGCACCTTCTGGGCTTCAGTCATTTCCCCTAGCCCCTTCGGGGTCTTTAATCCACTGCTCTCTGTTCTCTGCCTTCCACCCTTTGATCTACAAATTTGCTCAACGTCTTCCTTATCACCACACACACTTGCGCGCACATACGCACGGGCACACATCCCCACTCACAACGTTTTAATCATTTCAGCCTTTCACTCATGCTGCAAATTGCCTTGTATAGCAATTATCTGTTTACATGACAGTTTTCAACTGGTCCAGCGGTTTTTAATCATTGTTGTGTCACAGATTCCTTTGAGAATCTGATTAAAGCAATGGACCTTTTCCCTGAAGACACGCACACCCTCCCACACACACCCTCACAACTTGTACATGCAATTCCAGGTCATTCACTGACCCACACGGGGGATATTTTTACTACCACTCGTTGACACTTCCAGTTCTACTCGTCTCCCAGGCATGCTGGAGAACCACACTTCCTCCCTAACTTGAGATTAGTCACTGCTTTGGCCAATGAAATGCAAGTGGAAGCAATGTGTGCTAAGCTCTAAGAGGTTGTACTGGATATGCCATGCTTTCTTTTTCTCTGCCACCGTAACCGCTGTGTTCCAGGCAAAGACTGCTCGGTCAGCAAGGGTGAGGAGTGAGGAGCACACAGAGCAGAGCACTTGGCCGGCTGCAATGGACGGACAGAGTGAGTGAGAAATAAATCTAGTTGTTTGGAGTGGCTGCGACTGGGGACGGTGGGTTACTGTAGCACAAGCCGGGCTCTCCTGCTTGACAGTGGGGCATTCTCCATTAGATAGGAAATCACCTAAGTCTGAAAGATCCTTTCTAGTGGAACTTAAGCTACCCTCCTTCCTGTTCCTAACCAATGAGCTCCTCTCGCTGCATATTTCTGCACTCCTAGTTCTGCCTACCTGCAACACTCTTTCCCTGATTCTTCCCAGGGCTCCTCATCCTTCAGACCTCAGGTTAGACGTTGCTCCTCAGAGAGCTTCTTTTTGGCCTCCTTCCCATCCCCTCCAGCCCATTACCATCATCCGCATCACCCATTTCTGTCTTTCACGGAGCACATCACAGCCTGTAATGATCTTATCTATTATCTGTCCCTCAGGTTCTGAATTCACAACAACTGTATTCTTGCTATCAACAATGATTCATGAATAACTAATGCCAAGCTAATTTAGCCCCACATGAACTTAAGGGAATACATTCAAAATATGGACTGCTTTCATTTGTTTCATATAATGATAAAATTAGTATCATGAATGTTCAACTCCTACTTTACACTTTCTTAAACTATGTTAATAGAAGAAAAACTCGAGCTAAAAATATTGGACAGACATCCAAATGTTTGGATGCACATCAAGAACGAACCACTGAACCTTGGTATTCACCCAGTCACCATTAAGAGGTCAGCTTGACATTTTGGGCTCTTTTCAGATAGCTGTGGCCAACAACACTAACAACCTTTGGTCCCAACCCAGTTAAATAGTAGTTTTTGTAATTCATTGGCATACGTTTTTTTGTTTTGTTTGCCCTTTTATTTTCTCTTTTGCTCAGGACCTGCACCAAATGATCTTACTGCACAGTGATAATAAGAATTAGTCCTTAGGTTTCAGAAAGTATCAAGTGGCTAAACCTTTGTTATGCATCCAGAGATATAGGTAGAATATCTTGTCACAGAGTAAATAATTCATCCTTGTTCAATGAATTAATGAAAACATTTAGTATGAAATTACAAAGTATTTGTTTTACTTGCCTTTATTATATATAACTAATGATACAACTATTCTAATTCTAAAAACCAAAATTTTAGCCTTGTTTCGCCTGCATACAAAACATGTTTAAAAATGTTAGCAATGCAAAATTTAGTTAATATGTAATTTTTCTATTTTCATTGTCTTTATAAAATGTGTTACAATCTTAACATTTGATAAGAGATTTAGAAGTTGCAAAGCTATCTTTCCAGCATACAACAGACTCTGAAAAATAGTCATTAGAAATCTACATCTTGTCAGATCTCAATTTCATAAGCAAAAATTTTGTGAACCTTCTGAATTAATTGTCTGAATAAGATAAATTTAGTCCTCATGAGAACAACTGAACAAAATGTTTTACAATTGCTAAGAAATAAGCCTGGTTTAGAAACAAAAATAAACTTAGTTTAATTTCGTTTTTTTTCCATAAACTATTTTATGTTTTCTTTGAATTTTCCATGTGGCAGTGTGCATTGCAAAATAGTATCCCTTAAAACATAGAGCATATCCATTACCCTATCTCTTATGTAACATGTAACTGGCATGTGACAGCTACATTTTTCTATTTATATTTTATAAAAATCCACATGGGGAAGTTAAAAATAACGTGAGTTTTTTTTGTTTTTTGTTTTTTTTTAGATGAGGCTGAATATCTCTGTTCTCTAAATTGTTTCCTATCAACTAATTTTTAAGAGGAGATTATCATCTGCCACTCCATTTTAAGTGAATATGGGTAATCAGATGGGGCTCACTGTCTTTAAAATGGGACATGCATCAAATCAAACGTGTTTGCACACAATTTTGAACACATAAAAAGATATGTTTTTTTAATTGTTTTGCAAACAAGGCTGGTCCTTTCTCAATTCCTCATCCCTACACACACCCTTTTAAAAAAATTTACAAAAGCTTCTTTTTTGTTCTACTGGGGCATTTCAATCAAACACATAAATTCCACAGAAATAGTTGCTATAGAAATGCAAAGGGGATAAACAAGAATGAATTATGCAATCAAAAATTGCAACTGAAGTAGGGCAGTAGCAAGGTTTATGTTTAATAATGCTGACTGTATTTATTCTTGACTTTATATATACTCCAAATTGAATGTTCTGAGTCCTAAATTGGAAGGTCCTTTACTACTCAAAATAACACATCTTAATGAAAATATTTTAGCAGGCATTCCAGATTAGGAAATCTGTACATGCCAAGCCAAAAATAGTTAAATTTAATGAATAATGAATTCAAATGATGCCAATTACTTTCCTTTATTTCACACAAAATGGTCTTTATATGAAATGAAAGAGGTTTCCTACACGAGTTTTGCAGACACCTTGGCTCTGAAGAATAAAATGCTTCTTCAGGTTTCTACATGTCTTTCATTTATTTTGCTAAGGAGCTTATTTTGAAATAGTGCTCTATAACAGCACTTAAGGTTTTCCATTAGGTTTATTGGAGAAAAAAATCGTAAGTTAAATCTCCTAAAAAAACACATTTGTCTCTGTTTTTGACTTGTTTAGGGATTATACTTTAAATGCTGAATTACTAACAAGGCATCTGATAAATGTGACTGTGGCTATTCTAGCCTTTGATCTTGCTAATTAAGTTTTATAAAACTTTAGAGAGAAAAAGTTCTATCAGTCATCTTATTTAGACGTAGTTTTAGGAAAAAAGTTTACTTCAGCAGACTGATACAACCTGTGTTCTAAAACCAAAATAATCCTATTAAAAATGTATAACAGTGACACACCCATTCGTGTTACAAAATTTAACTCCTAGTTACCAATAAAATCAATACAATCAGCTTAAGAAAAAGAAAGCATGGGAGGGGAATCATCTCAGAAAATATAGAAAATTCACCTACACCTTTCTCTCTGAAAATATTAACCTTTACAGTTTCTGTAAGCCTTCCTGTTTTATACTGCTTTAGCAACATGATAATCAAAATTATATCTGAATCAGCATCTTACTTAAGTGCACTTTTCAGAACCTGTTTGGAAGAGTGGAGGAGCATGGGTCGTGGTCTTGGATAGGCCAAGAGTTCAAAGCCAAGCTCCAACATGTACCGTGGACCTTGGTCAAGATTTAACACCTTCAGTCTGTTTATTCATCCATAAAATCATAAGGCATTTATCCTACAATGATCTGAATTTTACATCAAAGCTCCATTAAAATTATGCTGATGGTCACCAATACCCTCTTAAGTTTAAAATCTTTTTTAGCTCTTATTAGATCTCTTTGCAATATTTGACTCTACCATTTAATAATTCTTTGAACTGTTTTTCTTCAAAATGGCTTATCCTTTTGCTGCCATTTTTCTTCCTTTCTGGGGGTTTATCCTTTCTAGGAGTATTCTCTTTTATGCATTCTACTCTGTTAATTAGATGACCTCTGTACTCTTCTCCCTCTCAGTAGTCTTCCCAGCAAATTCCATCCACCACTGCTCCTTCCCATGGCTTCAACCATCATCATACCCTGATGATTGTCTTATCATTGTCATAAATGATTATCACTTATACCCTGATGTGCCTCCTTTTAAGACCTCTGTCCCGGGCTCTCAGCCTCCATATTACTACTGTCTATTGGGCAACTTCACTGGATTGTTCTATTGGTACCATTCAAAACTTCCACCCACTTAGACGCAGAGAGCTAGGACTCATCCCATAGTCCTTGCTCTCCCTTCTCCTCACATCCCCTCAGTCTCCAGAAGCTTACTGAGTCTACCTCTTCACTGTGTATTCTGATTCTGCCACTGCCTCAGTTTATTTTCTCATGTTTAGATCAATGGAACAGCCTCTACTTTCTTCAGAGTAGTCTAAATGCTATAACAGAGAACATTCGTAACAAGTGTGGTAATAAAAATCTCTGGCTTAGCACAATAAAGTTTTTTTTCCTTGCTCATGTCACAATCCAGTTCAAGGTATAAGGGAAGATTCTACTCCATTTGGGTAACCAGGCTTCCTCCATCCAGTGGTCATACCACCTCCTTACGGCTTGGAGTCCCGGCTCAGACCTTAGTACCTGGCAGGCAGGTAAGGGAGAGAGTGGTGTTTGTTATGAGCCTAGTCTATGTACAATGGTGGATCATGGACAGAATAAATGCAATTAGAACTTCCATTCCAAAAGGGGAATAATGGGAGATACACTGTTCACTGATCTATTGCAATTCTGAAATCCTGCTTGACAGGTCTTATTAAAGCCCCTACCCTGGGGAGAAGGTGAGTTATTTAATTAAACTTTAATTCTGCTACTTGGGAATAATTCTCTTTTCCTCTTTCCTCCTTGGACTCAGCTTTTAGGAGTTCTTATTGTCTATTTACTCCCTTTGGTCACAGCTGAAATGAGTGTTACCAAAAGTCTGAGAACCAAAATGTGATTTTACAGCTCAGCCAATGAGTTGTTTAGTCTGATATTTTGGATTTCTTGACAATACAATTTCCATCAAAAACATACTAGGCTTCCATTGTATTCGCTTCCCATCTGTAATTCTCAGGTCTTTCTCTTCCCTCCCTCTCCTTAACTACTTTTATTATGGTTTCATATCAGAAGACTTCACTCTTAGTCTGATCTTTGACCTAAAACTAGGTCATGCTATCCAACTAAAAAGTTTGGGGCACCTGGGTGGCTCAGTCGTTAAGTATCTGCCTTCAGCTCAGGTCATGATCCCAGGGTCCTGGGATCGAGCCCCACATCAGGCTCCCTACTCTGCGGGAAGCCTACTTCTCACTCTCCCACTCCCCCTGCTTGTGTTCCCTCTCTCGCTGTCTCTCTCTCTCTGTCAAATAAAATCTTTAAAAAAAAAAAAAAAAGTTTTACTGGACTTTCATGGCTCCATTTGGGATCTGAAGGCAGTTGGCTTCCCAACCACTTTTTATCCCAAGTCTTTGGGCTCTCTACTGTTTTCTGGCCAGCGTGAAAACTGGCCAACTCTGTCTGAGCACATCTCTTTTTTGAAACACCTTACCAAAGGAAACCAACACATGGATTCTTTTTAAAACATCCCCTAAAACAATGGTTCTCAAAGTATGGTCTGCACACACCTAGGAATCCCAAAGATTCTTTTAGTGGATCCACAAGGTCAAAACTACTTTCGTGAAAACACTAGGAGGTTATTTGCCTTTTTCACGGTGTTGACAACACTTGCACTGATGCCACAACCAGCAGTGGTGGGTAAAATCGCTGGTGCCTTAGCACAAACCAAGGCGCTTTCACCAAACTGCATCACTGTATCATTGCACTTTGTGTCCTATTTGTCACCATATACTTACTGCTTAAAAAAAAAAAAAAAAAAAGCCACTTCCGCTTAAGAATGCCCTTGCTGAAACAGGAAAAAATATTCACTTTATTAGATCTCAACTGTCGAGTACGAGTCTTTTCAATATCCTGTGGGATCAAAAGGAAAGAACACGTAAAGCACTTCTGCTACATACCAAAATACAATGGTCATCTTGAGGAAAAGCAATATGTGATTGTTTGAGTTGCAAACTGAACTCATCTCTTTTTCATGGAACACCATTTTTACTTGAGAGAACAAGTGATAAACAAAATATGGTTATTCAGACTTGGGTATTTGGCAGTCATTTTCTTGAAAATAAATGAAGTGAGCCTGTCACTTGAAGGCGAACAACCTGACAGTACTTGTTGCCAATGATAAAACTCAAGCTTTCAAGTAAAAATTAGAATTTTGGAAAAATCGTATCTGACACCATGCGCCTGACAGCTTCTGAATCTTTAAAGACTTTTCTGAAGAGATCAGCACTGATATTAACAAATGTGATTTTTAGAAATATTATGTAATGAAGTGTGCCAATGGTGTAAATCAATGAAACAATATTTTCTAAGTAACCGATGTAAGATATTACAAAATCATGCATAGGTAAAAGATCCCTTTGAAGTGCAAGTAAACCAATAGATTTTAATGTAATAGTGTGTGAAAAGTTCCTCGATATGGTTTCAGATTCCACGTTGCAATCAACTTAAATTATCACTAGTTGAATTATTATATAGTGTCAAAAACTATTCACATTTATCTGGAAAGGTTATTAAAATACTCCTTCAGAAGGAGATTGGCCTTCTCACAAGAAATACCTACACATCTGTGTCAGGCCAGACTTCCCTCATATATTTCAACAACATATCATAACAGAGCAAATGAAGGCGGCAAAGAGAATCTCTATGCCTATTAAACTAGATAGTATAGAGTTTGGCAAAAAAATGTGAAATATTGCCATCCTTTAATAAATTGCTTTTGAAAATACAATAACGATATATTGCTTATGTTAACAAAATGGATTTATGATTATTTTCAGTTCATTAGTATCTTTAACTTCCCAGTTTTGATATTTAATATGGTAATTTTTGCTAAATATAACCCATAAACAAAAGCTTTTTGTGATCCTCAGTAGTTTTTAAAAAGATAAATGAGCCCCAAGAAGAAAGTTTTTGAGAATCACTGTCCTAGAGAAAGGATCAGCAAACAATGGCCCAGAGGTAAAATCCAGCTGTTTTGCCTGTTTTGTAAATGAAGTTTTATTGAAACATAGCCATATCCATTTTGCTTACATATTGTCATGGCTGCTTTCACGCTATAATTAGCAGAGTTGAATACTTGTAACGAAGATGATATTGCTCTCAAAGCCCAAAATATTTACTATTTGGACCTTTACAGAAAACCAATTGCTGATCTCTGCCTTGAGCTTTGGTTCTCAAGCTTGGCTGCATATCAGAACTACCTGGAAAATGGTGAAAATAATACTAATGACCTTCCCCTTCTCCAACACATATACACACATTAAGTCAGAATCTCTGGGAGTAGGAATGGAGCGTGGATAGTTTGTACAATTCTCCAAGTGATTCTAATACGTAGCCAGGGCTAAGAATCCCTGTCCTAAAGCTGTAAGATTTTTAAGCATAAATCATGCCTTCTGGGTTTCCAGACAACAACATCCAAGGTTTTTCCCGCTCATGACATGGGTTACCATATCTGAAGCTCCTAATATCAGGGTCCTCACTGCCCACTGGCCAACACCAAATTAGTGCCCCTGATTTGTTGTTACAGCAGCACCCCACTGGCAGGTATAAATTTCAAAATCAGTCAGGATAGCCTATCTGCTGTAGCAAACACTTCTCAAATTCCAGAGACTAACACACATCGCTTCTAGGCCTTTTGGCTAAGATCAAGTGTAGAGACTAACACAATAAAGGTTTATTTCTCATGCAAATCATGATGCAATGTGCTTTGGTAGGGGTCTCTGCTCCACAAAGGAATCCAGCTGCTTCTAGCTAGAGACTCTACCATTCCTCAGGGCCTTAGAGTACATTGCTAGATCCCCCTACCAAAGCCAGGTGAGGAGAAAGAGCACGGAGGATTGAGTGATAGGTGTTTTATGGGCCAGGCCTGGAGAAGGCACACATGACTCCTCTTGGCCAGAACTTAGTCTTCCTGGTCACAACTAAGTGCAAAGAAGGTGCAAAACATAGCCAACCTTTCTGCCAAAGAGGATAAGCAAAATAGTTGCGGTGAACTAGCTCATCCCTGTCGCAATCACCCTCCTTACCAGTCTTACATTCTAGTGCTAAGAAGTACCTTCAGGCCCCTTGTGATAGGTAGAATGGCCTCTAGACTCCCTCCTTTATTTTTTACTGCAGACAATTTAGCACTTAGTTCACTGACTTGCATCTGCCCCTTTCCCTGCTTTTAACAGATTTGGAGGGAAATTCCTAGCAAATTTACTTTCAAAAAAGGCTGAGAGTTTGTTTGTTTCCATCCTCATTCATTCATTCTCTGAAAATAAGTTCATCATGACACATACTTCACCAGAACTTAATTCTGTGGGAAGATTGGTAGTACCACAAAAAACCAGACAAGCTTCTAAACCTCTTTTGCAGTATCTTTCCCAGGATGGATCTTCTATCCATTTCGAAGAGCATCTTTCCTGAAGAAATGCAAAACAGGAAGGAACTCTGAGAAGCCTACATAATGACAGTCATACTGAATAGAACTACCACAAAACTTACATTCTGCATGTTCCTCTTTCAGTGAATTTCTCCAGTTTACTAGAAATTCATGAAGGTGTATAGTACCTATAATTTCAACACATACCTGCAGCAGATAACCCGTCAATGGGCTGTTTGTACGAATTCTTTCATTTGGATGGATTTATTTCATCTGCCTATATAAGAACTGGAAAAAAAAACTCAGACTTTTACAAACATTTGAGTGTAGAATATCAAACTTATATTGTGAAACTATTTTGTTGTAGTTTAGGGTTAAGTTTTTCTTGAAAAAGACACTGGTGTGCTTCATGCACTGACACATTTTCCTGGTAGAGTCAAGCACTCCTTGCAAGATTCACATTCTATTTAATTAAGTGGACAAGGATCTTCCTCATCGATTATTCAATTTCCTTGCATCTGGATATTTTATGTTTGCCACAATGAACATTAATATATTTTACTCAGTAATGTATCTGTAATATACGAATTGTGACCTGCTAAATGATTTACCGTTTATAGAGAGTATTTTGATAAATTACTGTCACTATGACAGAGCGATTCTGCAGAGCCAAATTCTAATAGACTTTCAACCATTTCTTGAACTATTTTGCACCTACTATATGTAAAGAGAGAGAGAGAGATAAGAAATACCTGTGGAATAATTATCAGTTGGTGGATTGAGTCAAATTTATTCTGACCATAGACACATAATATTTAGTATGAGCCCTAAATGTCAATACATCAAGTTTCCCTGAACCTTTTTCCTTATCTTTTATTAAGACCTCTCATTCAGAATCTAGCAAACATTGAATTCCTACTGGCCCCTGTGGTTTAGTTTTCTTGCACACTAAGTATTAATAGTAATTAGCTATTGTCCTCATCCTCACCTCTCAACACATTATCAGTTTTCCAGCGGGCATTGATTCTGTACTATGGGCTCTAACCCGCTAACCACAGTGGTACAAAGTAACCAGGGAATTATCCCCCTAGGAGGACAAGAGGTCTTTCTACCCCTTAGTCAGTGATCATTAAAACCAACCAATACATTGTTAAGCTTAACAAATCACAATGGCTGTAGGGACCCATTGGGACTTCACCATTGAAATTGCAATGGTGGAGTCACAATTATCCAGCAATTAGGTTGCTGTATTCACCTCTCAACAATCAAGTCTACAAAAATGTACACACTTCTTTCTGTTGAACTTAATCTGGAAGGTTTATAAAGCCTTCATTTTTATGTAGGTTTCTGAAACCAAGGAAGCAATTGCATCTGAATGAAGTAATGACAAATTTTATGAAGCAGAAAAAAACAATTTTTCCACCTAACATAAGCCTTATTTAAAAAAAAAATGGGGTATTTCCAAGTTATATTTCCAAATGGAATATGCTCTGAGCCATCATAAAAATTTGGCTGCCAGAAAAGTATCTAGTTTAGTAAATATGAACATGGATACCTAATGTTTTAGGAATGCTTTCAAATATAGCTAACAAACAGCCTAACTAGAATGGCTTTTTTTCTTAAATTAGGGAGTATTTTTCCCCCCACAGTGAGAAATCCAATTACTAATGCTAGATTGGTTCAGCAGATCAGTCATGCCAAAGACTGAGATTTCCTTGACCTTCCTTCATTATTACAAAAAGACTGCTGCAGCTTCTATAAATATATTCTCTTTCCACCAAGCAGGAGGATGGGACAGCAAGAAGGGATGGTGCCAAGATCTGTTTTAACAGGTAACATCCTATTTTAACAGAAAGCTCCCGGAACGTGTTTGTATCTCTTTGGCCAGAATTTTGTCCCAGAGTCGCTGCTGGCCTAAAAGTGGCAAGAGAGAAGATAACCGAGACAAAAAGAAAAGCAGCTTCTGATATTCAGAAATTGGCCTAACACTTACAGCTAGGCCTTCACGTTGTTAAGAGCTAGTGCTGCACTCACAAAAGGCTTTGGTATTCTATGGTTTCATTCGAGTATATATAAACAAGCTCCCAAATCACTATCAGTGACTGTGACAAAGAAAGACAAGACTATTCCATAACTTCTTTAAGCACAGAAACAAGGCCATTGTGCAAACCACAGAAATACCGGACATCCCCATGTACCGGCTAATATGGGAACCTGATGCTCCTTTCCTAACTATGACTTTAGCCTCACTTTACTTTTCCCACCTTATACACAAGATTTTTTAAGATGTCCAATCTTAGGGGCACTGGGTGGCTAAGGATAAGTGGCCAACTCTTGATTTCAGCTCAGGTCATGATCTCAGGGTCCTCAGATTGAGCTCCATATCGTACTCTGCACTCAGTGTGGAGTCTGCTTCTCTCCTTCTTCCTCTCCCTCTGCCCCTCCCCACGCTCTGTCTCTTTCTCTCTTTCAAATAAATCTTTTTTAAAAAAATGTCCAATCATAGAATTATCCCCAAGTACTGGTAACATCCAAATGAGGGCAAAGCCATTTCCTTAAGCCATCCCCCCAAATCATCTCATGTTAGTCTTGATCCTATGATAATCCTTTCAAAAACTTCTACTGAAATGCCCCACATTTCCCAACGAAGGTCTCCCTTCCTTGCACCCAAGAATAAATCCAGCTTGTCCAGTCATTGGTGTATTCCTGGTAGTCTTTCCCTGGACAGCACTGAAAGAAGATTGGGTCAACCATACAAGTGTATTCACCACACCTTTGTTTCATTCTAGTATATTTTCAATTAAAATACTATACCTTGATATGCTGTGCTTCAAGATCCTTAATTAAGAAAGGGAGCTGGGATACAGTGAACTGAGCATAGGATGAATAATCAAGAGATAAGGATTCTAGTCTGTTCTGTCCAGTTAATTATTTAAGTGACTCCAGGTAAGTCATTAGAGGACAGGAAAGGAACTGACCTCACAATAGTCTAGTGAACCAGTTAACATTAACCATGTTTGAGAGATGGCAAAACCGACGTTCCAAGAGGTAGAGTACATTTTCTTATTTACTTTTGGTAAGTGACCGAACTAGGATTTGAACATGGGTTCTAAACTCTAAAGTCTAGAGGTTCTCCATGACACCAAGTTGTCTCACTAAGTTTTACCTTCTTCCTCTGTGAACCAACCAAATTGTTGAACTAGAACTTTAAAGGCCCTTTCCATTCAACATTCTAGGACTTTGAGTGATGAATCATAATATTTACATTTACTCTTTTTTAATCCCACCTGATCTGTAGGTGAAAGGTACAGGAATAATGTGCGTTGATGTAGGTTTATGGAGTTTTTAATTTAAGCAAGCCCTTTTCTAAAGGGCGTAAACCATAAATTTGATCTACCATTTGAACTTCCGAGTCGAATCAATTTTCAGTTCCTTGTAAGTTAAAATAGGACCATTTCACTTAAGGAACTGTGTGAGAGCCAATACAAAAAGGGGCTGAGAACAGCAAAGCAGGAAATGAGAAAAAGCAGGAGAGCAAATAAGCATGTTCCTTTTTTATATTCAGATCTCAACTTTAGCACTTTAACCTTTACATATTAATGTGGCATACCTTTAAAAATCAGTAATAGACAAATACAAGAAAATATAACCATGCAATTGAATAAGGACAAATGTAAAATCATATGCATTTTAATCTTACTGATTTAATAAAAAAATTTTAAGAGAAAGAATCAGCAGTTGAGACTTTGGGGAAATAAACACTGAAGGACTAGAAGAAGGAATGACTTTTTGTAACTTGCTTTTGAAAGGCAATTTGTGATATATATCCAACACTTCAAATATTTTTTGCATATCACATCTGACCCATAATTTCCTTCTGAGCAAAAACCACAGATGTGTGCAAAGAGCCACAAAAATGTCTGTGGAAGTACTATTTATTATTGATGAAAATTAGTAAAATGTCAAAAGGGTAACGATAGAAGGTAGATTAAATAAATTGTGGTTCATTCATGCAGTGGAAGTCTTTGGATATTAAAAATATAAAGAAAAAGTGATATGGACAAACATTCAAAACACATTGCCAGGTTGATAAATGTCAATTACAAATGTGTGATTGTGTTTTTGCTTTAAATAGATGTATATACAAGAGTGGTCATGGACTAAGTATTTATGTGCCCCAAAACTCATCTGTTGAAATCTAATTCTAACTGTGATGGTATTTGGAAGGTAATCAGGTCATGAGGGCTGAGTCTTCATGAATAGGATTAATGCCCTTTTAGAAGTGGCCAGAGAGCGCGCTCTCTTTCCCCCCCATGTGAGGAAAAAATGAGAAGTCAGCAGTCTGCAATCCGGAAGAGAGCCCTCACCAGAACCCAACCACACTGGCACCTTGATCTTGGAATTCCAGCCTTCAGAACTACGAAAAATAAACTGTTTTTATAAGCCACCTGGTCACTGGTACTTTCTATAGCAGCCAAAACTGAGTAAAATGATATAAATGAATTTTTTAATAGACTCAAATACATCCAGTAATTATCTCTGACTGGTGGGATTATGGGTGGTTTTGTCTTTTTATTTATCTACACTCTCCAGATTTTCTACCAGGAATATATATGTTTTTATAATAATTTTTAAAAATATATCAATTCTTGAAACAAATACTAATATATATTAATAAAAGTATACTGTTCAGATGATAGCCACACTTGTGAGCATAGCTTAACACAGAGAAGTTGAATCACTATGTTGTACACCTGAAACTAATGTAACATGGTGTGTCAACTATACTCAAAAAAGAATTTCTTTAAGTATACTGCTCTGTATGTCAAATGCCAAATTCACTTGTCCTTTTAAAAGAAAAAGATAAAAGACAAGTCCTTAACATGTCATGGCCATCAGACACCACAGACCCCATGGCCACAAACACCAAGCCAAGGGCCATCTCTGTTCTAAGAACCATGAATATACCCTTATCCCAAGGAGGTTTTTCAAATAATCGTATTAATTCTCTTTCAAACTTATAAATCTAGCTTGAAAGGAATACTGTGTGCCTAAACCGAAATTTTTAAAAAGCAAAATTATTTTTTAAAAGTGTGTTATTTATTTTGTAAGATTTTCCATTGTGGTATTAGCCACGTTGACTTTGGAGTTATAAAAGCAATTTGTTTACTTGGAATATTTGCTTTAACAAATATTGCATTTCTTTTTTTTAAGCCAGTGCAATGTTGCAAACCAACAATTGTGCAATGATATTTGGAGAGAGATGATATCACAGCAGAAACTTGTATTTAGTTGTTTTTCCTTTGGGCATTTTTTCTTTTAACAGAAAGGATTTTTAAAAACTGAAAAGTATGTGCCTTATTTAACTACTACATTAATGGCATAAAGTTACACCCTACTAAAATGAGAAGTTGAAGAATTAGTTTGCCTTCATAGAAAATAGAACAATAGCTACCTTGTATTTGTCACCTATTGTTATTTAGATTCTTACATAAACACTATCTTATTTCATCCTCACAGCCACCCTGTGAAGGAGATAGGATTATTCCCATTTTACAGATGAAGAAATTGAGGCACAGAAAGTTTTGAATAATTTGAAAGTTTAAATTACTTGAGCAAAATCATACAGCCAAAATGAGGAGAACCAGGATCTGAACTCAAGTCTATGTTCTGTTCACTAAATTGTTCACGATGTACTACATTCCTTTGGGATTACATTGTATGATTTGGCTATTTTTCTCATTTGGAAAGGTGCCTGGGTGGCTCAGTCCAATAAACATCCGACTCTTGATTTCGGCTCAGGTCATGATCTCAGGGTCCTGGGATCGAGCCCCACATGAGACTCCATGCTCAGCAGGGGCTCTGCTTGAGGATTCTCTTTCCCTCTCCCTCTGTCCCTCCCATCACTTGTGTTGATTCTCTCAAGTAAATAAATCTTTTAAAAAAATGATGCCACACTCATGCTTCTGTCTGTGGTTTGATTTTTTTCCTCTTTCCTTGTGAAACAAATAGAGTCACCCATGGGGGATGAGTTACCTTAGGAACTCATGTGTACTTTGAAGGCTCATAAGGCAAGACCTCTGATGGCTAAGTGGACTTCCCAGGGTTGAAAAAATGGATGTGGTTATACGCCATACCGGGCAGACAGCATACCAATTTTATGTCAGGACTTGTGGGAGCTAGAGTCCTTTCAAAGAAAATGAGAGAGAGAGTCAAGTCGCTGGGTGCTAGGAACCGTAAACCCTGGACTCCAAGGAGAAGCAATGTGGATTGAAAGTAACACTCAACTACCTCATGGGCCCCTGCTGTGAACAAGGGCAGCAAGATTAACACTCTTCCTGCAGTGTCAACGTAGGGTGGTCATCTGAAGAGAGATGATCAGTTTACAGAGCCGCAGGGGTATAGCAGGAAAAATGGCAGCAAAATAACCACAGGTGGATTTAACACCAGGGCTCTTCCTGCTTGGGTGTGGAGATCTAATGGACTCCTCCTGGGAGAGGGAGAACCTCAGCTAAGATACTAAATCAGCATATAGATGCTTAATCCCCTTTTAGCTTAATTTGGAGAAATAAGAGGTATGTAAATGGGAATAGCCATTGCTTCTGCATGTCTTTCTCTCTTCCAAGTTAGTTGCAGTGGGCATGCATTACCATTTTTAAATTTAACATTGCTCTCTTAAAATCATTAACTTAACAAATTATATTAATTAGTTATGTATTATCTCACATGTTAGTTTAGTGTTTAAAGAACATACTGTTGGTTTAAAGAAAACACATTAATACTTTCAAGCCACAAAGCTATCATACAGAAAATTTTACCTTAATGTGCTAAAAGATATGAAATGTTACTAGAACATATAGTGAACCAGATAGGCAAAAAGCTCTTAGAACAAAGGTTGCTTGAGGACATACTGGCCCTGATAAGGTTACACATTCCCTCATCTCCTACAGGAAAGGTTTAGGCAGGGAGAATGTAAATATTTTATTAAATGTCAGGTCCTGTTTTAAATATTTCTAAAGGTTTCTTAGTGAGAACAGTAATAACAACAAAAACCTCCCTTCTCTTTCCTTGGGTCACTCTGGAGATACAGCTCATTCATCCTTGTGCCAAAGAGAGGCTTTGGGTTTTTGTTTTGTTTTGTTTTGTTTAAATTAAAAAAATATTCTTGTCAACTTTACCCTATATCTTCGTATGTAGGTTGGCCATACCCACTCAAAAATGTATTGCCAATGATTGATTACTGTTCCGTGAGACAACCAATGGGAAATTTAAGCACATACACCTACACAGAGTTTGCACTTAGACTGTCTTAAATAGTACATTCGATTGTACTTTGACTTCCTTAAAACTATCTAATGATTTATTTTAACCTCTTTTTTTTAAGGATTTTATTTACTTATTTGACAGAGAGAGTGAGAGAGCACAGCAGGGGAAGCAGTAGGAGAGGGAGAAGCAGGCTCCCTGCCAAGCAGACAGGTGCCCCATGCAGGGCTCGATCCCAGAGTCCTGGGATCATGACCTGAGCCAAAGGCAGATGCTTAACCATCTGAGCCACCCAGGTGCCCCTATTTTAACTTCTTTTATACAGAAGACATTCTGGTAACAAAATGTATGAATTATTTCAGAAAAGGAAAATATAATGTTATTATGATTAAGAGAAATCTGATTTCTGGAATAAGTAGCATTAAAATTTACCACTTATTTCTTTACTTATATTTTAATTGCATTTGACTGCAACTTTGTTTATAAACTAACACACTGGGAGGAAATAAGGAGAAATAGCCAATCCTTTATTCTCACAATGCAAGCTTTCAAAGACTGTGGTAAAACTGCTCATCAGTTGCTGAATCCCAGTAGCAAAAAATCAATCAAAACCAAAACACTTCAGCTAGACTTTATAAAATCAGAATTTCCTGAAATACCCTATTGCTTTTTTTTAGTTTAAACTCTTCAACCTCCTCTACCATCCACTTCCACCCACTGTGGTTGTAGAGAACAGTAGAGCTGCAATTTAAAGTCAAAAATTAATATATTACAATGGATTTGAGAGTGAAGCATTGGAACTAGTCAGACAAGTTTCTGTGATGAAAACCCACAACTAAGAAAATTAAACTTCCTATAATTTTGTAAATTACAGCAGGAATACCTGTAATTACCCACATAAATGATGACAAAAAATTTGCCCTTAAGGGGTTGGATTACATTTGAAGGGAGGCTGCCTTATTTGTTATGCTCAAGAAAGAAGGCATGTTGACACACAGGAGAATAATAGCTAACGCGTTTTGGGCACCGAGAAAAAAAGGATTTTAAAGAAACCTGATAAACAGGACATGGCTCTTTTCTATAAGGAGATTCAGCAAACTCAACAAAACAAGAAGCCGCCGGAATAGCGAAAACTATGCCTACATCTACACACACACACACACACACACACACACACACACACGTGTACACCACGTTTTCAGCTACCTCTACCAACACAACATTAACTGGCAGGTTGTAATCAAGAGTGAATTCAGATCTGGTGTTTGTTTTCCTTTTTGGATCTGGATGCCAAGCCTGACTCCCCTCAAATAGGACAGAGTGCTATGTGCTCAGGAAGCTACAGAATTCCTGCCCCTGGGTGACGGACAAAGCCTCCAAATGTTAATCCCATCACAAAAAGACCCCATCGCTTTAGTCCTGCTAAATCAGACATGTAAGATAATGAAAATGGCATGCATTTTTTCCAGTCATCTAAAATACATGGGCTCACTTATGTACAGCTTTGCTACTTAAGAAATATTTGAAGGCAGACAAGCTTAAAGTTAGAACATGTTATGTCAAGCAATTTGGAGAATCCCATAACTTATGTTATTTTTTCCCTCCACATAGAGCTCACATTCATAATTCCAGGTGGAAGATTCATCAGCATCCTCCAGCACATTATGAAATCCTAATATAAGACTCTTCTATCTATAAGCAAGGTATTTCTCCTCCTTAACTGTACACAACACATGAATTGCAGAGAGTAAATTTCCTCTGTAACACTTGATTCCTAAGAAGGCTCTTTCCACCACCCTTCCCACAGAGTAAGCACTGATCTTTTTGCAGGGTTTTGACATTTACCTACTTAAATACAAAGGTGGTTTGAAAATTCTTGCTAGGTTTGTTATATAATTCTAATGTGCCAACACCCTCCATAAACAATCCAATGCTCTTCAAAACAGAAGTAGCTTATTTAGCCTAGCCAAAAACATGTGGGAAGTATCACCAAATGGAGCTATTCTCTGGGTAGTCCCATTAAAACCAGTCACAAAATAAAGAACACATAAATGTTCTTTCATAGTCAAAACATTATTCTTAACTGCCCACACTACATTCTGCAATCCAGTTAAACACTTTATGAAAGTACATGTCAATACAACAATGCTATATTGTTTGACCTCACCAACTAGTCCCTAAAAGATTGTAGTGTTGGAAAGTACATCAAGCCAAAGGTGGGAAGACATGATCCCTAACTCTACAGCTATAAGCCTCTCAGTGTTTGGTTTTCCCCTTTGATAAATATTGTTTAATTCTAGGGTTTAAGCAGTTCTTAAAAATATCAACCCAAAGAGGAAATGCAAGCTATCTAGGAGGGAAGGGTGGGCAGAGGGAGGAAGAACCATCCACTTGGGTCCTGCTCCACAGCACTAAAGGGACACCCTGTGATTTTATCCTCTGTGTGCATCTCTAACCAACCAATTAGAGTGCTCACTAGTTTATTATTCATAGAAACACATCTATGTTTAAAATTTTTAACAATCCACAAAAATTGAAAGGAGCAAATTGTAAACTGCTTTATTATAGAAAAAAAAGGTAATTATATATATATATATATATATATATATATATATATATATGATACTAAAGATCTCAATATAATAAAGTTATATACACAACTTAGATATGCAGGGGTTTTGAGGGGACCTACGGAACTCATCTAGAGCTACAGTCTTTATAGCCAGATCCTATGATTGCTCCAAAAATGTACATTCTGGACCTATGCTGCATTAGCTTGCCCCCAACTATTAAAGTTCCTAATTTTCAATGGACATATCATAACCTATGTTAGACTGACAGTACAGGAATCTTAGTAAAATACTTCTGGATGGCTTTTTAAGGTCAGTTAGAAATCACCAGATGTTTTTAATTACATTGTCAGCAGTACTTATATCTCTGTTTATCTGTCATTGCCTCAAGCCTTAGTTCCTGTTGATTAAATCTGTCTTAGCAACAGTTACATAATTTTGCTTCTAGATACGAAATGGCCATGGGGACTCTACTTCCAGTTAACCTGTCTTAATGAAACACCACATTTTCATATTTTCCCACAGGACAGGAACATGGTATAATAGAAACGAGTTAAGGCATAATGATCTTTCCCCACCTTTTCCCTGCACAAGTCTCTGAATATTCTCCTTGTATATCCCTGTATCCTTTTATTCATAAATAAGGAAACCACCATGGATTTTAGCTTTTAAAAAGCAATGCCAACAGTGGTCACATTTCCTGCAAAGACCTAGAACTTACTATAAACTTGTTAAAACGAACAACAAAAAAGGAACCAATTCTCCAAAAGGTCAAAGCTTTAGCTAATTTACATAATCACTAAAAAATTAGCACCAAGTGATACTGAAAAAGTTAGATGCCACCTCACCACTAAATCTGTCATTCCCATACCATACACATACATATTCACTAAGTAGGAAAATACCTGGCTCAACTTTCAGATTTTCATTGTAACACTTCGAAGTATTTCTCCAAAATAGCATGAATCATGGTCTCTTAGACCTCCTCATATCTGCCATATAAGGTCAAAGATTATTGGTATTTAATGGTAAGTTAAATACATAGGCAGGCAAATTCTGTGTATACGGATAGTATTCTAGAAACACCCCATTGTTATTTTATGTCCTATTTAGACACGAGGTACTGAGTATGTATGTATTGACAGAGTATTCACAAACCCTCTTAAGGGCAGACTGTCCACGCATTGGAGGAAAAACAGCCTGCCAGTCACTTGTCACTTTCAGGTTGTAGGGGACACTTGTATCTCCCTCCCTCAAATCTTTATAGAATTCTGAAGCCATATAGGCTGCTCCAGGATAAATCTGGCTTCTGGTGGGTAAATAATAGGTCCATCTTATATTACATTTTCCTACTTATTTTGCTAAACACGTTGCAAAAATCTCCTTCTGTAAGGCCTATTTGATGAGTATTTTTTCTAGGAGAGAAAACTGGGATACCAAGAAAATTCTCAATCACAATAAAACATAAAGTCCTAGCAGTGTTCCTTGGTTTATGACTTTCAAGCACCTAATTCATTTATTGGAGACTCCTATCAAATACTAGGTGTTTGTTGATAAAGCCTAAACTCTTAAACTTGCCTAAAGGGCCTCCACGATTTTGCCACCAACTTCATTTTCCTCCTCCTCTGTGGAACACTGTAGGTTGACCTCAAATGGCCAATGTGCCTTATTTCTGCTGGCAGAACTCCAGTCTGCATGTGCTCATCACAATCATTCTAGGACAAAAATCGCAATGTTTCCCTTTGCCAGATAGTCATTCTTGCACCCTTTTTTTGCAACTAGGAGTGACCATATTTCCTGATAAAGGGAACAGATGTGGCTAGAAACTCCTCTTGCCTCTTCTTCCTTTTTTAAAATATTTTATTTATTTGAGAGAGAGAGAGAAAGAATGAGCAGGGGAGGAGCAGAGGGAGAGGGACAGGGACAAGCAGACTCCGTGCTGAGCATGGAGCCTGATGTGGGGCTCAATCTCAGGACCCCAAGGTCATGATCTGAGCCGAAATCAAGAGTCAGATGCTTAACCAACTGACCCATCCAGGCACCCCTTGCCTCTTCCTCCCATGTGGAAATGATGCCTGGTGCTATGGTAGCCATATTAAAAACTGGGGAGCCTCAAGCAAAGGAAGAAAGAGCCAACAGATAAAGGAAGACAGAATGGAAAGCTAGAAAGAGTCTATATGCTTGACAGCATTGTGAGCAATGGAAACAAGGCCAGGCATCACCTATTATCTTGCTTCTTGCTATGTGAGAAAAAATAAACCCTTATTTATTTAGACCACTGTTAGTTCTATTTTCTGTTACTTGCAGCCAAAATCATTTCATGTAATAACTTCTGCTTCATGTCTTCCGTGCAGTCCCATCAGACAGTTTGTCATCATCCCAAACATCACACGCTTTCCTACCTTCACCTCTTTTCTCCACTTGGCTTTGTATATGGTGAGTGTTTAATAAATATTATAAAATGAATGATGTGAACTGGTTGATGAAATTTTAAGTTTAAATTAGTGGCCCATGTTCAGATCAATAAATAATTATTAACTATGGTATGTAGGGCATGGTGCTATAGTTATTTTACATTTTGAGCTTTCATTTAATCAGAATTATTCTATGCACTCCAAATGACCACTTCTTGTGCTTTGCTTTTATAAAGAAACAAAAGGCCTCAATACTAGTTTGATATACAGGGTGGTTGTCTAGAGGACAGGAACCAGCTCTCCTGTTGTGTTTTATAGAAAGTCTAGCTCACTGCTGGCACTCAATGAATATTAAATTATAATAATACTGCTATGGGTATCATTCAGATTCTGACATTGTTATAACTTTCTACTGTTTCTGAAGTGTGTGAGATCCTATAATAAAAATGTTTTATAGAAGTGAATGCACATTATATACAGTTTGTCAGTCATCTTATCCAGATTGTATTAGGAATGTGTTGGGCTCAAATAAAAATGTGCTTTAAAATTCTATGTCTAAAATGTTGGTGTGATTCAACTGCAGGAGTGTAAGTTCCTAATTTACTATAATAAATTTATTTTCAAAAACATTATCAGATTGCAACTATTCTCAATTCTAGGGGAAGAAAACACCCTTTTCTACAGGAAACCTGAAGTATGGCAAAAAAGATTTTTAAAATATAAAAGCTTAAGTCATACCTCTATTTAAAAGATTTCCTGGGAGATTTTGTTTTAATAATTTTAAAACTATTGCATCTAGAAGGAGCATATAATTATTAAAGAAAAAGAAGTTTCAAACTCATTTATATAACTACCACTTTATTTAATTTTATTTTATTATGTTATGTTAGTCACCATACAATACATCATTAGTTTTTGATGTAGTGATCCACGCTTCATTGTTTTCGTATAACACTCAACTACCACTTTAAAGAATACAGTCGAAAGGGGCGCCTAGGTGGCTCAACGGTTAAACGTTTGCCTTTGGCTCAGGTTATGATCTCAGGGTCCTGAGATCCAGCCCCATGTCTGGCTCCCTGCTCAGCAGGGAGTCTGCTTCTCCCTCTCCCTCTGCCTCTCCCCCCACTTGTGCTCTCTCTCCCTCTTTGTCAAATAAATAAATAAATAGAATCTTTAAAATGAAACAAAACAGAAGAATACAATTGAAGGTCCTGAGATGGTCCAGATGGCACTTGCCATATATCTCAAAACTTCCAAAGAAATCTTAATGCTTCATGGAATTTTGCTTGAAATTGCTGTTGCTTATCAACCTAAGGAATTATTAAGGCACAATGATGCTCCATTGTCTTTTTACCTGTTTGTCCATCCACTCCATTTCTGAAACTCTAGCTAACAAACTTTCTCTTGCTTACTTAACTGTTTTCATAATCAGCCCTTCTGCTGAAGAACACAACTGCAAAAAAATTTTTAAGTTTAGAGATGGTCTTTAAGATGGAATAAGCTTCATTTAAAATCACATTTATTTTACTCCTGGGCATTTACCCTAGAGAAATGAAAACCTGAGCTCATACAAAAACCTGTATATTAATGTTCATAGCAGCTTTATGTCCAATAGCCAAAAACTTGCAACAACCCAGGCGTCCTTCAACAGGTGACTGGTTGGGCACCTGGGTGGCTCAGTCGTTAAGCGTTTGCCTTCGGCTCAGGTCATGATCCCAGAGTCCTGGGATCGAGCCCTGCATCGGGCTCCCTGCTCGCCGGGAAGCCTGCTTCTCCCTCTCCCGCTCCCCCTTCTTGTGTTACCTCTCTCGCTCTCTCTCTCTCTGTTGAAAAATAAATAAAAAAAATCTTTAAAAAAAAAAAAAAAAAAACAGGTGACTGGTTAAACAAACTGCAGCCTATCCATACCACAGAATACTATGCAGCTCTGAAAAGAACAATATTGATACATGTAACAACCTAAATGAACCAGAGAATTGCGCTGAGGGGAAAAAAGCCAATCCCAAAAGGTTACAAAGTATAGGATTTCATTTGCATAACCTTCTTGAAATGATAAAATTATAGAAATGGAGAACAGATTAGTGGTTGCCAGGGTTTGGTGTGGTGGAAGGGCAGCAAGGAAGTGGGTGTGGCTATAAGGTGGCAACCTGAGGGATCCCTATGGTGATGGAAACATTTTGTATTTTGACTATACTAATGCCAATATCCTGATTGGGATATTGTCCTATAATTTTGCAAGATGTGACCATTAGGGAAAATTGGGGTGAAAGATCTCTATTTCTTACAACTGCATATGAATTTTTATCTCAAATTAAACTTTAATTTTTTGCCTAGCTTCTATTCCATCTCCTTTTAACAACGCTCTGATGTTTCTTCAAACTACCTGTCCTACTTTCAGTCCATGTGGTTCAGATGGTCTAATCCAGCCTTAAGTTTCATGGGTGGACATGTAATTCAGACCTGATCAACCAGCCCAGTCCATCTCCTTATTTCTAGCAATTTGTTCGGGAATAGCCATATGATTCAAGTCACTGCAGTGATACTCAGCTGAACTGGGGAGGAAGAGAAACTTTCTTTACTGGGGCTGCTTAATTTTGGAAGATGAAAAGCTAGAACCTGCAGCCTCCCCCCACCCCCACATTGAGCCAGAGCAGAGGAAACAGAGCCAACAGATGGAGACTTGAGTCCTAATGACAGTTTGTGTCCCTGAATCCAAGCATGCCTAAAACTAGTATACCTTCTAGACTTTCAAATTATGTGAGCCAGTAAATACATTTTAAGAAAACTTTAATTTTAAAAGATCTTCAGTGAAGATTAGAATCACATTCAGTATATAACAAATATTTCTATAAGTGATATAGTGAAGTTTGAAATACTTTGCATTATAAGAAAAACATTTTATTATTCCACTAATGTGAATTCAGTTCTGTACTGTTATATAACTCAGGTTGAATGTCAGTTCTCCTCTTTTCTGATCTTGGTCTGCCACTATTTTCCTGAACAAAGTTTCTAGTATATACTGTATATTTGTGTTTTGCCCATTTTCCCACTAGCATATACATTCTTATTAATTTCTAAGAGATTTTTGTATATTAAAGACAGTAGACCTTTATCTCATGGATGTGTAAAATACTTTTGTGTACTGGCCATTTGTCTTTCAATCTCACTTGGAGTGTTTATTCCATACAGAAGTATTTAATTTTTATAGTTAAATTTATCAATCTTTTTTTTTAAAGATTTTATTTATTTATTTAACAGAGAGAGAGATAGCAAGAGCAGGAACACAAGCAGGGGGAGTGGGAGAGGGAGAAGCAGGCTTCCTGCAGAGCGGGGAGCCTGATGTGGGACTCGATCCCAGGACCCTGGGATCATGACCTCAGCCGAAGGCAGACGCTTAATGACTGAGCCACCCAGGCGCCCCAATCTTTTTTTTTTTTTTTTGTTCCTGGCTTTCATGTCATACTTAGAAAGCCTTCCCCACGCCAATATTGTCTTTAAAATTTACCCATGCTTTCTTCTATTAGTGTTATAGTTTCCCAAATGGTTACATATTAAACATTTATTTACTAATGCATATTTTCTTCACTGGTTCAAGATTCTCAAACGCTAAATCCCTATACGTATTTGAGTATGTATGTAGGATGTTCATTTGTCTCTTAACCATCTATTTCTTAGTACCATATTATTTTAATTTCAGCAGCTTTATGATACATTTTAATGTCTGATTAGGTAATGTTTCTTCTTAGTATTTTGTGTTTTTCAGAACCTTTCAGCTATACTTGCACATTTATTCTTCAAACTGAAAAGGAGACTAATTTTATCAAGTTCCTCCCCACCCTCCCCACAACACATCAGGATTTTGGCCAATGACAATGCTGTGTATAGCATAACTCAAATACATGGAGGCTAAAGAGCGTCCTACTGAAGAATGAATTGGTCAACCAGGAAATTAAAGAAGAATTAAAAAAATTCATGGAAACAAATGAAAATGAAAACACAACTGTTCAAAATCTTTGGGATGCAGCAAAGGCCATCCTAAGAGGAAAGTATATAGCAATACAAGCCTTTCTCAAGAAACAAGAAAGGTCTCAAATACACAACCTAACCCTACACCTAAAGGAGCTGGAGAAAGAACAGCAAATAAAGCCTAAACCCAGGAGAAGAGAAATAATAAAGATCAGAGCAGAAATCAATGAAATAGAAACCAAAACAACAGTAGAACAGATCAACGAAACTAGGAGCTGCTTCTTTGAAAGAATTAACAAGATTGATAAACCCCTGGCCAGACTTATCAAAAAGAAAAGAGAAATGACCTAAATAAATAAAATCATGAATGAAAGAGGAGAGATCACAACCAACACCAAAGAAATACAAACAATATTAAGAACATATTATGAGCAACTGTATGCCAGCAAATTAGATAATCTGGAAGAACTGGATGCATTCCTAGAGATGTATCAACTACCAAAACTGAACCAGGAAGAAATAGAAAACCTGAACAGACCAATAACCACTAAGGAAATTGAAGCAGTAATCAAAAATCTCCCAACAATAGGGCGCCTGGGTGGCTCAGTCATTAAGCGTCTGCCTTGGGCTCAGGTCATGATCCCAGGGTCCTGGGATCGAGCCCCGCATCGGGCTCCCTGCTCAGCGGGAGGCCTGCTTCTCCCTCTCCCACTCCCCCTGCTTGTGTTCCCTCTCTCGCTGTGTCTCTCTGTCAAATAAATAAAAATAAAATCTTTAAAAAAAAAATCTCCCAACAAACAAGAGCCCAGGGCCAGATAGTTTCCAAGGGGAATTCTACCAAATATTTAAAGAAGATTTAATACCTATTCTTCTGGAACTGTTCCAAAAAATAGAAATGGTGGGAAAACTTCCAAACTCATTCTATGAGGCCAACATTACCTTAATCCCCAAACCAGACAAAGACCCCAACAAAAAGGAGAATTAAAGATCAATATCCCTGATGAAACGGATGCAAAAATTCTCACCAAAATACTAACCAATAGGATACAACAGTATATTAAAAGGATTATTCACCACAACCACGTGCGATTTATTCCTGGGCTGCAAGGTTTGTTCAATACCCTCAAATCAATCAATGTGATACACTATGTTAATAAAAGAAAGAACAAGAATCATATGATCCTCTCAATAGATGCAGAAAAAGCATTTGACAAAGTACAGCATCCTTTCTTGATTAAAACTCTTCAGAGTATAGAGATAGAGGGTACATACCTCAATATCATAAAAGCCATCTATGAAAAACCCACAGCGAATATCATTCTCAATGGGGAAAAACTGAGAGCTTTCCCCCTAAGGTCAGGAACGCGGCAGGGATGTCCACTATCACCACTGCTATTCAACATAGTATTAGAAGTCCTAGCCACAGCAATCAGACAATAAGAAATAAAAGGCATCCGAATCAGCAAAGAAGAAGTCAAAATCTCACTCTTTGCAGATGATATGATACTTTATGTGGAAAACCCAAAAGACTCCACCCCAAAACTGCTAGTACTCATACAGGAATTGAGTAAAGTGGTGGGATATAAAATCAATGCACAGAAATCAGTGGCATTCCTATACACCAACAACAAGACAGAAGAAAGAGAAATTAAGAAGTCGATCCCATTTACAATTGCACCCAAAACCGTAAGATACCTAGGAATAAATCTAACCAAAGAGGCAAAGAATCTGTACTCAGAAAACTATAAAATACTCATGAAAGAAATTGAGGAAGACACAAAGAAATGGAAAAACGTTCCATGCTCATGGATTGGAAGAACAAATATTGTGAAGATGTCAATCCTACCTAGAGCAATCTACATATTCAAAGCAATCCCTATCAAAATACCACCCACTTTTTTCAAAGAAATGGAACAAATAATCCTAAAATTTGTATGGAACCAGACAAGACCCCGAATAGCCAGAGGAATGTTGAAAAAGAAAAGCAAAGCTGGTGGCATCACAATTCCGGATTTCCAGCTCTATTACAAAGCTGTCATCATCAAGACAGTATGGTACTGGCACAGTAACAGACACATCGATCAATGGAACAGAATAGAGAGCCCAGAAATGGACCCTCAATTCTATGGTCCACTAATCTTCGACAAAGCAGGAAAGAACATCCAATGGAAAAAAAGACAGTCTCTTCAACAAATGGTGTTGGGAAAATTGGACGGCCACATGCAGAAGAATGAAACTGGACCATTTTCTTACACCACACACAAAAATAGACTCCAAATGGTTGAAAGACCTCAATGTGAGACAGGAGTCCATCAAAATCCTAAAGGAGAACACAGGCAGCAACCTCTTTGACCTCAGCTGCAGCAACTTCTTCCTAGAAATATCGCCAAAGGCAAGGGAAGCAAGGGCAAAAATGAACTATTGGGACTTCATCAAGATAAAAAGCTTTTGCACAGCAAAAGAAGCAGTCAACAAAACCAAAAGACGACAACAGAATGGGAGAAAATATTTGCAAATGACATATCAGATAAAGGGCTAGTATCCAAAATCTATAAAGAACTTCTTAAACTCAACACCCAAAGAACAAATGATCCAATCAAGAAATGGGCAGAAGACATGAACAGACATTTTTCCAAAGAAGACATCCAAATGGCCAACAGACACATGAAAAAGTGCTCCACATCACTCGGCATGTATCAGGGAAATCCAAATCAAAACCTCAATGAGATACCACCTCACACCAGTCAGAATGGCTAAAATTAACAAGTCAAGAAACGACAGATGTTGGCAGGGATGCGGAGAAAGGGGAACCCTCCTACATTGTTGGTGGAAAAGCAAGCTGGTGTAGCCACTCTGGAAAACAATACGGAGGTTCCTCAAAAAGTTGAAAATAGAGCTACCATATGACCCAGCAATTGGGGTATTTACCCCAAAGATACAAATGTAGGGACCCGAAGGGGTATGTGCATCCCGATGTTTATAGCAACAATGTCCACAATAGCCAAACTGCGGAAAGAGCCAAGATGTCCATCAACAGATGAATGGATAAAGAAGATGTGGTATATATATACAATGGAATATTACACAACCATCAAAAAACCTGAAATCTTGCCATTTGCAACGACGTGGATGGAACTGGAGGGTATTATGCTGAGCGAAATAAGTCAATCAGAGAAAGACATGTATCATATGATCTCACTGATATGAGGAATTCTTAGTCTCAGGAAACAAACTGAGGGTTGTTGGAGTGGTGGGGGGTGGGAGGGATGGGGTGGCTGGGTGATAGGCATTGGGGAGGGTATGTGCTATGGTGAGTGCTGTGAATTTTGTAAGACTGTTGAATCACAGACCTGTACCTCTGAAACAAATAATACATTATATGTTAAAAAAAAAAAAAAGAAGATAGCAGGAAGGGAAGAATGAATGGGGGGAAATCAGAGGGGGAGACAAACCATGAGAGACTATGGACTCCAAGAAACAAACTGAGGGTTCTAGAGGGGAAGGGGGTGGAGGGGTTAGCCTGGTGATGGGTATTAAAGAGGGCACGTACTGCATGGAGCACTGCAAACAATGAATCATGGAACACTACATCAAAATCTAATGATGTAATGTATGGTGATTAACATAACATAATAAAAAAAGTGTGGAAAAGAAAAAGAAAAAAAAAGATTAAGGTAGAAAATATTGTGAGCATATTACTTGTGTGCGTATTTCCATGTTTATTTTTGCAAATAAAAGACTCTTGCCAGGCTAAAAAAAAAAAAAAAATTAAACCAAATTGACCTCTTCAAAAAAATTAAACCTACTTTTTCTAAGGTATGTCTCTCCATTTATTCAAATCTTTTGTCATGTTCTCAAATCTTTTTGTCATGCTATTCTGTATGTTTTATTTTTATTCATCTAGTTCCTGCATATTTCTTAAGACTTTTCCAGATTTTAAACGCTATTCAGCTGTAGAAGTAAATGCAATATTTTCCCTTTATATTTTATTTATAAGAATGTGATATATCAGAAAACTACTGGTATTATTTTGTAGCCATGTACCTTAATGAACATCCTTGTTTTCTTATAACTTTAACAAGCCTGCAAGATAGATCATTTTTTTTCAATATTTTCAAAGATTAGCCAATTTAAAATAGTTCAAGAAACAATTGGGTCATTGGTATAATTTAAAATGAAAAAAAGTGATGCTGGTTTAAAATATACACATACACATGTCCTACACACATATATACATATGAACCCTCTGGATTGGGACATGCTTTCTTCTAGAATTTAAATATTAGCTAAAGCAAGGATTTCAGTAGGTTTACAAAGCACTCACACAGTTTATAGAACTCTTCTTCTGTTATACCATATTGTTTCTCCAATAAGAGCGACTGCCCCAAGGAACTACTTTTTTTCAGTGATTCTCAAAAATCAAATATTGCAATTTTAAAATCAGAAAAAGAAAAACATCTCATCTGATCCTTCTGCTACTTAAAAATAAATAAATAAAAACGGGTTCACAACATGTGATTAACAATGCACATAAACTTGGCTCTGTTATTTTGTGTTTAGATAATGATTGAAATCCATTAAACGATCTTTTTATGGTTGATGATCTGTCAGCTGAACATCCAGCAGTTTCTTTTTATAGAAATATGATTGGATCTTCAATGTCCTGGAACATGTTTTTCCAGCTATTTGGCTTCAAGCTTATGCTAATTAACAGGCTTTATCTCACAACTCCCATAGCACATTAAAATCACCTCCCTCTAGAAGCATTCTTTGATAAACCAATGGAATTTCTACAGCATTTGCTGTAGGTACTACTCAAGTGGTAAGTTTTTTTAAATCCTTTGTTGTACTAAATGTTTACCTTCTTTATGTCTTCTTTCTCTACACCACTTAAAAGTTCCTTGAGAGAAGAAGAAATTAGTAGTTTTTGAACTCCTGAGTGCCAGACTAGTCTAATTGTTTTAAATACACTTTCTCGTGGTAAATATTGGTTTCTATTGACTGTTCTATCTCCTAAGAGACTCCAATGCCCAGTAAATAGATAGTTGTTACTTATATAGATGGTTGTTACTTAAACAGTCATCAGTATTTGTTTCTTAAATTTCCATCTAAGTGAAACAATAGTTTCCTTATTGCCCCTATTATTACTGTAAGTTGACAGTATTAACAATCAAAATTCACTGCCAGTCAAGAAATGCAAGGAATTTGAGGCTTTAATTATAAAGAAAATAGGTTTCTATTAGCACATTATATTTTCTCAAAGAAACACTCTGAGCTGTAGCAAAGCCTTGTGGGAAGATAGAAGATTCATTTATCCTTTTGTAAACTACTCTTTTGTCCAATAATTACACTGTAATTTTAGTTAACTCCTAATTTTTTCGTCACTGATTCTGCTAATGACACATGAATTAGCTTGTATCTGAATCCCAAAAGTATAGATGATACTCCTTCATATATACATGAAACGAGACTAATAACAACCATTTATTGAGTGACTATTATGTGTCACGTACTGAACTGAGGGTTCTACATGTTTAATTTGATTTAATTATCATGACAACCCAAGAAGTTGGTATTATTATCCTCATTTTAATGCTGAGGAAACAAAGGCTGAGAGGAACAACTTCGGATAGAATCCAAAGCCTGAACTCTTATCCATTTTCATGCACAATAAAAGAACCTAAGAATTGAATCTCCATTAGTGGCAGGGGTGAACTATCTACCTTCCCAGTGAACTCTAAGAAGGCAAGGGATGTCCATATGCCAGTTATTATGACTGGAAACAGAAGCTAGGATAGTGAGAATGAGCTCTCACTGGAAATACTTTCCAAAAATATTACCTCACTGAAGCTCCATGGTCATCCTGTTGAATCAGTGTTGTTCCCATTTGCAGATGGGAATACTTCAAAGTCACATAGCTAGGAAATGGCAGAGACAAATCTATACCTGGGTGTAATAGATCCAAGGCCAACACTCCCACCATTTAACTCAAGCTCAGACATGGCAGAAGAGATGGCTGAAGCTGTCCCTCACCGTGTCACACCCATGGCGTCACAAAGTTCAGATCACCCTCAGTGCAGACACTCTCTCAAGCATGCATCAACTCAAGTAACTGCTGAGCTCTCACTTTATAAAAGAAAACATCTCTTAGCAGTATATTTCCTTTAACATCCTGTTTTTCTTCTTCCTGGATATAATGTTCAGTTCAAATTCTCTAAATAACTTTTAGTCCAATTGATGCTATACAGTTTGACTATATTTTATAAAAGTAGCTATTTGAAAATCATGTACATAAATTATTTCAGCTTAACTATCGTGTGCAATTCCAACATGCCTCTCACCATGAACCATTTTTAAAGACTTCAAGTTGCTTTCCAAATTCTCCTATGTATTCTACAAGGCCTCACCGTTCTGGGCCCTGTCTACTTATGGCCAAGCTAGCTGTGCCCCCCTCTACACCTCAGCCTCTCATGCAGTTAGATTGGGGACATAGGACCAGGTTGAGCTGGTGAACTACTTACATATTAAATCATTAAACCTCACAATAAGGTAGGTATTCTGTGTTTTCTTAGATTCAGTCTGTGTCTTTTTGGCATCCATTGATCATATGTCCAGTTGTATTAACTATATTTTCTGTACGTTTGATGCTCTGATATTTGGATACCTCACAGACCTGGAGAGAGATGCCCTCCCAGGGCTAGCCAGTTCTTAGAGATAGTAAAAAGCTTGGCTGGGAGCACATCTCCTGCATACAAACCAGCCAATCCTGAGTCTATAGCTCCAACCACCTCTTTATCTCCCACATAGCAAGCCCATATTTCCCCTGCCTGAAATCCCCCCCAGGGCCAGATACCAGGCCACAAGAAACCACCCCTATAGCCTGAAGCCCATGGGAATTATTCAAACTGGCCAATACTAAACCATTTACCCTGCCCTGCCTTACCTTTCCTGTGGAAACCCCAAGAAAAGCGCTGGCTCAGGTTTTCCCTTCCCTCCTATCTTCTGCCACCTGACCAAGACCTGGCACTTTCCACATGACCCCTCTCGGGGACCTGTGAGTCTAATAAACTTCTTCCTTCCAAGCCCCCCCTCCCTTGGCTGTACCACCTTTACCATACCACATCCAACGTCGACATTCTTGGAGCAGTAGTTACCATCTTTAACCTCATTTTAAAGATGATGAAACCGAGGCACAGGGTGTTTAAACAATTTGCCTAAGATAACATGATGAGCCAATATTCTAAACCAGGCAGGCAAGTTCCAGATAGCAATAAATCAAGGCTTTGTCTCCTTTGTTGCCCTCTGCCCCTCTTCTGCACCTGGAATAATGCCTGGCCTTATGGTTTTTCATTGCATTTAACTGATGGGATGCAAAGCCACTCATATTTTCAGTGTTCTCAAAAAGCAATAGCCATAGGTTTAGTGCTTTGAATTGGCAGGCTGTTATCACAAATCCTAGTTGTTTTTTTAGAATTTTACTCCATTTTCTCATTTTTCAGTCTTGACATTTCTAGATACCCTTCTATTCCATTGTCTTCAGTGCCTCCTGGCCACAAATCTCTCTCAGTATTCTTGCCCAGCTCTGAACAAAAATCTAGTCCCATTGTTTTGGAAATACGTAGGGGAAGGAAGACAGAGTCTGGGAGATTATCCATGAAGTATATTCACAAAGACAGGTAAAATAGCATATAGGAGGATGAGAGCTGCTCTTTTTTTCTAGGTTAAACCATATCCAAGTCACCCCTACATCAAGGTATCAATATTTCCACCACTCTCATCAAAGCTTCCAGGATTTCTGCTTCACTCAAGCAAGCTAATCTAGCATGACTGGATATAAAACCAGATATTATAGCCCCAAGCTTTGGTAAAGAAAAAACCAGGGCAAAAGTCATTAACAATGTAGAAGATAAGTTCCTCCCAAGAAGCTCTCAATATGATCTCAAGACATCTAAATAACACCTTGACCTCCATGAGTAAACCTTATATTAATGCATTCTCCCAAGGATCCTTTGGAAAAAGACCAGAACACTTATATGGAATTCTTAGACAAGAATTCATGTGTTCGCACTAGATCAAGACCAAGCAAGAGTAGGAAAGGTTTCAAACTAATCAATGTACAATTGTTTATAAACACCAGTTTTGCCTTGTATATATTCAGCTTTAGTGTTAAAAAGTAGTTAAGTTTTAGCATGGGGGAAAAATATTTTTAATATTTGCCAACACAAGTAGAAAGATAAGAAAGCCTGTTGTTAGGGAAAATTACCAATGCCCTAGTCTTCTGTTTCTAAGAAAGAGCTTCTAGAATAACACTTCCTCCAGCTTCCCCACATGCCCCTCTGTGTTCCCCAGACAAGAAGGAAAGGCACAGATGATGGGGGAGATTAGAACAAGGAGCTGTATAAGCATGGCTCAGCCCTTCTACCTTCACCCTTTCAGGTCTACGGAGGATAGAGGACTTTCTGTAGGACAACAGAGAACAACGTAGGTCCTGGTGAAAAATATTTTAGGGGTCCCCAAAGAAGGGTAGACTAACAAAACTCTTCGTGGGGCTCCAAATGCAGACCCACATCCTTTTCAGACCACCAGCCCCAGTGACTTGTACTGGCTTCTCCCCTCCTCTCATTGCCAATGACCTTCTCCTCCAGACCTTAAACTTTGTGTGGTGAATATTCATAGGTCAGGGCCTCAAATTCTCTCTTAAAGAGCCATCTCCCTCTGTGTCAACTACTACAGTTCAGCAGATGTGAGTCAGGAAATCCAAGTACATCTTCTTTACAGAATTCTGGTAGATCATCCCAAAGCCTACACTTACAGGAAAATAGTTGGAAACAATCAAGTTTTCCACTATTAAGGGAACATCTGAGATATACACCCAAATCTGGCCTTATGAGTCTATCATTTGATCCTGATCTATCTGGCTCTACCTATTTCTCATTCAGCTCCAAACTCAGGGGATTTATGAGATAGAAACAATGATTGTCCACCTCTTCAAACTTCAACAAAGTCCCATCAAAGGTAATCTAAAAAAGCTCTAAAATGCTTAACACCTACCCTGTATTAAAGAAAAGAAAAATTCATCAAATCCAAGTCTCCTTCAGTCCCAAGTTCACTTCCTCATAACATAAGGTATAAGTGTATGCCTTCATTCTGACTTGGACTTCACTGTTGAACTCCCAGAATCTTAGGACCACAAACAACTGTATGGACTACTGGAGTAAGGACCTCGCTCCAGGTCACAAAGCTAGTTGTGGACAGAGCTAAAACTGGGACCCAAGTCAGTTCCTGGTTGGATCCTCCTTCCATCATACTAGACCTCCTTCTCAAGCTTTTCTGGTGAGCCGATGCTAGGTGTGCCATCATCCCTTTGTTAACATATAAAAGATGTCTTGTGGTGGCAAGCAGAAAATGTGAGAACCATAAAACATCAGAACTTGAAGCAAAATTAGAAAAATACCAGTCCTCCTTTCATTTTACAGCTGAGGCAACAGAGGGCCAGAGAAATGGCCCTGCTCAGCTAGACCACACGCCTCCTGCCTCTCAGCTCGCTTCTCTTTTCTATACAGAAATACCCATTTTAATGATTGTAAGCCAAAACCTAAGTGTCCCTTCTCTCTGCTTGGCCAGTAGCAGGGAAAAGAGTAGATATTTAACCCCCTAAATAAAAAGACAGGCAGTACATTATTATAATTGTCATGTAATGCTCTATAGAGACCGTTTTATTGATTGATTTAAATTAGTTTCCTCCTAAAACTTACTATGCACCTTTTTGGTAATAAGATTCCCATTCCTAGCATAGACATCATTTAGAAAACCAACCCCTTTCTTAGATGGAAAACAATTCAATGATGAATGCTGATGAAAACCATTAATCGTGCAAAACCATATTAAGTTGTTTCAGTAATGAGACAGGAACTGTTTAATGAAGCATGTCTCAACAATAAATAACAACAGTAATAAAGGGAAATTTACTGCTTTTGTGCTCCATTGGACATTTGTCACACATCCCAGAGCACTGGAAATTAAAATTGGAAATACTTAAGTCAGGGTATAAGTAAAAAGGTAGAACATGTTTAAAAGAGGCCAAATTACACTTTGGTCATCACATAGTTTTAAAAAATAGGTTCATCTCTAATGCAAATATATGAACTAAATAAGTGTCCCATTTATTATACATGCATTTGTAATCGCTACTAAATAATAATGTGAATATTGACACTCCTACCCAGTTGTTACAGTTTTGGAAGGATTTGCTGAAAGACACTGGTTTATTATTTTCACAGAAAATGCTAGAATGAATGAAGTGCTGACCTAAGAACTGCCACACTGTGTGCATCTCAGACCTGAGGTCCCCATCTCTAGAGAAATAGACCAAAAGAGCTTACAATCCACAATGAGATCACCACATAGAAACAGGGTCAGTTCCCAAGGGTTGAATCCTAGGCAGGACCAAACAACATTCCTAAAAGTATGGCTCACCCACCTGGACTAGAGGCTCCTTGTGAACTGGGATCGCATATCATTCACCACTGTGCCCCCAGCACAACCTGGACCAAGCTGCCACTTCCCAGCAATTGTTCGGAAGCATCCCATCTCTTCCCCCTCTGACCTGGAGCAACTTCCCTGTTGACTCACTCCTTTCCTACCTTTTCTACTTTCTAGCTCTTCCAAAGGTTATACTCAATATAACTTCTGGAAGGGAAGGACTGTGCTAGTTTTGTTCTTTGTAGTATCCATAGCGTTGAACCCTAAGAAAATCTATAATATCATTGACAATTGGTTTTGTGTCTATCTGAACAGTTTTAGGAAGGATGTATTCGAGATGGTCCCATACATCCACCTTAAGACAATTCTAAATGACAAATCTTTCTTGAGAAATCTCAGACGTGTGGGTGTCTTATGGGTGGAGTAAGGATGAGGGTAGAATTGTGCTCCCTAGAAGCTTATTTTCTATTATATTTGAATAAAAACATGCCTATTTTTTCTTCCCTTTAGAGCTATACAAGAATAACTATAAGCCTCATCCCCAATATTCGGTTAATGGATGATAAATAACATGTCCCGAACTCCCCAATATGGATCAGATTAGATATGGCCAATTTTTTGCACAGCCCCTCACGTTAACTTCTATCCAACTACCTCACCACCCTTGTACTTTTATAATTCCACTACTTGAGTCCAGCTCTGTTGATTACTAACAACATTGGATAGGTTATTTAACCACTCCGATCATCAGTCTTTTAGCTGTAAAATGAGGACAATGCCACTTAACTCAGACTTGAGGATTAAAATCCAGTACACAACACTCAAATTGTGGTTATCACATAAATTCAGTACATAAAAATATGCACGCAGAGTGTTTTGATCTCTGGTGTAATCTTTTAAATTGCCTTTCAGAGACAGGCCACTGGCTACCATTTTGGAGAGAACAAAACTAGGAGAGGAAGGAAAAGGAAACCAAGAAAGAGTGGACTAACTGCTCATCTCACTTATAGAGAAAGGAATATCAATTGGTATTAGATGACTGACATTTCTGAAGGAGAAAAATAAGTAGGAAAATGTATCAATGTGCAAACACTTTGAGGAGATTCTCAAAAGAAACCAGCATGGTTGAATAAAGTCCTGTCAGACTAGTCTAATCTCTGACAAAGTAAAAGATCAGGTAGATTTCAAATTTTAAATTCTGATCTTGGAGCATACTTCCCTACTAAGGTAAAATCCATCTATCAAATAACAATTATGGTGACATAAAGCTAATTAGAGACCTGCACCAACAGTGTGGTTGATTCTATCTCTATTGAAGGACATAACAAACATGCTCCACAGACTTGAGTCATGCAGGAATTAGAACCAAGTCTAGCAAAATCACATGATTTTATCCATCTGAATCTTGCATATGCACTTTCTGAACTATATTTCATCGCACACTCCCTTTTATACACTTATATCTTACACACAAGAATGAGAAAAGCAGGAAAAATAAGGATACATCTAACGTATACACAAAGGTCTCAAGTTAGAAAAATATGGCCCCTTTCTAAATCAGAAGGGAAAAAAAAAACAAAACAAGGTTTAGGTTTTTTCCAATTACCAAGCCCTCAGAATACATTTTTAAAGAGCACAAAAAGTACAATTAAGGGTATGTAATACAAGGTTCTTTTGTGTGTTTTACCCACATTGACATTAACAAGTAAGTCAAAAGTTAAAATTTCAATTTCTAAAACTAAACCAACAATCTTAGCTACCAAGGATTTACTTTATAATTCTCTATTACAGGCCAACCTACTGTTGCTAAAGTGTCAAGTTGTTATTGGTCAGAGACATTCTTGTATTCTGTGTTGCTGTTTTTTTACATGCCTGGGGTGGGGAAGAAAAGGAGGGTACACAGATCTGTATCAGCAAAGCTCTTGGCCTTATAGCTTCACAAGGGGTTCATACAAGAGGAAGGCAAATACTCATTATTATGAGATCTACAAGGAGTAAGTCCACTTTGCAAAAAGATACATTGGGAATACTAAGTTAGAAATTATTCACCCCAACAATGTCCCCCTCCTCATTCACATTCTCTACAGAAAAAGTTTCCATTGTTCCTAGGAGCTGCAGTTAATGGGAGAACAGAATTGGACTCAAAATAAGAACAAGCTTTCATAAATGAAACAAGATGTATTAAAGGGCTGAGTAACAGGTCAACTGCAAAGAGTATATAAATGTGAAGTGTTATTACTAATCACTCAAGCTGTCCAAAAATGGACAATTCTGCCTGAAAAGTTCTGCATGTCCCATCACTAAATGAGTTCAAGTACTTCCCCTATGGGCAGTGGCAGAGGGAATCCCCACACCAGATGTTTTAATGAGATTTCAAAAGTTCCTTCCAACACCAAAGAGATGATCATACTAGAACCTAACTTATTACTCCAAATCTATCCACTGTTTTTGTAAATTATGGGTGCATGTTTGTGGCTTGTTTTAATCGTGTTCTGAGTGAATTCAAAAAAATCATTTTTAATGAGAACTTGAAAGCAGATATCTGTTCTTTAAACAATTATGAAATTCCTTGTAAATGGGGGAAAAAAGAGTTCTTTAAGAAAATCCAAGTAGTATAATGTGTGTAAGCTTTGTTAAGGAGGGAGGCAAGAGTCTATTAGCTATGTGACCTTGGACAGGGTAATTAACCTTTTGGAGTCTCATTTCATCATCTGCTAAGCAAAGATCACAATCCAATGGATTTGTTAGGAGGACTGTATGAGTTAATACACCAAACTCCTAGGACTCACTGCCTGCCCAACAAATGATATCCACTATTATTGCTGTTCTTGAAATAGAGTAAAACAAAGATTTTGTGATGCTCATTTGTGGAAGTACTGAACACCTTGAAAAGAAAAATTATCATCTTGGACTTATAGGAATTTTTCTTCCAATGTATTTTTCATTAAAAATCTTCCTGGGGAAGAAGGACATGATACAGGAAGATAGAACCCTTCTTTTCAGCCAGAATGTTAGACAGTGTTATTTATTGTTGAAATGAAACCTTTTGAGTCATGTTCCTGGGAAAATGATGGGTGGTCTGGGCATAAGTGCAGGGATAGCCTATGGTAAAGAGGTCTGTTAGGAATGATCATTCTTAGAGCTCTTACAACATTCAGGTTCCCAAGAACAAGGACTTACCAGAGAGCACCTTTCATGCCAAGACAGAAAATATAGGAAAAAATTAATAATGACACATTACAATCTCTCAGCATAATTCTAACCTGTCAGGTGTACAAACAGAACGACCATCCAGAGTATTCTTTTGTTAAATGCTAAGCTTTCCCTAAGAAAATGAAGAGTTGCAAACTTTTACACACACCCCAATAGTATGTATTCAGAGTGTTCTTCAACTCACTAGAAAACACCATACACATTTAAAGTATGTCAGCACTCTCTGGAAACGAAACAGTTGGATGTATAATGTATAATGTTATGAGCTCTCGAACACCAGAAGAATTTCGCAGGAGGTGGAGCTTCACATGTTAAAATATAAAGTTTTCCCTGAGGCAGAAGAATAAACTGCCAGATTTCTTCAGATCTCCAGAAATGTCCAATTGGTTGTGTTTAGATTTTTCTCAAAGCCCATCTGCAGAGCACTATTATTCCTTAACCAAGTTTGATGTCCTGCTTTGGTAATCAAGCAGCCTACCTTCAGGTTTCAAAACATTCTTTTACCTCCTAGTCCCACTTCTCAGAACACTCACCACTTCTTATTCAAATCAGGAGCTGATAAAACGAGGCACTTTTCTCCCCTCAATATCTAGAATGCTGTCAGCAGTTGGATTAAGCCTAAACACCTGCCTCTTCAATGAGCCTTTTACATCAGTTGATAGACTTGATTCCAGTGTATCTAGCAGGGAGTCCACAGAAGATTTAAGGAAATACAGGGACACACTCTAATAAAACTTAAGAGAAAAGCATTCTTCACTCTGAGCTGGGAGCAAACTAGAGGTGTTCTAGTCCCACACTTCATGTTACTGATGAGGAAATGAGTTGCACACACCCAGCTTGTTAAAGGCAGAGCTAAAAGTAAAACCTGACACCCGACCTGCGGTTCAGTGTTTACTAACACACATACACACATGCATGAACGTATACACACACACACACACTCGATTTCACTTGAATTTCTTCCTCTTGTTTGATAAAGAGTGAAACCACTAAAAATTATTGTGAAAAACTGGTGTCACAGTTGACTGATTTAATTCCAAGGGGAGAGGAAGGGCTACCTCAAAGGCACCATGATTACCAGACTCCCATCTAGTCAGGCACATTCATGGCGGAGGTGGGAGTGTAGGAGATCCCTGAGGGAGAAAGTACAGGAAAAGAAAAACAAACATCGTATGATTTAACCATGATTCAACCATGGGAAAAGCCTCTATTTATGGAGTGGGGGAGGATGAATAGCATTAATTGCCACCTTGGGCTTCTTCCCCAAAGTACCCTAGGACGGGTTTTTCAAGCATAAAGGAACCAGACAAGCTACAGCAGCCCACGGCACGCTTTCTCACTTCCCATATCTGTGCCTCACACCCTTTCCACCTAAGACTAGCTCCTGGTCCCTGGTCTCCATTTGGAATGTACACCAGGGCAGGATTTCAGTAGAAGAGGGAAAAGAGGTGGTGCACGAGAAGACAAAAGGTATGGCAAGACTACAGCTCTGGCGTTTCTCTCCCAGGCTGTACTTGTCCAAATTTTAGGAGGGAGCTGCCTGCATGCTCAACTGGGTCTCACCTTTAGTACTGACCCTAGCTTTAGTTTTTTGTCCCTTTGCCACACGAAGGAGTAGCCCATCTGGAGCTGCCATATCAGCTCCCCATTCAACAAAACCTTGCATTCACACATTACTAGGGTTCTGGGTCAAAACCAATGGTTTTGTTTTTCTTCACCCTTCTACATCTCTCCAGCAGGTTTAGCATGGTTGACTTTATGAAGATTTCTGAAGTTAAATTAGGCCTGAAAGAATGGGTAGAATCTGTCCCAACATATTCCAGAAAGTGAAAGTAACATAAATCACTCTTTTTATGGATGTCAGCTATTCATGTATCACCTTCAGTTTTTCCCATAGTACATATTTAACATTTTATTTAAATTGATCCTTTAAAAAACTTGAATATTTACTTTAGTCTCAGTCTAAGCCATAAAAATCTGTCAAATCATGGATTTGAAGTACATGTGCATTTTTTTGGTTTACATTAAACTTAAATATATAACTAAACATTCTTTTTTTTTTTTTTTTTTTTTATAACTAAACATTCTTGAAGTGCATTCATATACCACCCAAAATCATCTCAAGTGTCATCAGTGAGAAGCATCAACTTTGGGAAACACTGAATTAATCAAAGCATGCTGTGGAGCATACATGACAGACTCTTCCAGAAACAAAAGAACAGCATTAAACAATGTTAGGTGGAAAATCTTGGGTCAAATTATGCAGACCTTTGACATGGCAAAAAATTTTTTAAAAAATAGGAATTAATGGAAAGTGGGAATGAAATTAAAGCAATGCTTAAATTCATCTGCTAGGCATACACAGGATACATCGAAGGTCAGAAGACCTACATTTGGGAAGTCCAGAAAGCTGTTACGAATAATAACCATGCCAGCTAGTGAGAACCTGGGGTAAAGGGATAGACTCCAGGTAGGAAAGGCTGAAGAGTTCTACTTAAAGGAAGCAGTCAGAAGGAGAGGAAAAGAATTCTGGAGGAGGAGGCAAGGTCAAAGATGGTTGCAGGCTTTCACAGGAGGGACTGCTAATGCTGTGGGAATGACATGGGGAGTTTGAGGGAAGACATTTAAATAAAAATGTCCAATAAGCATTTGGTGATACGATTCAGGACCTCGGATAAGAGACAGGATTATAGTGATTTGGAGTCACCAGCAGAGATTTGACAGATTCATGAAATAGATATGTACCCCAAGACCCTAAGCAGTTCTGCTTAGGAAACCAAGCCTCACCAGCTGAGGAGGTGGTTGTTAATCAATAACAAAAGTCTACCCTAGAGTAGATTTCTCAACCTTGGAAGGACATTAGAAAAACTGGGGAACTTTAAGAATTACCAGGACCTGGGCCCCACCCCAAACCAATTAAATACAGATCTCTGGGACTGACCTCTTAATCCTGCTTTGTGAGAAGCAACCCAGTTTTCTAGAACGCTTTTTACATAAATGAAATAAAGTACCTGAATATATTTATAGTGATTTTATCTGCATAGTATTTCAGTTATTTTCCTTTATTCTGAAATTTTTATGACTTTTTCCCCCCATTTTATTTGCATATTAATTGTTTCAGTTAGGAGGACCATTCAGAGTATCCAGTCTGGGCCGTCTTTTAATAAGAAAAAAATGGTGTTAATCTATGTGCACATTGCCAGGTTCTATCTCAGTTGTCAATTTTTTTTTTCTTTTTTAAGATTCTGACAGAGTGAGAGAGCACAAGCAGGGGGAGGGGGAGAGGGAGAAATAGGCTCCCCACTGAGCAGGAACCCCGATGTGGGACTCAGTTCCAGGACCCTGGGATCATGACGTAAGCTGAAGGCAGATGCTTAACTGAGTCACCCAGGAACCGCTCAGTTGTAAATACTTCTGAAGTTGCAAGGCCTCGTAAGAGATTTTTTCTTTATATTTTAATGTTTTCTTTACACCTATTTGAATGTTGCCCACACCTAGTGCTTTCAGAAATGTTCTTAACTAAGGAAATCTTAGTATTTACTCATTTTCAAAGCTTTTAAAATAAAAAATAAAGCGATGTTCAAACAATTTTTTTCCCTGATTATCTCGCAATGGATAGGAAAGGAATTACTTTCCAAAAGAAGATGCCCATCCTGAATTCAGCTTTGCCCATCAAGGGAAATAACTGTGCCTCTGTTCCTGCATTTGCCCTGAGTAATGATACTTGATATTCATCTGCAATATTTTCTCAGATGTGCATTTGAATGGGTAGAGGTAATTTACTCCAATTATCATATGTACAGATAAGGCTAGAATATTGGAAAGTTAACCTCGTTATTCACCCACTTATCAGAACAACTGGTCCCAGATCGTTAAAATCATTTTTCTTTTCTGTACACATTAAGTCATGTTAAGGATTTAATACTTTTTAAAATGTCTTTGCTAGGCAACAATGCTAATCATGTCTTACATTTACATACAGCTTACTATGTGGTAAGATGAGGAACAAAGTCCAAGATAACTTAAATAACCTAAGATCACAGAACATGTAAAGAATAAATAGCCTATTGTTAAATTCTAAATTAACTGGGAGACAATTCACTAAGAAATCAATGTGTAGGAAAGTTGTGTATAATCTAGAATATCAGGAATGTTCTCTTGGAGAGCATGATTTTTTACATCATGAATTCTTCTTTACATCCTTTTAAATGCACCCCATGTCCCTAGCCACTGCCCCTCAGCACCTGCAGAACAAGGTGGGTACAGCTTACACACATGAGCGCTTCACATATTTGAAAACAGTTATTAGGTCCCCTGGTAAACTTTCTCCTTTGCCAGCCAAACAGCCCCATTCATTGACTTTTCCTCTGGAGACCCCCTCCTCCTGGTTACTCTCCCCTGAACCCCTAAGGATGTCTACATCTCTTTCTGAACTTTGTGTTCTGCAGAAGCAAACATGCTATTTCGAGTGAAGTTCAATCAAAACTGACAGGGAGAAAAATATCAACTGCTTCATTTTTGATACTCTTAATGCACATTTCCTGCGGGGATTTTTCATATCGAAGTCCCATTCTGGATTCATTGCTGATGTGCTCTGTGAATAACCGCAAGTTTTTCATCATAGGTGCTGAAGCCAAGCCACATGGCTCACTTGTATGCTTATAAACTGTTTGTTTCTTTTTACAGGCATTAGAGAACATTAAAGTCCTTTTAACGCACTTGTAAGAGTAGCCTAGACATGGCAAGAGAAAAAAACACATGGAACCAAACTCTACATAAAATTCACTGAAGAAAATATAATACCAGTTGTCAAATACTTAAGCCTTAGAATGTTTATCCTATTTAAAGATTTCAGAAAGTTTTTATGATTATTTTTATAGCAAAAGGATACTTTCAAGTGATTTTTGTCTCCCTACAGGATTTCTAAAGTCATCATTGGGGTACCCTTACAAAATTGACAAAACCAAGCCATATTCTCTAAAAACATGTCCTTTATTATAAAGACTGGTTTTCATTTGATTGGGGGTGGGTAACTGGTATTTTTATCATTTCATCAGGAAGCAAAATTCACACTACATTTTACATGTAGACAGGGATTTGGCAGAATGAATAAAAGAATGGAAGTTTCTCCTAGCAGGAGCCAAGCCTTCACAATCTCCAACAGCAGCTCAAACTGTTTGAATACTTTGTGGGCAGAACAGAAGCCTGTGGGATGGCAATGGGTCAGAGCTGCTTGGCCAAAGTTGAAATAGGAGCCCAAAGTAAAGACAAAGGAGGAGAAGTAGCATATTGAGGTGAGGAAAGTAATAGTTGTCAAAATGATGAAGTTACAGAGTCAAGAGTTAGGAAGTGATGGGAAGTAATAGAGGATGATTTACAGAAGAGGTAGAGTAATTCACAGAAAATTGCTAGAGTAGAACAGAACAATCAAGACCACAGTAGCTAGAAACCACTGTTTCCCAGGAGAAGAATTTTTAATACAGATATTTTCTAATATTGGCTTGATATGAAATTAAGAAATGCTTTACTTTCAGGAATCCTGGCTAAGTGAGCCAAAGAGAAGGTCATGTGCCAAGAGGGAAGCAGGATTTCTCAAATTTGGACATTAGAATCATCTGTGGAACTTTAAAAAAGTGGTTTAAATTGAGTTTCATTTCATTTATAGTCTTTAAACTTTAAGTAAAACAAAAACAAAACAAAACAAAACAACCCCAAAACAGTAATGCTTTCTTTTCAGTTTAAAGCTTAACAGGGAGTCATTACTAGACCTATGAAAAATTACCTCTCTAGTTTTATTGAATTTTTCTTGAGGGTTTGAACATTAAGACATTTTCCTTCCCTTGCAACTTCCTTGTAATTTTCATTTTGAATGTTTTATGATGTCACAGTGAACTGCTTCTTCAGTATTTCTATACTGAATCAACAGTTTGATTCCCTATTCAAATGATGTCCCCATTGAGAAAGACGTACTAATTTCAAGATCTGCATGGCTAAACAGTGTCAAGTTCAAATTTCCCACCACTATCAACAGATTGTGGAAAAGAGAAAAATACTGATTAAAATACTAAAATGAAATTACTGGTTGCTGGGAAAAGCATGACTTTCAGAGAAAAATAAGATGCTTTGCATGAAAATATTCCTGTTAAAACATATTTTTAAGAAAATTACACCTTTGTTGCCATATGACTGATGATCTAAAATTCACATTTTTTCCTGAACCAAATTTAAATATCAAAGTTTTCTCTGCAATTCTAAGATTGAGATAAAGTTATCTTTAGAATATTCTTGCTTTCAAAAAAAAAAGGGGGGGAGACAAAAGACCAGGAATTCTATTTTTCTATATTTAGAGTACATTTTTAAAGTTTCTCCTTTTGATACTTGTGAAACACTCCCCCCCATGTGTACAACTACAATTTCTGATTAGTCGATATTGAATATTGACCTAAAAGTTAAAAATAAATATATTTCAACATTGTAGTGTAGCAAAAAGAGGAACTATTATAGAATTGAGGTATAAAAATAGCAAAAAAACTTCAGCCTGATGAATGTGAAACATGTAATTATTTTCTATATCACTAAGTTTTGCCAAACTGTCCCCCCTTCCCTTTACACTACATAGATTGGTAGCTTGTGTATCCTGGTGACTTTTAAAAAAACAAGCTCGGTCAATTTCATTCGGTGGAGTATTTTCTTTTATCTCCCGAGGATGATCTCTCCTTCTCACAAGAATTTGATTATGACACATCTCTTGGCTTTTGTTTATGTTTTTATCTTTGATCTGGTTATTACAGTACTTCTCTAAACCCAACTGTCCTTCCTTCAAGTAGCACATCTTCCATGATAGCTTTCCAAGCATCAAGCTTACCTTTCTCTTCTTAGAATCATGAAACCACAGCCAATGAAAAAGAAAAATGGAAAAGAAGCTTCACTGGTATGTTAGATATAGTCATCCTCTTATATTTATCATGGCAATCAGATTTAATGACAACCCAAATGTTGTCTAGGAGTTAGCGCCTTGGGCAGGAAAAGGGAATTCACATTTACTGTGGGTTGACTATGTGCAGGTACTTCCTACATGTATTAATCTCACCACCTCTCCACTAGATACCATGCCTGAAAGGATATATTTACATTATGCCTTACTGAGGACTCCTTCATGAACTAGGAGGATACTTTGATCTGCTGCAGGAAAGAAAAGGTAAATATACCCTAAATCATGGTTGTTGGCAAATTTCCTCAAAACCCACTTGGTCACTATAGGATCATACCACATAGCAAAACAGTTACTAGAAATGATTATAGCATAAGCATGTCTCCACAGCACAATTCTTAGAATCAGGCTTTGCCAGTCCTACAGATGTTTTTCTATGTCAAAAGTAAACTTAAAACATCTGCTTTAAAATCCTTCCAGATGAAAATATCTGTCCTATTCCATAGTTGCTCCTTGTATAAATCTGAAAGAGTTAACAGATACAGGACAGCTAATGGATATGCAAACCATTCACACTCTAGGAATCTAGTGCATCCCTGAATCTTACACACTAGAAAGTTGTATATTCAGTCCCTACAGCCTCTGACGTTAAATTTACATTTTTTAATGTTATGTCAGTCACCATCATTAGTTTTTGATGTAGTGTTCCATGATTCATTGTTTGTGTATAACACCCAGTGCTCCATGTAATACATGCCCTCCTTAATACCCATCACTGGGCTAATGCATCCCCCACCCCCCTTCCCTCTAAAACCCTCAGTTTGTTTCCCAGAGCCCATAGTCTCTCATGGTTCATCTCCCCCTCAGGTCTCCCGCTCTGATCCATCCCCCCCTTCATTTTACCCTTCCTTCTCCTAATGTCTTCCATGCTATTGCTATGTTCCACAAATAAGTGAAACCATATGATAATTGTCTTTCTCTGCTTGACTTATTTCACTTAGCATAATCTCCTCCGGTTCCATCCATGTTGATGTAAAAGTTGGGTATTCATCCTTTCTGATGGCTGAGTAATATTCCATTGTATATATGGACCATATCTTCTTTATCCATTCATCTGTTGAAGGGCATCTCGGTTCTTTCCACAGTTTGGCTATTGTGGACATTGCTGCTATGAACATTGGGGTGCATATGGCTCTTCTTTTCACTACATCTGTATCTTTGGAGTAAATGCCCAGTAGTGCAATTGCTGGGTCATAGGGTAGCTCTATTTTTAACTTTTTGAGGAACCTCCACACTGTTTTCCAAAGTGGCTGTACCAACTTGCATTCCCACCAACAGTGTAAGAAGGTTCCCATTTCTCCACAACCTCTCCAACATTTGTGGTTTCTTGCCTTGTCAATTTTTGCCATTCTAACTGGTGTAAGGTGGTATCTAAATTTACATTTTATTGTATAGTCCTTTACTTCTCAAAACACCCCTAAGAAACCATCTTTGAAAGCCATTGCCATAATTGCTATAACGTGTTAATGTTGATAGGTCTAGTACTCCGTGCACCAGTCATAAAAAGCTCCCATGTGATTCAAGGTTGGAAGACATTCCTCCTGAGGAAGCAGTTCCTTCTCCCGTTATATTCCTCTTTCTAGCTGGGAAACTAGGCAGCCTGGATATAAGCTTGAAGCTGAATCAAAGAAACTATAATGCTTATTTTTGCAGAGAGATTTTTCCTTGGCCTCAATTTTCTATTTATATTTAGCCAAGTTGTTTAGAGTTATCTGGAATTACAAATTCCCTTATACCCTATGTTAGGACAGAGGAGTCTGAACATATGTAAATTTAATAAATAAAGGCTAAGCACTCACCAGGTTTATGTAACTGAAGAAACTGTTTATGTTTGACAATTTTTTGAAAGTAAACATTCTACAAGGCAAACCTAAGTCACTCCTTGGTTACAAGTCTTTCCATGTCTGCCACAGGTTTCAGAATAAAGTCAAAGTTCCTAGGTGTCCAAGTTCTAAAGTCCAGGTTCTTATGGTCACTGGATGCACACACTTTTTGTTAGCTCTTAGTCCCCGCCCTCTAAAGAAAGTTCTACCTACTGCAGGCTTGTTTTGGGTCTTTTCAGATGTCAAATCCAGTGGTTAGTCAAAGAAAGGACCAGAGAAGGAGAAAGACTCTAAGAACTTAAGAAAACTGAATAAGGAGATGAGAAAGGAGGTGGGTGGGGATGGGGATGAGGGCAGGGGAGGGGAAGGAGAGAGAGGGAGAAGAAATAGATGAAGGCTGATGCCAGGAAAAAAACTGGAGAATGAGAGATGCAGGGCCAGTCTGGAGGTGCTCGAAAAATAGGAATTGGGGTTGGGGCAGATGAGGATTTTAGTGTTATTTTGAGAAACACAGTAGAAATCAGAACTACTTAATGCCCTTTGGTGATTAGACTGAGCTTTGTTACATGCCACTCCATAAAGAAACTGGGCTGTGTGGGACCCTGGGTTCTGTTCACACTATACAAGTAAAACACACAAACCTTCTATTAATTTGGCCACTAGGACTCCCCCTAAGCCCCACCCCACAGTTACCCTGGCTCCAAGAGTTGCCTGCAGTTTATAGAACCCATGTTTTTCTCGCATCAGAGTCTCTCCACTTCTCAAACATTGCTCTACCTAGAACATTCACTGTCACTCCTCTTTTATACTAGGCTAAAGCCTATAGCTTCTTCAAAACCAGTTTAAGTATTCATCCTACAGGAAACCTTCCTTCCCACCCCTTCTATACTCTCAGATCTGAGAGATGATACACAGAGAAAGAACTGTCTGCTCTATTAGTCTGTTTACTTCAATTTCTCCCATCACACTAAGTTCCATGAGGGTAAGACAGTGAGAGCAAGAATATGAACAATGTTTAAAGTGAAAGCAAGAAAAACAAAAACAAAAACACATTGCATCAAGGACTCAGGATGGTTATAAAATTAAGCCTTCTTTCACAAAATACACTAGCAGAAAATGATTCTTGCAGAGGTTTTCTGGTTAATAGTAAAATGGGATTTATACCACCGAGGCTTTGAAGATGTAGGGCACATATGAAATCTCCAAAATATTATCTTACTTCCTAAGCAAACTTCCAAAGATGCAAATGAGAGTAAACACAGAGGCTGGTTTGATTAAATATCTGGGATTTTATAACTGATCTGAAATACATAAAGACTACTCATAAAGAAATACATAAAAATATTTTAAAAGACTTTCAGAAAAGATGGTGGTATGGTAGCAGATATCCAAAATCCTTCCTAGAAACTGAGCTAAATCCTAAAGGAAAAATAAGAATAGGGAAAAATCCTACCTTGGAGTTCACATTGGTCAAACTCCAGAGGCAGTTAGTGAATCTAATTAGCTTCAGCAGCAAGAGTTTGTACAGGATATTAGATGGGTATCAGAATCATTTGAAAACTGAATCAGCAGGTAAGTTTTCAGAAATGACAGAAAATCGCACTGCAGAACGGAGCTAGGAAGGAAATGCAGCTTTGTCATCAGGCACCTGCCTGCAAAACTCGAAGCTGACACTCCCTAATCAGGAAGCCACCACAAAACTGGGTACCCCAGCATGACATTTGCCAGCAGAGGTCAGAACAGCCAGCACCTCACGCCTCTCTTCCAAATAACATGCAAGTGCATCTGAATGATAAACCTAAGTCCCATTTAGAAATCCAGCTGAGACGATCTATGAAATGTATTTATTTTTTCAGCTCTTGCACACAGAAAGGCACACTCGAAATAGAGGGAAAGAGATCCTGAAAGCCAGTCCCCCACATCACACACAAGCATGTGGGTGCCTCCTCAACATAGCATGGTAAAAGCCTCAAGGATTTTTCCTGCATATAATGAAGGTATTAGCTTGAAGGGCTCAACATATGCATAATTCCCCTTCCCCAAGAGTAGTAATGGGACACAGGGAAGAACTAAGGAAATCCTAGGGGGGGAAACAAAACCAAAAACAAATACTCCTAAATTAGAGGTGATAGGGTTAGAGGTGAGGCTAGCACTTCTCCGCTTGGTGTCCTATCACCAGCACAACATCTCATTCAGAGAGGAGCCCTGGTCATACCAAATAAAAACCTGCAATGGAAGGTCTTCTGATCTTGTTTCTCACCAACATAGCAAAGTTTTCCGACTGGACATACACTCTCCTAAAGTATAAGAGCGTTCTATATTTCTACCAACAAGGTAGGGCTGGCTCTGGTAGCATTATATTCCTGGATTATAAGAAATGTGGCCTTAGGCCTTACTGTAGCAGTTCCAAGTAACCAAACTGTAGAAATCATGTTTTCCAGTAGATGTATTTATCTTCGTCCGCACACCCCTCAGACTGATAAATCAATGAAAATGTAACAGAATTCAGTTAAACACCTTAACGTCTAAAAGGAAAAGGCCACCAATGGCCCTGTAAATACTATTTGGAGGAAATGGGAGTCAGCAACAGATCTGCTCCAGCTCTGTAATGAACACATAGAGAGAAGCAGCCAAACTGAAGGGGGTGGGGGTGGGGGTGGGGGAAGTCAAACATTTACATCACCCGCAGCGAAATTAAAGAAAATTAATGGGACCAAAGATACAGAGAGAATATACAAGACCAGAGACAAAAAGAACACTAACATTAAATAAAAAAAATAACAATGTAATAGTACAGTGACATTTTAAATGGCACTAGAAACAGCAAAGATCAGATCCAACAACAGAAAATAAACAGCAGGGAAACTTTCACAGTTAGATTAAAAAGATAACAGCAAATGAAGTAGGTAAAATATATGAAAAACAGCCTAGATATTTAATATGTGAATGAGTATTAGTTTAATAAATGTTTTTGGACATCTTTGTACTTGACTTAAAACAAAATGTAGGACACACAAAGATAGAATATTTTCCTAAACTGAGGAAAGATTCAAGCAGATCAAAAGGGCTCACAATCTACTAAGAAAAGTGGCAAAATAATGACACTTGGTTATATCATGGGGAGATATTGGGGCAGGGGGCTGGATCGGAGGGAATGAGGCTGTCCCTGAGGTTTTCATTTTATTTTATTTCATTTTATTTTTAGTTTTTAGATTTTTATTTATTTGAGAGAGAGAGTTCGAGTAAGTCAGTGAGAGTGAGGGAGTGAGAGAGCATGCAAGAACGGTGGGGAGGAGCAGAGGGAGAAGGATAAGCAGGTTCTCCACTGAGCAGGAAGCCCCACTCAGGGCTCGATCCCGGGACCCTGGGATCATGACCTGAGCCAAAGTTAGATGCTTAAAACCAACTGAACCACCCAGGCACCCCATCCCTGAGCTTTTTAATGAGCTAAATAGATACAGGAAACAATGGGGCAATTTGTATGAAAATTTCAGGGAAAAAATTGTGAGCCAAGAATGTGGAATCTAAAACACAGAAAGAACAACAAAAACCAGAAGCAGACTCAAATACAGAGAACTGGTGTTTGTCAGAGGGTGGGGGTGAGGGATGGGCAACATAGGTGAAGGGCTTTAAGAGTACAAACTTCCAGTTACAAAGAAATAAGTCACAGGGATGAAGAGTACAGCATAGAGACTATAGTCAATGACATTGTAATAATGTTGTCTGGTGACAAATGGTAACCATATCTTAGTGAGCTTCCTATAATGTATAGAATTGTCAAATCACTATGTTGTACACTTGCAACTAATATGACCTTGTATGTCAATTATACTTAAAAGAATTCTGTGGTACTGAAATCAGTTACTCACATATAAAGGCAAAAATATCCCCAGATATACTTCCTCAAATTTTTTGCATACCACTCTTGCAATCTTCCTGAAACTATATCAGTCAACCCACCAACACAGTAAGATATAGATTTCAAAAATAGATAAACTGTGATATTAAAAAGAGGCAAGTCAGGGAACACTTCAAAAAATTAGCTCCAAACATGGAGCTTTTGTAGCCACATAGGAGTATGGGAGAACACGATCCTTAATTTTCTTTTCAGTAAACTGAGGAAACATTTTCCTTAAAGTCTAAGATATTTTTAACCCATTCACTCCTCACACTAAGCAGGTTGGCATTCATCTTCATAATTACCACCTCATGAATACATAGCTGCTACCAGGACAGACATCATTCCTTACACATCCATGAAGGACAAGAGGGTGAAAAAGAGCCCTTTCTGATATACAGGTCTCTCTTTTTAATCAAAAATTCTTGGGGTGCCCAGGTGGCTGAGTCAGTTGAGCGTCTGACTTGATTTCAGCTCAGATCATGATCTCAGGGTCCCGAGATGGCTCTGTGCTGGGAGAGGAGCCTACTCTCCCTCTGCGCATCTCCCCTCCCACTCTCACTCTAAAAAATAAACTTTCCCAGGAGTTCCCCAATAATATCTCCTTATATCTTATTGGTCAGAACTAGGCCACATATCCTTTCTAATGGAATAGAAGCTAAGAAAATATTTGTCACTTTCAGGCTTTATCATAGATGATCTCAGAGTTGAAAAGAAGGTTGTGAGCCAAGACTATAGTGTCCACCATCAGGTAAACATAATTGTAGTCATTGTAAAGTTCTGCAAAACATTTGTATGTTAGTTCTTGAAAGATTTTTTTTTTTAATTACATCCAGGCAAAACTCAGGATATACCAACAACAATAAAAAAGGGGGGGCTTACAGGGGTGGATGGGAAAGTGTGGAGGTCATGGCAAACATTAAAACTTAAAAGTAAAATAGTGCCTCCCTCCTGATGAGTCCCTTTCCTTTGTTGATGGGGAGACCTAGATACACCAGAAGGTGTAATCCTCATCCTTGGAGATGCTTAAGGGATAGGACCATTATCTAGACCATATACCAAGACCCCTCCTGTCAGCTCAGCATCTCCCCTGACTCCCACCCTCACTCTTCCCTCAGGCAGCACCAAAACAAAATCACCACTTATGTAAGAACTTCAGACATAGAGCTTACACTATTCATCAGTTTTTCACAAATACCACAAGGGAGCTTCCTACGGAGGGGGAGGTGGTATAGAGTGGGGAAAGAAGAGGAAACATTGACTGCCTTCAGCACAGAAGACCCATTAAGCAGGCAGTTTGGGAGGACACAAGCAGAAGCCTTCTAGGAAATGGAATTCTTTCCCAGCTGACACCTGTTAAACAGGGTAATTTTCTGGAGAAAACACCACCCTCACCCTCTCACCGCCCCCTCCCCTGCCCTGAACCCTTAAAAACCATCTGCTTATCCATAGGGAGCCTGACCCAAGGTTTATTCCTCGCTCTTTCCACTGCATGAAAATTCACCGAGAATGCCCCAAGGGCAGCCCAGAAGCTCAATCACATCCCTGTCTAGCATGGTCAGCAACTGCTGGAGTTCCTCACTTTGCCCGAGAACTACTGCCTCCTGCTTCTCGAGATTTTTCACCACCTGTGAAACAACTCTCCCTCTTTTCTACAAGATGGAACAGGACAGAAAGAGAAACAAAAGCTCAAAACTCACCAAAACATTCCAGCTCATTTCTGTCAAAAGCCTTTACACCCTGACCTCCCCACGTGCTTTTCCCTCCCTCCTTACCTGCTATTTATTTTCCATGTGGTCTGCCTCCCATCTGACCACTTCAGGTTGTTGAGAAGGTCAGTCTCTGATGGAGATAAAGGAAAGGGAGGGTGCATAGGTGCTATAGATGGTAAGGAGATTTCCCCTGGGAACACTTCCCTCCACCTCCAGAAACTTGCTTCCCTGGTGGGTCCACCATTCCCCAGCATCTGCCACACCTGCTCCAGGAGCTTCTACAGCTCCTTCCCCTTCTTTTGCAGCTCATACACTGCACCTTCCACTCATTAGCAACTGCTAGAGGAGGTCATCCAGAGGATGGGACCACCGGTTGACCTACAACCTGAACGCAGTCAATAGGAGTCTCCTAACCCGCACCACCCCCATCCTTGAAATGCATATTTTGCCCACCGTTCCAACTGTGAGAATGGTTTCAAGGATGCAGTCTTGAGAGAGCAATGTGTTATTGATATTATCTGAAGAGTATAGGCCACTAAACTTTCTAACTATATAAACTTTTAAGATTTGGAGGGAGACAGTAGAGATCTACTCCTGCTGCAGCTGCCCGGACAATCCTATGTGAGTTTCCTTGATTACCAGTCTCCGTGCTCTCCCTCTTTCTTCTGTCTCCCCTTGCCCTCCGCTAAAAGGGACCAGTTTGTGAACCAGCCGCAACTGTTGCAGTTTCTACACCTGGTGGGGCAGAGGGGACCAATGACCAGGAAAGGAACACATGACTCCCAGAGCCACCAGCCAGGAGAAATAAACCAGACCCCACACAAATGGAGAAAAAGAATAGGACCTTCCCCATACAAGTGTGGAGGACACAGATATGACAAGCATGCCATACGCCCCTGCCCGCTGAAGCCAAGGCCTGGTACTCCACCTCCTGCCCAGCCTCACCCAGGTCACAACAGGCCCTGTTCAATTCCTCAAACTCCTGTTAGGAGGCCTCCACAGCAGTAATCCACTTAGGTGTCTATACCCAGGCCTGGATTGGGGCAGGAGAGGCAGGCTGTTCTTATAAGACAGTGGTTCTCAGACATTAGAGGACAGCAGCATCGCCTGGAGAATTTGTCAAGCCTGATGGCCAAACCCACCCCCCAGAGTTTCTGATACAATAGGTCTGGGTAGGGGCCCAGAATCTGCATTACTAACAAGCTTCCCGGTGATGATGTTGTGCTGATGAAGAAAACACACTTTGAGAACCACTGCTCCAAGCTACCCTGGTTTCTTTTGCCTTCCTATCTTCCTCCTTTCAGATTCTAAGCACCTTTTATTGTCAGGAAATGATTCTAAGCACTTTAACTCCTTTCTGTACCCACTCTATCTTATTCTAAACCTTAAGCAAGTGATAAGACAGTTAGTTGCTCAACCACCCTTGAAGGCTGTTTTGTAGAGCAGTTAAAAATGAACAAGGTCTCGGGGTGCCTGGGTGGCTCAGTCTGTTAACCACCCGCCTTCAGGTCACGAACCTTGGGGTCCTGGGATCACGCTCTCTGCTCAGTGGGGAGTCTGCATCTCCCTCTCCTTCTGATCTCTCTCACTCTCTCTAAAATTAAGTCTTAAAAAAAAAAAGAATGAATGAGGTCTGATGATAGCAGCATTCGAGTCTTGCTTCTGCTGTTTACAAACTATGACCTCAGCCAGTTACTTCTGAGCCCCTCCATTCCAAGTGCTTTACCTAGTGCTCTGTATACAGCATGGGCCTCATCATTTTTAGCATTATTGTCAGAGAAATGTTTTCAGGTAAGATGTGCTTCCCTCAGTCTTCATCATGCACCCTCATTTAATCTACCCAACAGTCCCATCGGAGTCAGGCGATGGTATGGTTTTTGAAGATGCCCAGGTGATTCCAATGCATAAGTTTTCAAAACCACAAGGTTGACTGTAATCATTTCCCATCTCCACCAGGTGAAGAGAATCCCTGCCATTTTGCCTCCCCTTGAGCACCCACCACAACATGGAACATCAGGAACTACATGCCCAAAGGATCCACCACACCTACTCTGTCGTCTCTTATGTGGAGCACACCCTGTCCAAATTTCTGAATTCTGCTCCTCTGATTCTGCTCTGAGATCCTGGAGTTTCAAAGTGGTCCATCCCCCCAGAGTAACCCCCTCCCAATGAAGTGCAGAAAGCCCAGGGAACAGGGAAGTTTTTATCCCCTTGCTGAGTCATGACCACCTTATGCCCATGAGAGATAGGAATAGAGAAGCAGCCAAGGTTACTAGTTACAAAGAGCACCACTACCGTCTCAACCCCTTCACCTCAACGGAGCAGAACTCTCCACTCATTCCCTGGATTCAGGGAAAAGCATCTGATCGGGGTAAGCTGGACCTAGCTGAGCACTAGCAACAGTTGAGCAGGAAAGTGTAGGTGTCTGGTAGTGGAAAAAAAATAAATACCAAGTAGACGCAGGGGAGGGGGTCCTTTAAGGGTTACGTTATCAATGAGGTACAGGAATCATACCCACAGAGCAGAAAATCCATGTCAGCCAGTGTCAGGGAGATCGAACTAAGTAATGGGAAAGCCCCAGTTACTAGCTGGGATCAGAAAGTCTTCCTTATGGGGTTCCATGACGCTTTCTGAAAGGAGGCAAGTGCTGGATGAAGCTCGATTTCCTCCAGCTTTTTGTGAACCAACATAATTCCAAAAGGAGGCCAAAGCCTACCCAAGCACTGCTTCCTGAAATTCAAGTAGAGTTTCCCTCTCCTTCTCGCTTAATGAAGTTTTTTTAAACCAGGAAATACTTCAAGGATCAGATAGTCAGACCTTTTCTTTGACTAATAAGGAAAAGGAATCAGTCACAATAAGTGGCAAAGCCAGAAATGAGTTCCAGTGTTTTAATTTCAAGTTAATTTTTCCCACTGTACCATATTTCCTTAGTCTCTAATTCATCTTCCATCGTCTCTCTAATCTACACATTTCCCAGCCAGTCAGCCAAGCCAAAGCATGAATTCTTACCCAGCGTAGCCAGTCTCAGAAGGCCCAATTTCCCAAAACAACTTTGAGTCCCATTTTCTTTCTTATTGGACAGTCTTGGTTTCTTCAAAGAGAAAAAGAATGAAGAAAAGAAAGAAACTGAAGAAATCATATAAGAGGAAAGTAGCAGGAGTAGCTGGTTAGTGGCATTCTACCTTACAAATTCCTAGGATTTCAGCATGGAGCCTCCTAGCCAGCCTACTTGTTCACTAGTTCTCAATTTTGGCTCCACATTAGATATGCTTGGGGAGGTTTTAAGATCCCCTGTACCCAGACCAATTAAATCAGAATCTCTGAGCAGGAAATCCAGACAGCAGGATTGTTAAGGTTTCCCAGGTGATTCCAATGTGTAGAATCCCTGCTCTAACAAGCCATATGTTAACTCCACATCCAGATTCTAAGGCTGCTCAGCTGGGGTAAAAGCTTTCTGGGTGGGAAACAGCTGTGGATGGGAGAGGGCAGTTCTTCGGCAGCAATGTAAATAGTTAAGCAGCCACCTAGTAGAGAATAAAGTCACACCAAAATTTTAAAAATAAAGCCTCTAATTTTATTGGATTAAATTTTGCTTTTCTTCTAGATTTTTTCTCCTTTCATTTCATAAAATTATAGAGCTCAGACCTGTACCCCTGAAACAAATCATACATTATATGTTCATAAAAAAATTTTTAAAAATTATAGAGCTAAAGCAATAATGTTAATGAGATCAATACTGTTGATCATTGGGGTGGATGTCATACCTTTTCTTAACAGGCTTCAGTGAACCTGTGGAGCTAAAATAAATTAAATTATGTTTGCTCCCTCCATCTGTCTGCTAAGCTGACTGCCTGACCCGTTGGTTCTTCTTTTCTATTCCCCCAGACCAGTTCTTCCCCTTATGAAGTCCTACCTAAGGGATCATCTGTATGGAAGAAATCTGGGAAGGCTTTCTAAAAGAAGCATTTACCTGGCTAGCATTTATCTATTACCACCTCAAAAAACAAACAGCTTGTATGTTAATTGGCTGGCCAGGACCTAGATAGTAGAAAAGAATTGGGAAAGCAGTTCACAGGAAGGAGAAAACACAGAGAGGTAAGACACATTAATGTATGTACCGGATGCCCAGGGTATTACTCCAGAACCACTCAAATATGTTGCTGAGAATTTCTCTTTGATTCCAGGTAAGCAAATGAGACTGTGACTCAGATGTGTCTTTATAAATGAGTTAGAGGCAGCATGATGTAATGAAGATAGCAGGACGTGACATCAGATTCAAATCTGATCTCTGTCACTCATTAGCTATCACTATTTATGTCCACAGGAGAAGCTTTTCAATCTCCCTTAGCCTCAGACTACTCACCTGTAAAATAGGGATAATATCTCCCTCACAGCGTTGTTTTAAAGATTAGTGTTCTTGTATATAAGTACTTGGTATGGTGAATGGAAATAATAGGCATTCAATAAATAATTGTGGCAACAAGAGGAATAATCATAGCAATTATATTTGCAGTCATTATTATTAGCTGTTATCAGCACATACCAACAGAGAAATTGTTAGCTTATATCCCAAATCAAAAGCTCTCACTTTAGGGGCGCCTGGGTGGCTCAGTCGGTTAAACATCCAACTGTTGGTTTCGGCTCAGGTCGTGATCTTGGAGTTGTGGGATCAGTTCGGCTCTGCACTCAGCGCAGAGGCCACTTGAGATTCTTTCCCCCTTTCCCTCCTCCTCTGCTCTTCCCCTGCTTTTTCTCTCTCTCTCAAATAAAATCTTTTAAAGAAAAAGCTCTCACTTTATTGTTTTGAGATATTTATTTTGTGAAAACTTGACATGAGAAATATTCCTAGGCATGCAACTGAAGCTTATTTTGAACAAAATTCCTTTAATAAAGTCCTTTTAATTTTTAGTTCTAAGGTACTTACTCAGTCCTTAAATCAAGGAGACCAGGTTAACCAAATGGTCTCTGGTTTTAAAAGCAATGAGAAAACAAGAGATCAATTCTATAAAGAATACAGTATACAGAAATGGAGAAATGAGTGTAAAATGAAAGATTTTGAAATCAAGAGAGACATCGTGCCAAATATATGAAGAAATAACTCATTCCTTACCAGAGTATTTATTAAGGAAAATAATGACCAAACACAATCTTGGCAAGAAAAACCTACTAGTTGTGAGTGTATTGGGCAAATTATCAAGAGGTGCATAAATTATTTTCTAGATCAAAGAAAACCATTAAATACCTGTGTGGCCTTAGGAATGTTTCTTAATCTCACTGAGCATCAGTTTCCTCATCAGTAAAATTGTGATGATAATAATAAGTCATTTTGTGTGTGGAATTAATGAGCTGGTGTTACACATAAAGCACTTCATATAGTGCCTATTGCTGTGTTGGCTATCATTTTTATCTCTGAAGCTAGGATTAAAGTGATTTAGTAGAAGAATTTGAAGACCTATCAGAAAATAATGATCTGGATAATTTCCAATACCTGAGCCTCCCACAAGATTAGAGTGAAGTTTCGAATATATCACATGGGATCCTCACTTATTCTTAGTTTGTCAAGTAGGAATTACTAAACGTAGGAAGGTACCTAACAGGAGTTTTGGGTCTTAATCAAGCAGACTAGTTACGTTAAGGGGTGACACCTCTTACCACTTTTATTTTTCCTACAAAATTTTGATCAGAAAGCTGTGTTAACAAGGAATTTTTAATTCCTAACAGTAGGAGATCCCTTTCTAATTGGTTACCAAGCTAGCCTTGTCATATCTCTGAACAACATTTGGGGAATGTGTGGGAAGTAAAGGGGAAAAAGCACACCAAGAACATGCTAGAATGCAAGCTGCCTGTATGGGGCACTCATCCTGAGGCGATGACACAGCAGGCTTTGCAAAGAGCATGGGAAGTCTCCCTTTCTTACTCATTTACTCATCAAATATTTCTTAAGCACTTAGGACCAACAAGCAACCCAAAATTTCATTGGTTTTATACTATGTGATTTAGGTCTCATACACAAAGTCTGATCAGATATTCCTGGTCAGCAGCGTACAGGCAAGTGAGGTCAAAACCCCACAGATTTCCATTAGTGACTCTGCCTTGTCCTAGAATCTCTTCAGAATCTTCTGCTGGATGTTCTACCCTCAGCCAGACAACAGGCAAAAAGAAAGAGACCTTGGGAAATGGAGTGCCTGATGCTTAACAACCTCAGCTCAGAATAGAAACACATCACTTCTGTCCAAAGTGTGTTAGCAAGAACTAGTTACATGGTCCCACTTAGATGCAAGGGAAGCTGGGGAAAGTAGCTAGGTAGCCACTTCCCAGAAACAACACCATGCTATGGAAGGGGAGTGGGATTCTGTGTTGCTCAGCGAGCTATCACTGCCATAAGCGCCCAGGTGCTGAGGACAGACCAATTTAAAAAGATAAAAATCCCTTTCGTCATGGAACTTAGAGTCTAGTTCACTCTTACTCTGATAAGAGGCTCCCTCCTAAAGTCTCAGTGCACTGAATTGCCTTTTATCAATTTTACCCTCATCTCTGTCTACACTGTAGAACTACAGGTCCCAGAATCCCTTTCTAGTATCATTCAGGGTTAGATTCTGCCAATGAGGTATTCACAAAGATTTTAAAAAGAAGCCATTTTTTTCAGCAGCATCTGTTTGCAGACCGATGAGATCATTGTTGGCAGCACTCCTTAGCTTTCAGCGCTTCTCCCAGGAATCACTTGCTATAAGCAAGCAACTGATATCATCAGCAGAAACTTCCAGGGGCTCCAGCCATCCTCCTGAGAATAACCCACTTCAGTACTCCATGCCACTAGGATCATTGAGAGTGGCCCTCATGCAACCCTTTCAAATTTGCGGAAAAATAAGCTTCCAGACCTCTCCCACAGCAATTCCAATGTTCTGAATTAATTTTCTTCCTACCCAAAATACTAGAGTGACTTCTGTTTTCTGGCAAAATCTGAACACACTCAGGATTAAAATGTTTAGTACACTTACTCAGTAATTCAAAGAAATATTTCCCAGTGCGTGTTATATGCTAGGTCCTATGCTAGATACTAGAGAATACAATTTGACAAGATAAGTAGATTAACTTCTGCCTACATTGTGCTTATTTGTAATAAACTCAGTTAAAAATACATAAACCATTATAAACCATGTATATATATATACACACACACACTGGTTTATACACAACACCATATACATACACACACACACATACCATCAAGTTGGAAAGGAAAAAAGAAAATCAAGAATAACTCAATGATGCTTTACTCATCAAAAGAAATTTGGTAAAATCCTTGGAAGTATGTGATTAATTAAACATCTTTAATTCCTCTGAATTATAATGATATGACATATCACAACAGGGGTCACAATTTGTCAAGGTCACAATAAGTATCTTCCAAAGGCAAGAAACCCTACTTTGTTTTTATGTATAGGACAAAATATTGCATACTGGCTATATTGCTCAAGGATTTGGGTCATCAATAAAATGGAAAACAATTGGCTATAAAAGCAATTTTTTTTTAAAAAATCGTAAATGTTGGAATTTTACGGTAAAATTCATTAGAGAAGCAGGATCAAGTAAAGCAGAATAGATCATTGTTCTGGGTAATTCTGATCAAGAAAATATGGTGTCTGTGTTCTTCTGATGTATTAATTTGTCAGTCAATGGTTAAAGTGCTTATTTTGTATTCTATATACTAATCTAGGTTAGAGAAAGACCATCAATATTCACTATTGGGATGTGTAATAATTGTATGAAAATTATAAAGTATAACTGTCATGTGTCCCTTTTTCCTTCAGTGTCAGTACTGATGTGAACATAGCTAACAATAATTAATATTCTATTAGTGGCTTGTAAGTAGAAAAAAAAATCATGGGTAGGAAACCATCAGGCTCCATCCTAACCACAACTAAGACAAACAAAATGTTTATAAGAATCTGCTTAGCTCTTTATTCAGTCTTCAGAAATAGGACTCTTAATTTACCTGTTCCCATCCTCTGAATATAATCAAGGAGATCTCTTGTAAGCTCTGTTCAGTACTTCAAGGCTCGGCATCTGGCTAGTCTAGTTGCTTGCCCTATAATATTAATGCTCAGAATCAGAGACCAGCCTTGTTCTTTATAAACAAGCTTCTACCATACATTTATTCACTCAACAAATACTGATTGAACGCATAATGTGTGTTGGGCCCTGGAGATAACCAAAGATGACATATATGATCCCTATCCCGATTGAATCTGGGGGTGAGTGATGAAGTTACAAAGAGGAGGTAGAATGTACATGGAAGGAAGTACAAGGGCAACTAATTCAAACTTGACAGTTTTGAGACCACTTCCTAAAATAAATGCCTTTTAACTACAACCTAAATGATGCTTAAAAAATTGGGGCGCCTGGTGGCTCAGTTGGTTGGGCGGCTGATTTCAGCTCCAGTTATGATCCTGGAGTCCAGGGATCAAGTCCCACATCGGGTTCCTTGCTCATCAAAAGAAATTTGGTAAAATCCTTGGAAGTATGTGAATCCGGGAGTCTGCTTCTCCCTCTAACCCTCCCCCCTCTCATGCTCTCTCTCTCTCTCTCATTCTCTCTCTCAAATAAAAAAAATAAATAAAATCTTAAAAAAAAAAAAAAGTTATCCTGGCACAGAAGAGAGGTAAAATAATCTGGCAGAAGGAACAATGTTGAGAAACCTAGAAGTGAGAGAGACCATGGCAGATACTCTATTGGAGGAACTGGAAAGAGTTCAATATAGCTGGATTTTAAATCATAGTGTTGAGCGATGAGGTCAGAGAATTAAGGAATAGATTTTATAGGAACTGGTAGACCACGTTAGAGAGTTTGAACTTTAAGAGCAGTTTGGAGCTCTTGAAAGGTATAAACTAGGGGAACAGTAGGTTCAATTTTGCATTTTGGAAATTCCATTCTGACTGCCATATGGAGAATGGAAAGGAAGGGAAGAAAGACGGAAGGAGGAGGAAGATCCATATAAAAGATTATTGTCATAATTCAAGCATGAAAGTATGGTAGTTTAATCCATGGCATTGAGTTTTTCTCTGGATTTACTGACTACTATAGTGTTTCATTTAGAATTGGTTTCCCGACTTACTCCTCACAGTCCCTTCTAGGTGTTAAAGTTCTACTCCAAGTTAGTCGTAATAGCTGCACTTCTACATGATATCAAATATGCTTGAAAGTAATTGATTGCCAGGGTGTCCCTCTACTGATTGCCTTAATCATGTGTTTGCCAACTGTGGTATGCTACACTCACCTACTGGGAAATGTAGTTCTTGTCTACCGCCAATCTTTCCCTAAATAACTCCTACTTAATTACTCCCTATTTTCTGATGCTGAGACCTTTCAATTTGATGTCTTTCCTCTATGAAAATGTGTTCTTTACCATGGCTTTACCAGGTTGTCCTCTTCTTCCTATGATCTAAGCTCCAATTGAAATACTAGCAATATCATGGACTCTAAAATACGCTGACAGAGATCTTAGAATTTTGAACTTGCCCCCTCCTAAAGTCCTTACACTGCACTCTAGGGTCACAGAAATTTCTTCAGCTTGTATTTAATAGCTATTTGATATGCATAGGCATTTTTTTTAAGTTTTTATTTTAATTTCAGTTAGTTGACATACAGTGTAATATTAGTTTCAGGTGTACAATGTGCTGATTCAACACTTTCATACACCTGGTGTTCATCCCAACAAGTGCACTCCTTAATCCCCATCACCTATTTAACCCATCCCCCCAACAACCTCCCCTCAGGCATCCATCAGTTTGTTCTCAATAGGTAAGAGTCTGTTTTTTGGTTTGCCTCTCTCTCTCTCTCTTTTTCCCTTTGTTCATTTGTTTCTTAAATTGCACATATGAGTGAAACATATGGTATTTGTCTTGACTGACTTATTTCACCTAGTATAATACTCTCTAGCCCCATCCATGGCATTGCAAATGTCAAGATTTCATTCTTTTATGTGGTTGAGTAATATTCCATTATATATACCACATCTTTATCCATTCATCAGTTGATGAACACTTGAGCTATTTCCATAATTTGGCTATTGTAGATAATGCTGCTATAAACATCAGGAAACATGTGTCCCTTTGAATTAGTATTTTTGTATTCTGTGGGTAAATATCTAGTAGTAAGATTGCTGGATAATAGGGTGGTTCTATTTTTAACTTTGTGAGGAAACTCCATACTGTTTTCCAAAGTGGCTGTACCAGTTTGCATTCCCTCTAACAGTGTAAGAGCGTTCCCCTTTATCCACATCCTTGCCAACACCTATTGTTTCTTGTGTTGTTGATTTTAGCCATTCTGATGGGTGTGAGGTGATAGCTCCATGTGCTTTTGGTTTGCGTTTCCCTGATGATAAGTGATGCTGAGTATCTTTTCATCTGTCTGTTGGCCATCTGTATGTCTTCTTTGGAAAAATGTCTTTTCATGTCTTCTGCCCATTTTTTAATAGGATTATTCATTTTGAGGGGTGTTGAGTTTCATAAATTCTTTATATATTTTGGATACTAACCATTTATCAGATAAGGCATATTTATCTTTAAATATTATGAGAGCAATTATAACTTTACAGGAACATTGATTCATTCATTCAGTAGTCATTGAAGTTCAGCCCTATGGTTAGAATCTGGCTAACCCCTAGAAAGGATATGAAATGTTGAATGGCAAATAATTCTTCTTTCCAAGAAGCTAAAAAGCGAGTAGGGAAACCAAAAAATATGAACACTGAACATTTATGTAATAATACATTTAATTCTCTCAAGATGATAGATATCAATTTAATTTGAATGCTTACTATGTGCCAGGCTCTGTGCCAAACACATGATATGTCCTATATTTTTCAATTATTATAATAATCATTCAGAGCAGGTGTTATTCTAATTTTTTAAGCTAGGAAATAAGACTCAGGGAAGTTAAGTGACTCGCCCACGATTACACAGAGGGTAAGTGGTAAAAATGGATTCAATCCCAAGCCTGTTTTATGACCAGGGATTTGCTTTTTACTCATATGCTATGGGTACTTGCCTTCTAATGCCCAAGAATCATTACATATCCCATTCTAAAACCCATTATGTTCACTTAAAATATATTCTGGAAAGGAATGTGGTAGAATAAACCAGGAAAAGGATGGCAGAATGCTTTCAACTTTTATGGTAACTCCAATATATTTATTGTGGCTGACTGGAACTCTGTCTTAAGATGAGTTATATGAGTTGAAATAACCTATAAAAGTATTCTGAGGCTGCACTTGAGCTCTGTGGGAAAGAGCATCATCTTTAATTTGTGATGTCTGCCCTAAAGTCAGAATAGAGAAGTTGTGATTATAGTACCGAGTTAGTAGCTCTCCTGTGCAAGGAAGTCTATAAGACAGCAGCCATATGATTGCCTAATAACAGTGAGGACTCAAATGAATTTTGCTATCTTATATCTGTCCTGACCAGCATCTTACATTTCTACAGCTTCACCACATTTGTATCCAGAAATCCAGCGGGGGGGTGGGGGGGGGAGGGGAGTAAAAGAAAACTGGGAAAGAATTATAGACCAAACCTGCTTTTTCTAAAACGGTAGCCCCCAGCTAGATGTGGCTTTTGAGCACTTAAAATCTGCCGAGAATGACTGAGAAACTGACATTTTTATTTCACTTAACTTGAACTAATTTCAATTTGAGTTAAAATGCGGGACACTATATTTGGTTATTGGAAATGTTTAAATATGTTTAGGATAAGTTGGATATATGAGTCTACTTTTTAACCATTTTATAAAATCTAGAAACAGATCAAGTAATTTCAATGAATATTGAAATGTGCTATAAGTATAAAATACACACTGGATTTTGAATATTAATCCCACAAAAAAAATGTGAGCTATTTAACTGATAATTATTATACTGGTCATATGTTGAATCTTTTGGATATATTAGGTTAACTCAAATATATTCAAATCAATTTCATCTGTTTTTACTTTCTTAAAGCAGTTACTAGAAAACTTAAAATTGCATGTGAGACTCACATTTTATTTCTATTAGACAACATTGGACACTACAGAAGATCACAAGGACAGGGAAGGGGAGGGTGAGAGTAAGTAGGTATTGAATTAATTGAACATTCAGGTAGGTGGTTGTTCTAGATCAGTGTTTCTTGGCCTTTTTTTTTCTTTTATAATTCCTTAAGGTGTCTTTTAGACTTTTTATGTTGTTGTTGCTGTCACTCTGGCAAGAAATTTAAATCAAAAATATACTATATATCTGCTTATGTACTATGGCTCTTTAGAGGACCACAAACCATTCAAATATGTAAGATGTTCTTGCCCAGCTTATATTTAACAGCTTTCCCCTTTGAGAGTGATATTTCTCCCATAGAAGATTCATGTTTTAGGGGAATTGGGAAGGGTTAAGTGACTAGAAGTCCTAGTGAGGATAGAATGAATCTTTAGATAGTGTGAGGCGATGACAGATAAGGTGTCATGAGTTAACTGAAAAAGAACTAAGTTGAAGAACAATGAGGCAGAGGTACCAAAATGAGGATCTGGTGCAGAGTATGAATTATTAGTAACCACAATTATCCAACACATTTTTTGTCTGTACCTTTAGACTGTAGATTTTTCTAGACATGTGAAATGTTGGGGCAGCACCTAACTCACAATAATATGGATTGTGAGGTCAATTGGTGCCATTTTCTGTAAATAAAGATTTATGTGAATAATATTTATTTCCATAGTAATCTATCTCATAAGGTGATTTCATATAATTTATCTGTGCAAACCCCTGGATACTGTCAGAATGTAACTTTCTTAAACATATAGAGTATAAGCTTGAAACTTACAACATGTCCTGAAATGATAACATAATGGTAGACAAAAAAAAGAGACTCTGTGTTGGGTCTTGGGGATAAAAACAGAGGTGATGAGTATTTTCCAGGTTTTTGCTATGACTGCCCAAGAGCACAGTTATTCTGACCAACTGAAAACACATTCAAGTTTTCTTGGTGCATCTATCCTTGTAGTGAAGATGAGTGTCACAGCTTCGTGATAATTAAAAGGCATCATTTATCTAATTTATCCTGACTCAAGCAAATTTTCAATTTTAATTTCGTTTTATGAGCAGCTCTTCCAAGCAGAAAAACTCTTCAGATGCCCAACTGTTTTAAGTTTTCCTGCATATTAGTAGTAATATTTTTCATTGAAAGTTTATTAGCATTCTAGATTTTATTTTTTTTTAATTTTTTTTATTAACATATAATGTATTTGTTTCAGAGGTACGTGTCTGTGATTCATCAGTCTTACACAATTCACAGCGCTCACCATAGCACATACCGTCCCCAGTGTCCATCACCCAGCCACCCCATCCCTCCCACACCCCTCCTCTCCAGCATTCTAGATTTTAAATAAGTACATTATATGCACTTGGAATATAGTATGTTACATTAAATTCTTCCCACTTTCCACCTCCTCCTTTATTCCCTATCTCCATAAGTAGCTTCACTATCTTCCCATATCACCTAAACCAAATGCTAAGAGGTCAGTCTGAGAATCCTTGTTCTACTTGGTTCATGCATTATACCGGTCATTTTAGCCTGTCAATTCTTCCATATAACATTTGTACATCTCCATTGCTACTATCTTAGTCCCTCATCAATTCCCCCAACTTCTATAAAGGTCTCTCTACCACTTATTGTCCCTTAAAATCAATTATTGTCTTAAACAGAACTGTTTCAACCCTGACTGACATGCCTCAAATGGCTAAGCTAGAAAAGGGAATTGATTGGCTCAAGCAAGTAAGAATAGCAAGGGTAGTTCTGGCTTCAGGTGCAACTGGGTCCATATACTCAAGCCTATGATTAGATTTCTTTTTCCATCCCTCAGCATTGATTTTGTCCATGGGCTGGCCCCATTCTCACCTATTGCAGTCAGACTATTTCCATATGGTGGGTATTGTAGACATGTAGATGTACTGGCCAAATCCCTCTTCCAGAAAGGACTTGCTGCTAACTGTGGGAAATGCAATGAGCCAACAGCCTCCAATTGTCAGTTCCTTTAGGATCTGCATCAGCTGCAGAGAGCCACCTCACCCAAGGTCACACCTTTTCATGGTAGCGTGCATCTGGTGACTGAGTGAAGCTGACCAGCCATCTGGAACCTATGCAGGACACTGCTGGGCTTTCCTCACTCCAGAGCTTCCTGACAGGTTGGCTGAAGCTTTGTCAAACCTGCGTCTCAATCCACTCCTCCCTCTGCCCAACCATGTTTCTTCATTCCTTTTGCAGGGGTTGATCCCTAATAAACACTTGCATTCCAAACTCCATCTCTGTCTGCCTCCAAGGAACCCACCCTGTAACTGTGAGTTAAATGGCCTGAGTGACTGGGACTTCACAGCATCCCAGCTCCATTGTCCCAGAATTGGAGCTAAGCCTTCCCCCTAGCTCTGACTAGAACAATCCTAAGGATGGATTCTGATTGACCCTCCTTGGTTCACATTTCATTCCCTGGGCTAATGACTAGGGCCGTGCAGTCAGGAGCTATGTTTGACCCTCACCAAGACCACATAGAATGAGAAAGGAAGAGTTATCTAGGAAGGAAAAGGAAGGAAAATGTTGTCCTCTTAAACTTCCATATATCCAACTCCAATCTCTTTCTATAATACAGATCTAAAGTGTTTTTTTCCTTTGTTTAAACATCAACTTTCACCATTGCGTATAGCAGAACACATTCAGAATGACACAAAACATTCTAAAGGACACAGATTCATCAAAACCCCCATCATTTTTATTTGGGCATAATACTTAGGAATGTTCTCTGCCTTGATTGGGGATTGCATTTTACATGAAAAGATATCCAAAGGAATGCAGTTGCTACCTTTAGTTCAGCTGCTCCAGTGTATCCAAGCCAGCCTGCATCCAGGCAGTTGTTTCTCGTGGCTTTTCATTCATGGGTGCATCATGGCTGCCAAGGCTTTGGCCATTATGGCCTCATTTATGTCAGGACAAAATGGAGAGGAAGGAGCTTTCCCAAAACCACCACTTGTACCCATACTAACTCCACCAGGTTTCTACTAACAGTTTATAGGACAGAAATGAGTCACATGAAAACCCCTACCTGCAAGGGAGATGACTGAGAAAGTCAGGCTCTGCAGGAGTCATCAAGGGAAAGGGGGTTAGAATTTAAGCTAGATGAGAGGCAAAGTGAGAACATGAGGGGGTTAAGAGTTGACAGTGAAACTGTTGTAGATTATAGGTTCTGATGAGGCAAAGGAACGACTGGAGTCAGGGTTCCGGATAGAGGAAACTAGAATGATAGGAGGTGGTGAGCAGAGAGGAAAAAGCTCAAAATTGAGATTGTGAAGTTAGTTGAAGTTATTTGTAATGACACAGGAGTCAGGGGCTAAGTGGAGGAGTGAATGGAGGGCAGGAGACAAACCAGTATTGACAGTCCCAGCAAGTGCCTGCCACACAGCAGGCGGTAGATGAAAGAACGATAAGCTGACTGACTTTCCAGTCAATATTTATCTGCAATCTCAGTGTCTCTCCTGAAACAGAGACCCTCTTGTCAAACAGCTTTCTCCTCTCTGATGTCTTGTAGGGGCCTACATACCAACATGTTCAAAGGTCAAACCATAATCCCTCAGTTTTGAGCACCCCATCCCTTTGTTATGTTCTCTGGTTAGCTAAGTGTATTCACTTACCTCAGCCAGAGACCTAGAAGGTGCCCTTGACTCTTTGTTCTCATGTCCACATCTTACCAGTTACAAGGTTTAATCATGGTAACTTAGAATCACTTTTTTTATTGTTTCTTCTCTTCCTCCAATACCTTGGTCCGACATGCATCATTTCTTATGAGGACTTTTGTAGTAGTCTTTAAAAGAATCTCCCTATATAAAACTATGATTTTTCCTAACACTTTTTAAATTAAAAATTTCTCAAAAATCTCAAAAGTAACATGTTTAACCCCAATCTGTGAATGTAGTATCATCTCTTCCTCCTGCCAACACTGTGAATAAATTGGTATCCATCTTTCACATCTTTCACATGGTCAACAACACAATTAGTCATCTATAGGATTATTTTTAACAACACATTTAGTCATCTATAGGATTTATTTTACAAAATGGAATTGGTCCATACACCCTGTATGCTAATTTAGAGGTTCCTAAAGCCAATATCTAACACACTAATGTATCTCAGTAATTTGTGGGTTATACTTTGATTATGTTGTTACTCCTGCTTATTCTAGTAGTTATTTAGTTATAAGCACATAATTCCCTGTTAGATTCTTAGCACTGTGAGGATAGAAGTCAGGGCTGTCCTGTTCACAGATATGTTCCTACCTAGTAGAGCAAAGTCTAGTGTCAAATGAAACTTTTTGAGTGAATGCATGGATAGTTAAATAGCAGTAGCAAATAATGGGTCACTAACACAAGAGAGGAAATTTATTGAGAATGTGCTATGGGCTAGTACTATGAGGACAAACTATGTGTATTATTTCTTTTACTACTCAAAAGGATGTAAGTGCTACGAGTACTCTATAGATGAGGGAATTAAAGCTTAGAGAAATTGTTATTTTCCAGAGGTCATGGCTACTAGGGAAAGGATCTAGGACTTTAATCATGATCTGATTCCACGCTCTTAATGACTATGGAGCTAACAAATGAATTACTGTTTTAAAAGTATAAATTTATAAAGAATATAAAATAAAATATAAAAATATTTCAAAATTTACTCAAAATACACATTATTACTCACATCTTATTAGTTTCATTTTTCTAGTTTTCAGCTTTTTTATTGAGATATAATTGACATATAATGTATTACTTTTAGCTGTACAACATAACGATTTGGCTTTTGTATATACCGCAAAATGATCACAAGTCTAGTTAACATCTGTCATCATACAGTTACGATTTTTTTCTTGTGATGAGAACTCTTCTTGTAGCAACTTTCAAATATGCAATACAACATTATTAACTATACTCACTGTGCAGTACATTACATATATATACATATATGTAAAACAATTTCTTTACCCACTCATCCTTAATGGACACTTACGTTGTTTCCATGTCTTGGCTATTGTAAATAATGAACATAGGGGTGCACATATGTTTTCAAGTTAGTGTTTTCATTTTCTTCAGATAAATATCCAGAAGCAGAATTGCTGGATCATATATGTTAGTTCTATTTTTAATTTTTTGAGGAACTTCCCCATGTTATTTTCCATAGTGGCTGTATGAATTTATATCCCCACCAATGGTGTACCAGTGTTCCCTTTTCTCCACATCCTCGCCATTACTTGTTAATTCTTGTCTTTTTGATAATAGCCATTCTGACAGGTTTAAAGTGGTATCTCACTGTGGTTTTGATTTACATTTCCCTGATGATAAGGGATGTCGAGCATCTGTTCATGTACCTGTTGGCCATCTGTATGTCTTCCTTGTAAAAATGCCTATTCAGATCCTCTGCCCATTTTTTAAATCAGACTGGGTTTTTTTGCTATTGAGTTATATGAATTTTTCATATATTTTGGATATTAACCCCTTATCAGATATATGATTTGTAAATATTTTCCCCCATTTAATAGGTTGCCTTTTTCATGTTGTTAATGGTTTCCTTGGCTGTGCAGAAGCATTTTAGTTTGATGTAGCCCCACATATTAATTTTTATTAGAGCCTCTTTAAGAGGGTATTTTAATTGAGCAAGGGGTGGGTGGAGTCGCAGACAGCAGCTTAGCATTTCTCATTCCTGCAGCCTCTCTGTTCTCTGCTGTGGCCTATAAGGAGTAACCTTTACTAATAAACTCTTCATACTTATGAAGATTATTGTAAATTAGCATATGGATTATTTATTTTTTGAGAGAGAGCTTTAAGTAATCAGACAACTTTTTAAAAATCTGGTCAACAGATCAAACAGCTAGTGATAATATTTTTGCTACAGTAAACCCTATTTTTAAGACAAAGTTTATTCTATTAAGTGTATTTTGCTCTAAGGCTGAAGCAGCTATGACAGAGTATACAAAAGGTTTCTCAAAGATTACCCAAATAAAAGCCCCTCTTTTTTTTCAATATGAATTAATATGGAAGATATTTTGTTTTCTTGGCAGTTTGAAGTAAGTATTAGAGAGTTTTGGATCTCCTGGCATCATTCCTTATAAACAATAAGTGATTCCTAGAAGCTTCCTAATAAAATGGGGGTATGCAGGGCTGTGTGATGTGGTATTAGAGACTTTTTTTTTTTTTTTTTCTGTGAATTGGTATAGAAAAAAAAGGATGGAAAATGAGGAACTTGGGCGGGGGATTAGGAATTTTGAAAACAGGGATTAGATGGAAATGGTATTGTTTATCTATGTGATGTGTAATATAAATCTATGCAACAGAGTTAAAATGGCAGATTTGACTTCTAGCCTTTGAAAGTAAAATATCTGTTACAAGAAGGTTGACCCTTGAGCATGTCTGGGAACTTGGATTTTGGGGTATAGGGGTCCCACCATTCCTAGAATTGGTAAGAGTGGCTCACTGTGCCTAAACTGTGTAATCAACATGGTTTATCCTAAATACCTGTTTTCCTTCTGGGAGTCTGGAATCTGAGTGCCAGGCAGAGGATGCCTATGTGACCAGCTTCCAAAACCCTGGGCACTGAGTTTCGAACAAGCTTCCTTAGATGACAACAACCACCAAAGAGTTGTCACAACTCATTGCTGGGGGAATTTAGTGCAACCTGTGTGACTCCACTGGGAAAGGATTCTTTGAAACTTACACCTGGTTTCCCCTAGACTTTGCCCCTATGCCTTTTCCCTTTGCTGATTGTGCTTTGTGCCATTTGTAGTAATCATAGCCATGAGTGTGACTATATGTTGAGTCTTATGAGTTTTCCTAGCAAATCACCAAACCTATGGGTGATTTTGGATAACTTCAACACAGCACCTTACTCAGTATTACTAAAAATCTTCAGTGTATCACACATCTAATGAGTTTCCACTATGCGTCCAAGTATTTTTTAAACATTGGGAATATAATCATGAATAAGGTACAACCTCTATTAAGAATCCTATAACTCAGTGGCATGATTCTCACCCAAGATTGATTTTGTCTCCCAGGAGACATTTGGTAATATCTGTAGACATTTTTGATTGTCACCACTGGGACAGTGTTACTGGTGTCAAGTGAGTAGAAGCCAGGTATATTGCTAAACATCCTACAATATAAACAGAACAGTTCCCCTCAAACCTCCAAAAATCATCCAGTCCAAAATGTCAATAGTGCCAAGGTTGAGAAACCCTACTGTAGTGGGAGAAACATACACATAAACACATAATTTTAATAGAATGTGAAAACTGGTCATTGACCTCCTGTCGTCCAGGGATCTTGCCCACTCCCTAACCTTAGCCACTCATTCCCACAACCAGGGCCCCCCACCTACCACCTTTGCACTTTCTTTTACTCCCTCGTGGCCTCTGATGAGGTTAAATTCCACAGTCAATTAACAGTAACCATTCCCTTTTATACCCCCTATTTCCCCTTATTCAGCTCCCTTTGTAGGCCCCTCTTGACCAATCTCAGTACTAGTAACCTGAGTTTATGTTGACTCCAGACTCACGATGCAGCTGACCTTGACTGGTTTCACTTTAAATTCGTAGTCACCGACCATCATGTGGGCCCTGCACGCTGTGCCACCACCACATTTCTGCAGAGCGTTCCTTCTCTCACCCATTTCATACCTTGCTCTCTCTCTTCAGATGCCCTACACCTGCTATCCTTTCTTTACTCTCAAGTTGCTTGTCCTGTTTCTAGTTTCACTGAGAAAATAAAAGCGACCACAAGAGAACTTCCACAAGCTCTCATTGTCACAGCCACTAACTTCTATGCAACTGGTGCATATTGTCTGCCTTCTTCTTGGGACAAAAGGTGAACTTCGTTTATCAACCAGCTCTAGCAATCCCTCTCACTTGCTCAAGGAAATCATAACTCCAGCATCCCCATCTCTTTTCTCCCACGTGGTTGTTTCCCTCTCTACTGAATCTTCACTACTGATATCAAAATACGTTTCTGTCCCCATCTTAAAAAAACTTCCTCTCCTGATCCCACTTTTTCCTCTCGGCACTGTACCGTTTCTCTCCCCTCACATCAAAACTCCTTAGAATAGTTGATTATATTTACCGCTTTAAATTTCCCTTTTATTCTTTCCTGAACCAATTCAGGTGTTTACTATTTTTCCAAATCTGGTCTTACCATCCTGCACTGGTAAGTCATCTTTCAAAGTCAGACGGAGGAGGGGAACCCAGGGAACTCCCTGCACTCCAACATGTGAGGAAACCCTCAGCTTCTCTATTAACCTGATTCCCCTACTTCTGATTCTCTCATGGACTGCATAGTCCCCTCTCGATGCTCTGAATCATGACTTCACTTTACCTCCCCATGCTAATCACTTTGTTCTCTTAGTGGCTCTAAGCTCAATTCCAGTGAAAAAGGAACCAATTGGCAAATTCATATTTTTAGGCCAGGCTGCAGCATATATTATCTACCAGGCTATAGGATAAGTGATTTGGTTCAGGTATACACTGCCAGTCCAAACACTGGCCACACCAACAAATAGCCCATTATTGCTTCTCTGAGTTGGCAGTTGAGGGCAAGGAAACTTTATCAAAGAAAGAACACTGGGCATTGAAGACAATGGGATATAGCCAGTGTAGTGACACTCAGTAAATTTTCAATTATTCCCTCCCTCTCCAATGGCATGGGTCACATACTGTCTTGTAATATGGTAATCCACACATATTACATGCGGCACCTCCTAAATTAAAGTACCTGTACCAAAGACTGTGTCTTAGCTTTCTCTGTCTTTCAGCCATTGACAGTGTGTCCTCAGCTTGTTAAGTCCACATTAGGGCAGTATGAAGGAAACATTTACACTTAGGAGGGCCTTGAATCTGAAGCATATTTTCCCAATTCTCACCATGCTTCATTCTGTCCTTGTGACCAACCATCCCTACTGCTGTTCCTGCTATCTCCTCCTAGGCTCCCCAGCTCTACACTAGACTGTAAACTGGGTGAGAAGTACAGCGACTCTCTCGTATTTACTGCTGTGTCCCCAGAACCTTGCTCCACAGCCTAGTAATCACAGGTGATTGGCAAATGTCGACTGAATAAATGGCAACTGAGCATCGTTCCCAGTTCAGTCCCTTTGGCTCCATAATTATGGCTCCCTGGCAGGCCCTTTGTGATCCAATATCTTCTGTAGCTTCATCTATTGATCATACGCTTTTCTCCCCTTCATCCCATACCCTGTCCCCAAATGCATGGTGGGAAGCCTGGCAAGGTACAGTGCATTGAAAAAGGTAGGCATGCAATACATTTTTAGCAGATTATCTTCTTGGAGATGTAACCCACCACCTTATAGGCCCAATGCTATTAATATGCCTCTCTGCTTTTCCTCAGCCCACCATTACCATGCACAATAGAAAAGAAATAAGCCCTTTAATAATAATGTAAAGTTACTGCTAATAAAAATAAGCACTACAGTGAAGCCAAATTACATGTCTTTTATAGGACTGGGAAATTTTAATATGGTTCCATGTTCAAGTGCTTATTGTTCAGAGAGGGACTTTTGGTTTACAGTTCAGAGAGGGATTTTTGGTTTACATGGTCTCCAAATTATTTTTTTCTTCTTTATCTATTAACATTCATATTTTGGCCATTTTACAGATCATTAGTGTCTCTACTAGAGAAGGAGAAATATAAATAGAAAGGAACTAAAATTCAGATTTATAAACTGAATTGTTTGTGCATAACTCTAATAGTTTAAAAAAATAAAGATGAGGAAGAAAAAACTGTAGAAGGGGTAGGAATCCGAAATCAGTGATAAGAATGAAGTGTGAAACCTATCCTATGGAATTCCTTTATGGTATTCTATACAAGATAAGTCCATTTTTTTCTGGAAAATGGGGGCACATATTCTCAGAACGGAGCATATCACATGTGTAAGAGAGTCTGGATTGGGAGTGTTGATGTGATGGAAATAAGCCAGAAGAGTGAATTACACACATGTTTGAGTTGAAGCTGCTCCGGGCTAGCTGTAAATTATGACACAGTCATTTATAAGAGAGTCCATAATTGCTGGAGAAATTTCTGTGTTAATCATCAGGAGACAGATTCAATAAAATAAAAAATTAAAAAAAATCAGTGCCAGCTTATATAATATTCTCCCTCCCTTCCCAAATCAATTATTAGCTCTTCTCTGTTGATGACTGAGAAGTGATAACAACTTAATTAGCTATTTTTCCATTGAAGAAAATCACCTTGTTTTGATTCAAACACACCCATACAAGTTACCCAGGAGAGGTGTGGCTACAATGTAGATTTCAAAGAATCACAAAGCCAACCCGTGGGTTCTAGTAAGATGACAATTTAAAACATAATTTTAGTTCTTATTTGAGATTAAATCCTGTTTTAATATAAAACACTTTTTTCTTTTTTGCTCTGCAATTACTATATTAGACCAAAAAATCATGTCAAAGAAAGTCAGTAAAGATTTTCTCTAGAAGTGTTTTTAAAAATTTTAAGGTGGCTAATATTTTCTGTCAACTTAATTACCTAGCTCTATAAAATAGTCCTGTGAATTTTAAAATCAATTTTTGAGTCCCCACTCTTCACCAATAAAGTGGCAGTGATGTCAATGAAAATATTTCTATAATTCTTTCTAATCATGATAAAAAAAACCCGGAAGCCCTAAAAAAAGAAAAAAGATTGATACATTTGACTTCATAAAACCATAGAATCTTTATATGAAAATAATACTTTTATATAAACAAAGGTAAAAGACACCACAAACTGGAAGAAAATATTTTCAACATGTGTGGTAGAAGGTAAATATCCCTTTAGAGAGAAAGCTCTTACAAATTGATTAAAAACAAAACAAAACAAAACAAAACACTAAGCATATGAAACTGTTCCCAACTTCACCAATAATTCCAACTTAAACAAGAAGAAATTAATTTTACTTATAAGACAGGCCAAGATGAAGAATAATAATAACATCCAGTATTAGTGAATGTAAGGGGAAATTAGCACAATCATACACTTTGGTGGAAGTTTAAATCACTACATTTCAGCAAGCTCTTTAGCAGTATTTCTCAAAGTTAAAGCACACCATCGCTCTGACACAGCAATGCACTTCTATGAAGCTATCCTACGGTAATAAAGAAACATGAAACATACGGACATGGTCACCTTAATGGCGTCTGTCATTGCAAAAAAATTAGAAACAACCTAAAAATGTGTCAGTAGGAACTGATTAAATAAATCACCATAAAACCTTACAACAGGCACATATCCATTTTGCAGTTTCAAGAAAACCTTCAGGTATGGAAGGGCAGGAGAGTGAAGAAAGAGCAAAATTGCTTAACATGTTAACTTTAAAAATTAACTTTAAAATAAATTACAAAAATGTGTGAAGTCAACCCCACTCCCACAGGCTGGGCCTGTGAACAGCTTGGTATGTAACTTTTCAGAGACAGATCTGTGTATGTTTTGAAGCCATGGCCAGCTCTGCTCTTACTAAACCAAGTTATAGTTAAATATAAGTTTTTAAATCTCATAAGATACAAAAGTAAACAGTGCCAAAATAATTACATGTCTCAGGTCTACAGTATCCAAAAGAACTGAAATCCCAGTGGAGGCATCAGGCATCCATATAGCTATGCTTGCTAAAGAGAAGAGTTTAATTTCTGCACTTCCTCCATGGAGTCTTAAATGTCTTAGACAACACAGGCAGTGCAGCTTCTCTAAGCCCTCATATTTTCTTCCAAACTTCCTGGTTTCACCTCCTCTGTTACAGGTGATTTGCTTCCTTATTTTAGAGCAATAATGTTTTATTATTGTCATCATCTCTTCTTGCAGTGGCTCGTTTTTATTCTTGGCAGCCCTACCCTTTCTCTCTCTCTCTCTCCCTCCTTCCCTCCCTCTCTCTCCCTCTCTCTCTCTCTCTCCCTCTCCAGTCCAAATGTTTATTTAAATGATTTTAATTCGATAAATATTCCACAATGATTAGAACTGGAACGATTGCTATAAAGAGTGTTTAGACTCCTGGCTGATCCCCATGTCCCATTTAAGCCAGTCAGCCACTGGAATTAGTTCACTTTATTATTTTCTTTGAGCTGATCTGTCTTCTTTCCCTGCCTTGTTAGACCTTCCTTACTTCCCTCTTCCTCCTCCTCTTTGTTTGCTGCTTCCTCCTCCCTTCTCTTTCCCTTCCTACCATTCCTGCCCCTCCTCCCACCACCACCAGCCCTACTTCCTCTTTCCATAATGTTTTGGCCACAATATTTGTTAAAACAGAACTTGAGGGTTGCTCTGGGAACTAAAGCACGATGTATACCATGGCTTCTCCTATGGGCTTTAGCAAGAAAAGATCATGAGCACACTTGGTCCTCATCCTCCTCCTGGCTACAGCCTACCCTGGGACAGGCAGGGAACACAGTCACTGGAGGGGAAAACAAATCTTTTACTTGCAGAACATAGGCCTGTGTAGGTTGCCTTCTGCATACAGGCACCTCTTCGCTTTGATCATTATCTTCTATTAAATTTTTTGAGACATCCTGTTGCTCTCAGTTCTACCAACCCTATCTCATTATCTATAACTCCTGTCCCCATGCACATTTCACCTCTTCAGTCATCTGCATCTGGCTAATTGTTACTCTAACCTCACTTCTGCTTTCACTCATTTCTTTGGCAATGTAATGGCAACATGCACAGCAAAGATACTCTTCAACTGGTCGAGAGATACTTCAAAGTTCTGTTTTAACATTCCTACTAACTAGGTAATTTTTTATTGCCTCCTAATAACATGAAGAGGTGAGACAGAATGGAAATAATGTGACAAATGAACCTCAGCCCATGAAAGCTAACAAAGGTTTACTTGTTGGTTCTTAATATTTGGAAGTCGAAAGAGTCAGGTCTGCTATTAAGACATTATACTTGTGAATTTGCAAAAAGAGCATAGGAGATGTTGTGAAGAGAGGTTATTTCAGCCCCTTAAAATATGAAATTTACTGGGCGCCTGGGTGGCTCAGTTGGTTAAGTGACTGCCTTCGGCTCAGGTCATGATCCTGGAGTCCCGGGATCGAGTCCCTCATCGGGCTCCCTGTTTGGCAGGGAGTCTGCTTCTCCCTCTGACCCTCCCCCCTCTCATGTGCTCTCTCTCTCTCTCTCACTCTCTCAAATAAATGAATAAATAAAATCTTAAAAAAAAAATAGGAAATTTACTAGGAGAAACACCATAGTCTTAACTGGTTTCTTTGCCTTGTGGCTCATTCTCATCCACTCTCTCCTTTCCAGAAAGATCTTTCTAATAATCTAATCTCTTCTTCAGATTCTCAATCCCTTCGTACTTCCCTCCTGCTGTTTTCCCATCACGTATCTTACTTCTCAGTATTCCATGATATAATCCCCTTGTGGTTGATGCTATACCATCCGCCTCGAACCCCTTCCCCACTCCTCTGCTTATCTACCTTCCTCTGCCAGCTGTCTCCTCAGCTCTGGAGTCCCTACTCTGTGAAAGAGCCTGACTCCCAAGGTAAGAACAGGCATGCTTTTCTCTACTCCTCTTTTCCTCCACTCCTTACAAGTGCCTCCATTATAGTTCTTATGCATATTATTATACATGTATACATGCTCTTGTCAAACTTCTGCTTAGTATATCCAACTTCTCACTATACTGTACTTTTCAGCATTCAGAAACCACACCTTTTTATGTCTATGACCTTCACATCTAAAATGGTACCTGGCATTTAGAAAGCACCTGTATCAGTGAGAGTTCTTGTTTGTGGGCCACTAAAACCAACTGTGCTAAACTGATCAGAAAAGAGATGAGTAGATGAAAATATTGGGTAGATTACAGAATTAAGAGGAGGGAAGAATGGAGAAATAGGCTCAGAAGACAAGCAGGAACCAATTGATTCAGGGCAGCAGAGCCAAAACTAAAACCATACCACAAGAAAGTCTAGATACCTTGCTAGCAATGGTTCCTCCATCCCTATCAGATGTCACTGTGTGGTGCTACCACCACTGGACCCTTAGTACTTTCAAATTATTTCTAGTTCTTTGTTTCACTGCCTCCATATTCAAAATTCCAAGTAGAAGCATCCAGAGCCTAGTTCATTAACCTATACCTTGACTTATAGGTAGTGGTGATAGGCAGAGTATAAAGAAGTAGACTTCACATCTTACCAATCTATACAATGGAGAATCCCCCCAAGAGGAAGGAAAATTACACACTAAGCAGTACAAAAAAATTACAAATGCCCACGAGAGTTACCAAGTATTATATTGTCACCACGAACTACAACAATGAACAGAAATCATTTAAGGTGCATTTTATGATTTTGAGCCCAGCTTTAAAGATAATGAAATGATTTTTATTACCTTTGCTTATTATAGAACGCTTCTATGGCTCAATTTTTTATTTGAAAATTATAACATTAATTTTTATCACTGTTGTAACAAATTACTACAAACGTGGCAACACAAAACAACACAAATTTATTATCTCAGAGTTCTTAGGTCAAAAGTACAGGTGGGCTTGGCTGGTTTCTGTGTTCCAGATCCCACAGGGTGAAAATCAAAGGGTCAGCAGGGCTGCATTCCTTTCTAGAGGCTCCAGGAGAATTAGCAGAATTCGGTTTCTTGGGGCGCCTGGGTGGCTCAGTCGTTAAGCGTCTGCCTTCGGCTCAGGTCATGATTCCAGGTCCTGGGATCGAGCCCCGCATCGGGCTCCCTGCTCGGCAGGAAGCCTGCTTCTCCCTCTCCCACTCCCACTGCTTGTATTCCCTCTCTTGCTGTGTCTCTCTCTGTCAAATAAATAAATAAAATCTTAAAAAAAAAAAAAAAAAGAATTCGGTTTCTTGTGGTTATAAGACTAGGGTCCCATTTCTTTGCTGTCAGCTGAGGGCCACTCCCAACCTCAAGAGGTCTTGTGTATTCCTTGCCTTGTGCCTCCAACCCCTTCCTCTGTCTTCAAAGCCTATTCCTGCAAAGCAGTTAGCACTGTTTTTTTCTTTTTTGTTTTTTCTTCTTCATTAGTCATAACAGTAATAACAGATAACATGTAGGGCCTCTTACTCTTTGTCAAGCACTGAGATCAGAGCTTTACTAATAAATCCCCAGTAATCTTACTTTACCACTTCTCAGTGGTGTGAGGGAACCTGCTCCCGTCAGTCTTATGGGCAGGGCCAGCTTCATAATTTGCAGGGCTTAGTGCAAAATGAAAAATGCAGGCATGGCAGGGACAGGAGAGTCAATCTCCCTTCCCACAGACCTATACCCTAACCCATGGCAGATGAACAACCCCAGAAGAAACACGCAGTAACTTGATGAGGAGTGGTAGGGCCCCAACAGAGTTGCCACTGAAAATACGGTGGGAAATCAGCCCAGGGCTAGGCAGACCCATGCTTTGCCCTGCCCTGAGATGCTACATGGTGCCCACCTCAAGCCACCGCGTGGTCAGCTGGTCTCCTCAAGGAATGTCCATAGCAGAGGTCAGTGTTGGTGTATGTTGCTGCAGGTTGGACATTTGGTGGTGGAATTAGAAAAAATAGTCTTAATAAGGGGGAATTCTCCCACAGAACCTCCATCTCTATTGCAATGGCCACTTGCTCTTGTGCCTATTGTTCTAGCACTGGGGTACTTGTTGACACTTTGTTGACTTTAATCAGCCAAGTTATTTGAGCTGATTTGGTTTTGAGTGTCTTTTCTGTGACAGCTACCCTAACGGAGATTAATAATTAATAATTAATTAATATGAAGGTTTTAAACTTTGTGCCCATTCCTATATATCCAACCATATGCCTCTACCACATACTTTTTGGTCTCTGACCACCCAGTCTTTCTCCTTACAAGCCACTGTGCAATGATCCATATACCCTTTTTATCCAAAATATATGACCAGGTGCACCACCCAAAGCTCTGCCTATCCATAGGAAGGCCGGGGTGGTTTCTCTCACCATTGCCTTTAAAAGCCACTCAGTATGGCTGTAGTGAATTTGAAGTCCATTTTGGGCATCAACATACCGAGCTGACATTCATACACCAAGCTCGGGCTTTGTTTTCCTCAATCACCTTATTGTAACTAAATTATAAGTGAAATTATGAGCTAAGAGGTTGCTCGTGCAATAATGGCAGATGAAATGGGAGTCAGCTTGCTTTTGCCTTTTGTTCATCCTTGATCCTAGTACTATTTTTATTTTACAAGAGAGTGTTGGGTTGTTGCTGGGCCCACTCAACTGTGCATCTCAAAGAGTCTGACAGACCCCAGCTTGTGATGGGCAATTCCAGATACATGGTCATGCACTCCTTTTCTACCATTGTCCAGTAGTGTGCAAAGAGCTGTTTTCAAAAGGCATATAATCCTCTGGATGATTTTGTTGTTCTTCAATTGTACTGTGCTACACCTAGGTGTGAATTTAAAATTTTCTAGGAATTTGTTGGATTTGTTGAATGATATGGTATCTTTCATCATTTCTGGAAAGTTCTAAACCATAATATCTTATGCTTCAGTTTTTCTCTTTATTCAAACAAAAATCTCAACTCTCTCTCTCTCTCTCTCTCTCTCTATATATATATATATGCACATATGTGTGTTCTACATTTTCTGTTCATTTTCCCTATACTTTGACCTATCTTTGATATTTTCCATCTCTCTGTCTCTTTGGGCTACTAAGATTATCTCTTCAGTTGTTCTTTTTTCTTTTTTCTTTTTTTTTTTTTAAAGATTTTATTTATTTATTTGAGAGAGAAAGACTGAGAGAGAGAGCACATGAGAGGGGGGAGGGTCCAGAGGGTCAGAGGGAGAAGCAGACTCCCTGCCGAGCAGGGAGCCCGATGTGGGACTCGATCCAGGGACTCCAGGATCATGACCTGAGCCGAAGGCAGTCGCTTAACCAACTGAGCCACCCAGGCGCCCCAGTTGTTCTTTTTTCTAATGTACTAATTCTTTTATTAGATGTGTATAATCTGTTATTCAACTAATCCATTGAGTTTTTCATTTTAATAATCATAGTTTTCAATTCTAGTTCTGTTTTATGCTTTTTCAAATTTGCTCATATTTTATTTTACTTATTAAAATATATTCACACACTTTTATATTCTGTGTTCTGTAATTCCAAAATATGAAGTTTGAATATCTGTTTCTGTTTCCTTTTTCACATAGGGTAGTTTATTTCCTTGTATTTAATGATTTTTTTTAATTATATGATGCTCTTATGCCTTAGAACTTTATCTGTAGAAACATGTTATTGCCTGGTTTGAAGGAAAGTTATTCTAGAAAAAAATTGTCTTTTTCCTTTTGGGTCTCTGGGGGAATTTTGGCTACAAAATTGAATTGTGTTTGCAAATATCAAAGGATAATTTTTAGTTTTTTCTACTAAATACCAAGTTTTGAGACTGGCAGTTTTCCTGATAGTTTCCTGAAGAGAAAGAGAGAGAAGGCAGATTTATTTTTGTCAATACATACTGTGAGTGTAAAATCCTTTGTGACCCCAGCTTTATGTGAGGGATCTCTTATTAGACTCACTTTAGGTGCCTTCCAGAATGTTTTTTCCCTTCCTTAAATTTCACAATCTCACAAAAACCAGTCCTCAAGTTCTCATGGTGTAGTTAATGCCCTCAAGAAACAAACAAAATCTGTTTCAAGTGTTATCTATGCCCTTCTCTTGGTACCTAGGTACACCACAGATTCTGGCCTGCATATTCCTTATTTCTTGCCATTAATGAAAGCATTAAAGAGTATTTTTCTATATTTTCCCCAGTATTTTATTCTCAGAACAGTCTAGAGGCCTAGTCTGCCATTGCTCCAGAAATCTCTTCTGGCCTTTTCCCACTCAACTTGTTAGTGTCCCATTGTTAGAACCGCTCATAATCTAAATCTGGTATGAATTACTTGGCTACAAATAACAACAATAACAAAAATGACTAAAGAAATGGTACAAATAGTTGCTTTTTTCTCATGAAACAAGAAGTCTGGAAGTAGGCATTCCAAGTCAGCAGCTGCTCCACAGCAATGGCAATGACAAAGATTCAGGCTCTTTCTACCTCTGCTTGGCCAAATTTAGTATTTTGACTTTTATCTTCACTGCTTATCAACACGGTTATGAGTTAGCTACTGCCCCTAGAGGAATTAATCCATTTTATAAGCAAAATAAAAGGAAAAACCAAAAGGACAAAAGTTTGGGCCAACTAAGGTTTTTTTTCTTAAGAAATTTTTATTAAGAAATAATAATTTCATTGGCAGAACTGAAATACATGTTGGGGCGCCTGGGTGGCTCAGTCACTAAGCACCTGCCTTTGGCTCAGGTCATGATTCCAGGGTCCTGGGATCGAGCCCTGCATCGGGCTCCCTGCTCCGCGGGAAGCCTGCTTCTCCCTCTCTCACTCCCCCTGCTTGTGTTCCCCCTCTCGCTGTCTCTCTCTCTGTCAAATAAATAAATAAATAAATCTTTAAAAAAAAAGAACTGAAATACATGTTTACCTCAAACCAATCAATGGCAAAATCACATGAGAATACCATTTCTAACGTAGACCAATCACATTCCCTGAAGCTAGGATAAGACGTTGCTCCACTTGAACTCAGGAGTTCTCCATTGCTACCTGAATAAATGGGGATTCTGTGAGCAGAAAATAAGGTGTTGAAGAATTAACATTGGGGAGGCATTAAATTATGTCTGTCAAAAACCTAACACTTTCTCAGCATCTAGCCTTTCCTGCCTAGAATGCCTTCTCTTCTCCCTTCATCTATTTTTGTAGGTCTTCATGTCCTTAAATCCAAGCTTAGGGCTACCTTTTGTTAAGCCTTTGGCATCATCCTCTGCCCACAGGGCTTGCCCTCTTTCCATGTATCAGTTGTTAATAACTATTATAGAGTGCATCTTTCTTCTGAGTATGATCACTTGCTGCATTATGTTATTCTTTCCATCTCCCAAACCAGAATGTAAGCTTTTTGAGAGTATGACTCCTATCTCATGTCACCTAGCCTAGCACTTGAATATACTATATACTCAATCAGTCAATGCTCATTGTTCACTAACAAACTAATTGACTATCTCATTACTTATGTTCTCCATAACTCCTTCTGCTTAGTGACACATCTTTGACATTTACCCTAACCCTAATCCATTGACCCTCTTTTATAACTTAATTTTATTGATCTCTCTGTTTTTAAATTCTAATTAACTATTCTCACATAGAAAACCAGTTCTGTCTCACCCCTAACTATCCTGGTGATTTATTATAGACTACCATCTCCACTATTGGCTTATGTGATTCTGTGCCATTATAGTTATCCTCCTAGGTTTCTTTTTCCTGCCTATTTTGCTGGTTTCTTTTCACCTTATTCCTCTTTTCCTTTAACTCTCATCTCCTGAGAGGTCATATTTAAACCTCCTTTACTCCTTAACCCTTTTCTTTGGGCCGATCCCTTTTGATTTAGATGATTCCCCAAATCAATGAAAGCAGTCCTGCTAATTTCTGTATTTGTATTTATTGCATTGTTGTCATTTCAAGCTCAAAGTTTCCAACACTAAATTTACCATCTTAGGTTCAAATATACTATTTATTCCAATATCCCTACTTCTTCCAATGGTCATCACTTTTCTAGTCTTACAACATGAAATATTTGAAGCATTTCTAACTGTTCCTATCATGTTGATTCAATCTTTGAAATGTCTCTAATATCTATTGCTTCACTTTTCCTCCTTCAACATTCAGATATATTTACCTCAATTAACTAAATAACCTCGAACAATTCTGTCACAAATACCTCTTTTCTCCAATCTATCCCAAAGAGATTAATCTTTTTAAAATTTAGCTTAAATGAGGTCCTGATTCTGAACCAGAAACCTTCAGTGACTCTCCACTACCCAATTTAGTGACTTTTCTCCTGCTTCTCCCACAGAGGATTCCTGGAAATCACCTTTAAGGAACAACAGAATCTTTTTTCTGATATTCAGAAGCCAAGAAAACATTTTCTCTGCTTTCAGTAAATTTGACTCCATAATGAATATACAAAAGAATAGGTCACATGTACTATGGGTTCTTTCAGCAACAATTCTTCTCATGTCTTTCTTGTAGTTCGTTAGGGGTTTTGCTATTCCTGCCACTGTGACAGTCTCTTGAGCTGCCCTCACTTTTTTTAAATTATACAGCTTGTGGAATTTGAGGACGAAAAGAACTTGCTTGAAATCACTTAGCTGACTGGGGACTTGTACATCCTTACATGATTCTAGTTTTGTTTTTAAAAGAGAGCAATTCCATCTCAATACCAGCCTTTGGAGGGACTTTGTGCAGGTGGCAGGCCACTTAACATGGTGGAGACTTCCTTTTAATTATGTTCAGGTTGAGTGGCTCCCACAAAGTAGGTAATCTGGACTGATTTCTTTTTCCCATTGTAAATTAATTTCATACTAATATTTTGTCTTTCTTTTGAAGATTGTTGATTGGAAAAAGCAGTTTTGATTTGTAAGAATCTGATCCATTTGATCTTAATGTATTCTCTTTCCCCACAGAGCAGAGATATTTTGAAAATGTTTTACTTTAATGGTTTTTTATCTAGACTAATTCCTTGTAAAAGAGCAAACTGTCTGCATGCTAAAACAAATGTGCATTTGAATGCACAACTGATTAACCAATTTTGAAATAATTAACTTTTTAGATTTTGCATGTGCATTTGTTGCTCATTTGACCATATAATAATTAATTAGCCTTAATTATAATGGATTGCACCTTCAAATCCTGCATGCATATTCTAATAGAATGACAGCATTTTTTACCACTTTTTTATATTTTAGTCAAACAGACAAGCACTCACAAGCAAAGGAAGAGAATTTTAAAAGTGGGGGACATTTTACATCTGCGGAAGTTGACATTTTGATTAATGAAGTGTTACAGTTGTTTTTAATGTATTTATTTGGTGGTGCATTCAGCAAAATTAATCCTGATAGATGAAATGTGTTTAAAGCACTGCTTACAAAATGAATGGTGTCTCCAAGCTAATAGAGTTATAAATGAACAGAAAAAAATGAAGAAGACTTTAAAAATGAGTCAAGTGAAAATAAATGCCAGATTAAAAAACAATTTACTCTGTGTGTCTAGAGAGCCAAAGGGAACTCAAGTGCAAAGAATTTGACTTATGGACTAAGTGAGCAGCTGAAATATTTAAATAAC